>NC_136876.1:31218235-31818235 GCF_949152265.1 Phoxinus phoxinus
CACATCTCTTTAGCCATGCATTCACATAATGCATCTCATAAAATTGCACCCAGTTATATCAGATCAGATGCACACGATTATCTTTTAGCTTGAAACACTCTGACAGTCACCTCTGATAACAGATTACTCTAAACTGAGGTTTGCAAAAAGCCTTTTCTGAAACTTTTAAAGCTTTTAAACATGTTTTATAATGTTGCTAGCAAGTTTAGCATGTTGCTAGTGTTCTACTACACTAGCATGTTTTAGCTCATTGTTAACATTTTATTTTTTCAAACATGTTTCTAGGATTTTTTTCTGATTTTTTCTAGCATGATTTAACGTTGATAATATGTTTTAACATTATTTTACATTTTCTAGCATGATCCTAACATGTTTTAGCATTTTTCTAACATGGTTTACCATGTTGCATGTTTTAACATTTTGCTAGCATGCTTTAAAACATTGCTAACATGATCCTAGCATGTTTTATCATGTTGCTACTAGCATGTATTATTGCAAAGTTACCATCTCTGGTGTACACTAGGTTTGTTGTGGACATGAGATATAGACATGAATATAGAGCAGATGAATACTGCAGAGTCCACCACTGAACCCTACAATCTCTCTGTCTCAATGACAGCCAATGATATTCAGTCTAAACTTTCTGAATTACCAGCAGTAAAGTCTCTTCTCTATCTATTCAGCTTAGTCAAACCAAAGATTTGTCTTCCTTAGTAATATACAGTAATATTCTTCCAACGGTAATATAAAATATGACAAGACACAGATATTACAGAAATCTGAGACTACAAGGCCGTGAGAATAGAAAGTAAAAATTGTACATTGTAAAAGTCAACAACAAAAGCGAGTTTAATAATATAATATTAATAAAGATATTCTCGATTGTTTCCACACATTTTTTGAAAGCATGCCTCATACTCTCAGAACTCAAAAAAAAATCACACACAATGGGCAAAACCCCTCAATTCTCCTGGAAAATTAAACTTTCCATTCAAAACAATGTTATTTCTTATCAAAATGGTATTTTGTTTTCAAATGACACACAAACCATCATATGAATAGACATTTATAAGAACCAGTTGAAGACTGATGAGCTCAATGTAAAACACTCTGATGAATGGAAAACACTTCTTCTCCATTCATCATAATGACTTAGGCCTTTTTTTTGTTCAGTGTTACACTTACTGCAGACAGTACATACATAAGTGTGTTGTAAAATATTTGAGAATATTGTTTCTATACTCACACAAATACACGGTAACAATTTTTTTTTAATTTTTCCCACAAAAACAATGTACACAATGTACATTCCAACCAACACAAAGTTGCACATACAGTGGTCTACATACAAAACAACAGAAGAATTTACTGTATACGGTTACAGTAAAAAAAAAACTATGCTGCATCCTCTCTTCTGTCTTTTATGCTAAAGCTCTGATTGCTAATTGTAAAACTGTGTGACAGGTGAAAAACTGTAATATCTCTAGAAAAAAGGAGCACAAAAGGGACAAGCACCTCAACACTCCCCCCCCCCCCCCCCTCCTCTCTCTCTCTCTCTCTCTCTCTCTCTCTCTCTCTCTGGTTATCCATCAGTGTAATCAATGTGACAGGCTCATTAGTGCTCCGACTCAACTATCGTTCAGCAGCAGTCACTCAGAAGAAACATCTCTGAGTTCAAACTCCAATCACGATTGATCTGTACCGAGCACAATACATACACGTACACGCACACACACACATACACCGATGAACCCAGACAAATCACAGCTCCACATCCACAACTAAAATATGAGCTTCGGGTTTGAATGTTGTCAACAGGAATCGTTTTGTGTCGGATTTCAAGTAATTTTCTGTTATTTTCACCCCAGACAACATTTTTCCACTAATAGTCTTATCAATAGTGTACTTAGTTACCAAAAGGAAAAGAAAATGTCAGTGGAGAGCGTTTGTGTGTCGGTGAAGGATATAGTATTCACATAAGTAGCATTAACAGACCAAGTAAGCCATTAAGTGTTCTCAAGCAGGTCCTGTACACGAGACATAATATGCTTGGTCAATCTGATCAGCTGTCTGTAACCTTAATCTCTAAATCATGCTGTGTGTCCTGGGAACACACACACACACACACACACACACACACTTCACCAAATACTGTGAATAGTATGTTAATAGTATGTTTAAAAAAATGTTTAATTGTGTTAATATGACAGTGTTGCTTTGTGACAGCCACCACGACACTACACTATGATCGGAAAACTGTGCTACCTGACAGATGACAGTAAGAACATGTCTGACACAGAAATGGCACAATATTAGGGAGAGGTGCATGCTGGTCCAATTAGAAAATATGTTCATCATGGCAAGGAAGTAATCATGCCATTCACTGATATTCTATCTTATGGTGTCAGTTTAATCATCAAAGAAAATTTACATTTCAATGTTTTTGCAAAGAGAGAGAGAGAGAGAGAGAGAGAGAGAGAGAGAGAGAGAGAGAGAGAGAGAGGGAGGGAGGGAGGGGGGTGCTGTGCAGAAGATCAATACATTCAGGCCAGTGTTCATTTGAAGTGCTAATAGAACCGTTTGCAGCAGAGCACAGAAAAAGCAAAGAGCAATGCCGTAGATAACACAGACTTTATTTGCACATCCTTACACGACAGCCATCTCACAATTAAAAAAGAAAAAGAAAAAACGCTGTAGTGCAGGAGGTATCATGGAAATATTCCTAAAACCTGCACCACCCTCTGTATCAACAATATAGAAAACATTTCCTGTAACTGTTGGAAAAATGATAGTTAGCTTTCGCAGCAGCTGGATTTTCCAGAGAGCAAATGACCAGGAATAAATGACACTAAAATTACAAATGTACTAAAACATGCTGCTCAGTGCTCAGATTGTGAACGTCTCAAACAGGCAATGTTTGAGCTACATAATTAGCCATTCTTCTAGAATGATTCATATTTCTCTCCTTTTCTCTTCATATTTCTCAACATTTTCATTCAGGTATTACTCAGTAATTATTAGTGTCTTAAAATGAATGACAATATGGTTACGAAGCTCATCATTAGTGTGACTGAATGTGTCTTTTTCAGACTGTGGATGAGTCTGTTCACTGCTGCTGCTGCAGTGTTTGATATCCACAGGGACTCTATGATCCATGCATTACTTTAATAATGAATCAGCTATTTTAGATTACAACTGGTGATGGACAATACAAATGGATAGACCAGTACGGCCGCGGCGCATGTATAAAATCTGCATAATGCCATTTTTTCCAAAATGAAAAACACTAATCCTTGCGCTTCACATGCATGTATAATATCATCTCCAAAGTGTTGCTGTATTTGTTATGAATGCGGTTTCAATCCTTGTTTTGAGCTAAATGCATCTCATATCTTTCCAAACACTGCCACCTAGTGATGATGCCAACACTGTAACATGCTCCATTCTAATATTAGAAACAGCTCGCATGCTTTTACTATGTGATGCTGTAGTGCTAACTGTATTGACTGATATTGACTGTAAATATCCATATCTTTAAAATCTATAAAACAGTATGTGTCGACGGATGTCAGGAATCCCCTCCACTCTAGCTGTTTGACTGACAGCTCCGTTGAGTCATATACAGCATGCTGACAGGAGTCATTAAAACGTCCCGTGTCAGGTTAAGTTTTACAAGGCTTAAACGGTAACTCAAGTAGAAGCCTGTGAAACAGTGGCAGTATGGATTGCTGTGTGTGTGTGACTGAGAGCTGACATGCTGGGGGTGGGGGGTGGGGGGGGGGGGGGGGGACTACTTACTCTCATTCATCAAGTTCATACAAGCCAAGCACTGAATTGCTAGTAAGGCAGACGAAAGGAAGGTCATCCCTTGTTATATCAGAGAACACTGCATCTCCCCATTAAGTGTCCTAATGCGTCTAGACACATTGCCAACAGAAGTGCTTACAGTTTCTGGCTTGCTGTTGGGTTGACTGCCTCAATGTGGTGCAAATACACAATAAGAACAAGCAGGAGTGCTTGCCTCCCAGTAAAGTGAACCAAAACCTGTGCAACAAAAAAATTAGCCCGTTTCACAAATAGGGAAAAACTCAAAATACCAGTCAGTCAGAGACAAAATCCCTTTCTTCCACTAGAGAAAAATCTTGTGCTAACACATACACAGAGGAACCTTTAAACTATAAAATAATCTCTATATTTAACTTTTAGACTTTCCATAGTTGGGTGACCCTATTGATTCTGTCAATAGCCACTAATCCAATGCGGTGTAATTAGGTGCATGTGCACAATGACAAATATGCAGTGTTTTCAGTTGATCAGACCCAGTGTCTTGTTTTTTGGGGGGCCAACAGTCTAATTGGGCATGTCATGTGGGAAAGGGGAAAAAAACATCAAGTAGCCAAACACCGAAATCTGCCCACCTGATAATAGTAGCCATTGTCCGTCTGGTACGGCTGTGCTCCGATGTTGGGGGTCCCAAGTGCAGTTTTCAGAATCTCTTCACAGCCTGAATCACATAGAAAGAAACATTAGTCCTGTGAAAACACGTCTCATTAAGCACAAATAAGTAAAAGATAATGTGCAGTCAGTCGGTCATTATCACAAAATAAATCCACTTTACGGCTGTGTTTAAAAGCTTAGCCAGCTGACTTGTTGCCTCGCTGCTCTATCAGACAATGACTTTTGCAGGTGCACAAAGGTGACTTCTGAGGCAGCATAACAGTTAAATTATCTACAGCGAAATAGCCTGAGCTTTGGTGAGAACTAAATTAATATTTAATTACTACAATACTAATTTCTCACAAGAAATTACATCAAAAGTGGAAAACGAAGGCAGCATTTTTAAGCTTTCAAACGCAACCTAAATGTCAATTAATCCATGGCTACTCAGCAAATAAATAAATAAATTATATGTATATTAGAAAAAAATTGTCAATAGACCTATCAACAAGACGAACACTACAACAATGAATCAATTTGATTTTCCAAAACAATCGATAAGTGAAACAAAAGATGGCACCAGTTGCATTTAAATGCAAGTCTGTGTGATACGAGAAACATGAAAGTAGCCCAAAACCCTGTAACAATCGCATTCCGGGGGGGTCGCTTCAACCTGCGGGCTAGAAAAAAACAACCTGCGGAAACAGTGCAAAAGTGCCACAGTTGACAACGAAAATTAGGAAATATCTGACCGCTGATTGCTATCAGAATGGAGTACTCCAGAGCACTGTGTAAAAAAGTTGTATAAATTTGTGGCCCAAATCCTGAATCTTTCTCTGCACTGATATGCTATACATTCCTGTAAGATCCAGCTCATTTAAAGGGATAGTTCACCCAAATATGAAAATTCTGTCATCAATTACTCACCGCCATGTCGTTCCAATACTGCATGCATTTCTTTTTTTCTGCAGAACACGAAAAATAAGATATTTTGAAGAATGTTGGTAACAAAACAGTTTTGGTTCCCATTCACTTACATTGTAATTTTCCATATAATGGAAGCGAATGGGTTTAAAAAACTGTTTGGTTACCAAAATAGCTTCTTTTATGTTCCATAAAATAAGAAAGTCATACAAGTTTGGAATGACATGAGGGTGAGTAAATCATTTTGACCTTTAATTCTAATTCCAAATGTGCTTTATGAAAGTACAAAATGAAGCTATTGATTAGGTTTGCATCACCACAACAACTACATTTCCTATAAGGATTCCCTTATATCTATTATCTTTTTCATTAGAGAATCTCAGATGAACATTGACTAATTCAAGAAATCTGATTTACTAGACACTGCGTCCATTGTACAGTACGTATAAATCAGCTTCTGCTACTTTAAATTTCAGATCCCTATTTGACGACATCTTCTCTCAACCCATGCTTGAATTATTGAAATATACACACTTTAAAATGTAGGGCTCCTTTGCTCCACTTACAAGAACAATGTCAAGATCCTCATTTTGATAAAAACTGAAAGTTCAACATTAGATATTATGTTGGAAAGGGAAATTGTAAATATAAGGCTATATTGTTGCTCTGACTCACACACAAACAGACAAGCCCATCTGCAGAAATACAACAGGCTAAGTAAAATGCCATGAATAAATAACGTACTGAGAGCCACAGCGTAGGGCATGCAAGGCCTTGACTCCATTTATAGTCACATAACATGAAGTGCAGTGAAGGTTTGGAGCTCTGTGTAACATCTCAAGTGGGCCACAGCTCGACTTGGCTCCGGGAATGTCCCATATGGGAACATATTGTGGGCAATACATAAATACACTGTATAAAGCTGTACACAATAGGTCAGTTTTAGCAGATGCCAAAGACAGACCAATGGTAAAGCAGTGGTACAATCCTGTATCTTTTAAGTACACCATACACAACAGCAGAGTATCTCAAAAGGACAAAAATAGACGTTTGGCTTTGTAGACTTGGTGTGCGTGCTGGGGATCAGGGATTTGGGGATTCATTAGGGAAAGAGTGAGTGGGAAGACCACTGGGGCTCATTAAACACTCTGGGACAAAGTCTTTCGGCCTGGAGCCCATTTGGCCTGCTTACTTCTACCTCTTCAGTCACTTCCACAGAGCGCTGACAGAGAGACGTTGTACCCGGGTCCCCGTGCCTGCCTGTGGCCTGCCTATTCAGCTGGCAGATCTGGGCTTCATAAGTCTGCCAAGCAGCGCGAGTGTCCCTGCCTGACAAATGTAACCCTGTTTGCTGTGCTCTTAATGACAGTGAAATAGGGGAAAGCGAGTGCGCCCATCTAGACAAGACAATAAGTGTCCTAAAACAGCTATAAATAATGTGAAATTAGACTGCTGAACCATGCTTACACAGTAACAGACTGTGTCTGTGAAACCCTAAAAAATATCCCATAGCGATGCTTGACACTATAATCAGGAATAAAGTCCCCCCTTCTTTTAACTGAGAAGCACAACCCACGCTAACAAGTGAATTACTATGCTGTCATTATATGGGGAAATATTTCAATCTGATAAACCTTAATTAAAGGCACACCCAGAGATGCTCGTAAATAAATGTGGTTATTTTCAATTAGGCAGATCAAGAGTGTTCAGCGTTGAAGCAGATCTCTAATCAGATTGTGCTCACTCAGGCTATTCATTATTCCTTGCAATTCTACACATAGAAGGGAATGCTGGATGGAGCTGATGTGCACCTTTATCGATCTTTGGATTCTTCAGATGAATTCTTCAATGAAGTGATAATACTAGTCTGGAGATGAAATTGCATTTATTTCTTGAACGATGCACAACTTAATTCAGAGGTAAAACAGGCAGTCTCGGTCTAAATGAACACGGTGTCTAGCACTCGGTTTGGCACACTTTGTGCTGAAATTAAAACTGTGTGTGACTGACAGAACACAAGAGATGTGCTCTTTATTTGATGCCACAGTATGAACATTTAGGGCTGAAAGGAAGCTATAGTATGTATAAAAATAATTTTCATAATCAGTATTTTAATCTTGTTTCAATAAAAATAACTTTAAAATACATTATTTAATTTAAACTGCATTATTTAATTATTAAACCTTTTTCATTGGGGTGAATCAGGGATTCCAAAACCTTTTTGATTGCTGATCCCCTTTTACCTAAAATGTCAATTTAAAGTACTGCCTTAGATTTTAAGGTAATATTTCAATAATTTAACAACACATTTGCATGTTCACATTTCTCTGATGTTGGTTAATGGTCACATAACATGCAGGTAAACAAATTAAATTATTTTTAGGGTGTTTATTATTTTGATTGTGTGTTTTTTATAGTATTTTGATTGTTTTGTATTTTAAAATGTATTTAATTTAATTTATTAGTTATATTTAATTTATTTGTTTTAATGTTACAATTTTATTATTTAATTCATTATTAACTTTTCATCCCCAAATGAACCCCCAACAATTTCCTCATGAACCCTGCAGTAAGGAAAAAACAATACAATGAATTCTCGATTCTCAAAAAAACAAGAAAGTCATTTTTCTTCTTAAGTAAATGCATCTAGTTTTGAGGATGTTTTGATATTTTTACTGGAAACCGAGACTGAATAAGAAGATTATTTTTGCAGTGTAGCTCATGATTTGATGTTTTTAAAAACCCCTTTGATCTAATGAGAACAGATTCATCAAGTGTATATATGGGCATTAAATACAGCTCGAGGGGAACCGTCCTCTTACCTTTGATTGCAAACACTCCATGACAGAAATCTTTGAAGTTAATTCTTCCATGAGCATTGGGATCCAGGTACTTTGCAAACTTCTTAACCTGAAAAAAAAAGAGGACAGTCATGAGAACGGTAAGCACAAAGTCACCTTAATGAGGAGGGCGGTCACATGTACAGGATGGTACCTTATAGATAAATGGGAAGACGTATGTATTATCAGTGGTCAGCTTCACCTCCCACAGATGATGCAGTAGAGCAGCTGCTGTCAGGATGTGTCGTCTCCCTACTGTCAGCAAGTCTTTGTGATGGACAGCTGTCCAAGAGAAATAGACTGATCCTGACATTCTGCTGACACGTGACACGACTCGCTTACTCAACTCATAGCAGATTTCAAACACCTTGGTCACAGCGTAGCTGTATCTTATAACCCATGTTTTTCTGATAACAGTGAATACTGTATTGCTCAGCGGTTGCTTTTTCGTGGCTTAGAAGACTTAAGAGTTCTCAGTTATGTTTAAGTCTCAAATGTTCTTGTACAACATTCCCTAAAGATGACACACAGACCATTGTTAACAACATACAGTCTGTTTAAAGCTATCAAATGTGAAATGTGAAAAGCTTAACTCAGATAATTTGGTCTTGGAAGAATTTGATGAGAAATATTCATAAATTCATAGTGATATAAGGGGCTTCCGCACTGGATGGTTCTAGGAACTAATGCCGCGTTCCAGGCAACTTTTAACCCGTGTTTTTCCAACCTTATACCCGTGAAAGTGCACTGGAACGGCAGTCAAACCCGTGACTTCCCACCCGTGAACTCGTACTAGATCGATATACTCCCAGTTACGAGCTCTGACGTCACATAGCCCGCGAAACCATACAAAAAAAAACAATGGTAGCCCCTACGGATGCAGTGTTTCTGCAGGCGGTACACGGTGAGAATAGGACAATATAACGTTGCAGTCAAATTAATAATAATATAATAATAATGATGATAATACAAACACGATTATGTATTACAATGTTATGTGTCTGAAACAATAAGTATGTCGTGAAAGTATTGCCGCATGGAAATGTTAAGGTGACGTAAACCTGAACTTGACAGCATTGATCATGCTTATATCAGGTAGTTTGGCGTGACTGGCCTGGAACGCTACAAAGTCGTGAGTCGTGGTTTGAAGTCGTGATTTACGTGCTCAAAAACCTGCCTGGAACGCAGCATTACTTCTAGGAACTAGCCACCAGGGTGGTTCCCCTAAGAACGTTTTCCTGGTTGCATTCGCACCGCCAGTGACATGAAGTGACGTAAGCCGTGCTTGTTGTTGTAACTTTTATTTTGACAGCGCTGAGAACGCCAGAGCCTGAACGGGTGCTGGTGTTTCGCATGCGTTCGGCCAATCAGCTAACACAGCGTAGGAATAGTTCCTACGCTGCGTTCCAGCAAAAATACTCCGTAGTCCGTAGACACGCACTTGCGAACTTCCTTAAGCACTTCCCCTCGGGGGAATCCCTGCTGCCATTTTGAAGTGCGTTCCACTTTGTAAAGTTTATATGGACAGACCCTCGTTCCCTTGATTTTGACCGAGGGAGCGAGTCTACTTCATATGTACACTTCAGGCACCTATATGTCCCACAATGCAGTACGGTTGTGACGTCATCACAGATCTCGTCTAATCACCACCACAACAAACAACTTGATGGAATTTTTTTTAAACAACCCAAACACACCAATATAAAGTTGAATGCTGCATTAAACAAATTCTTAAAGGGGGGAAAACTTAAATAATAAATCAACTCCATAGCTGATTCCAAATGATCAAGGGCTTAGGACGTTCCAATTCAGCACATTGCCGTTTCCGCCTGTAGTGGGCAAACGTGCAACGTAAGCAATGGCGTACATCCGAGTGAACGAGGCGGAGGGAAGTTAGCAAGTGAAGGGCATGACGATTTTGGACTGGAACGCAACCCTATAGTGCTGGTTTAGACCCTACTCTGAAGTAGGAACTGATTTAGTTCCTCCAAAAGAGTTCCTAGAACTAAAACATTTCCTAGTTCCTGCGGTGCGAACACGCCAAAATCCGGGTACTTCCACCAATAGTTCTAGAAACTATGAAAAGGTTCCTCCGGTGCGAAAGCTAGATGAGATTGAAAGGTCATTTTTCTCTAGCAAATGTCTTAATTCTCACGTCTATAAGAAACTGAGACATTTTGGTTTGTTTGTTTGTTTATGCCAGCTACCTTGGTTGTATGGTGAGAGAGATATTAAGAAGATCTCATTAGTCATTTTTCATTCCTATGGGAAAGTTGCCCTTAAGGGCTGCCAGACTTGTTCGAGTTTATGAGAAAACGTTCCATGGTAACACAGAAATCATCGTAACTGTGTTTCACACCTCACACACAGCTCCTTGACAATGTCACTCCTTTCTAAATATATTCAACTCCAAGAGGAGAAGTGTTGTTGACAACCTCTCAGTCTTGAATCTCTCATCTTATAACTTGCTAGGATGATTCACCACAGAAAAAGAGGTGTTTAGTGCAATAGCTCTAACAGAGAGCAGAAACACAGTGGCCATTAAAGCAGGTGATGTGATGCATCTGTGTAATGGTGCATGCACACAGAGGAGCACACATGAGCTAAATAAATCACTTGCCCCAAATTCCTCTACTTCACCTCAGAAAAAGAGAGAAAGTAATTCAGAGAGGCCTACAGAGGAATGTAAATCATATACCATTCACACTACCAATCAAGTACCAAGTTTGGGTCAGTAAGACTTTTTTTTTTTTTTTTAAGAAATGTATACCTTTATAAATTAATTCAGCAAGGATGCATTAAATTGAATGTTACAAAAGATTTCTGTTCTGAAATAAATGATGTTCTTTTTGAACCTTCTACTCATCAAATAATCATGTGACACTGAAGACTGGAGTAATGATGCTAAAAAATTTAGCTTTGACATCACAGGAATAAATTACATTTTTAAATATGTTAAAATAGAAAACAGTTATTTTGAATTGCAATAATATTTTCACAATATTACTATTTTACTGTATTAGTGATCAAATAAATGCAGCCTTGTTCAAAACCAATTTAAAAATCATAACGACTCCAATCTTTTGAACAGCAGTGTACATAAATAAATCAAAACCAGACCTCATATACAGTATGTTAAACAATCAAAGTAAAGTTGCATATTTGCATATCAATGGATGTGGAGAAACAGGAGAGCGATTAGTTGCATTAGATGACGTGGTCAGGTGAGGTGGTCAGTGGCGTAACAGACTCTGGTGCTGTAGCCGAATGCATTACCTTTATCAGGGTCCACCACTGACCAAAAGGAAGCATCATGTTTTTTACCGAAAGTAAAGGAGTGATAAACTAACTGCTTTTATTTTTTTCCCCTTTATTTAAATCAAAGATGCTAAAAAACATTCCCGACTGTACCCGGCCCAGTTTAAGTCAACATAAGTCAACGTTTTGTACAGCAGTTGCATCAAATCCTGTTCTTATATTGATAGTTAAAGTCTATTTCCCCTGTGGTGAAAATCAAGCTTTTAATGTTGTTTATATGTCTATGGTGTTTATAATATGCATTAAGGCAAACCATGTACAAATTAATAAGTCAACACCATTGCTGAGTATTTTCTCTTTAAAACTGCAGAGAACTCAAAAATGCGAGATGAAAGCGCTGGTGTTTCTGACATCACAAACTACCTTGTAACCAATCACGTCAACGAGTGGATCTCTGAGCTTGCGCAAGTGAGGGGAGGCGGGGCTTATTCTCATATTCATAGCACCCTTATACTAAATGAAGCAAGGGTGTAGAGTCACATTCAAGCAATTTAAGGCATGAAGAATTTTTTTCAAGGAAAAAAGTTTAAATATGTAATTTTGGTGATCAAAGATGAGTTTTAAGGGATACAATTATTGACTACAGGGGGACTTTAACAGAAATGAAAATGCTGTCATCACTCACCCTCATATTGTTGCAAAGCCATAAGACTTTTGTTCATCTTCGAAACACAAATGAAGATTAAAAAAAAAGATCAAAACATTCACGCTTCAAAAAATTCATAAAGACATCTATATGAATTTGAGCAGTTTAATCCAAGTCTTCTAAAGAAACATGATCGCTTTATACAGTATGATGAACAGATTTCATTTAGGCTTTTATTCACATATAAAGACTTGGATTACTTATGATGCCTTTATGAATTTTTTGAAGTGTGAAAGTTTAAGGGGAATGAGAGGGAAATCTCTCAGATTTCATTAAAAATCTAAATCATCTTCATTTGTGTTTTGAAGATGAACTGAAGTCTTGTGGGTTTGGAATGACAGGATCCTCATGAGGGCGAGTAACTGATGAACTAACCGTTTAAAGATGTTCTTTAGAGCAGCTGTTTTCAGTAATCACTAAAACCGGCTACATCAGATAAATCAAAAAATTCACACCACGTCCAGATTAGCTGCAGATTTATTACCAATTTGTTTCTTTAAACTCACTGAGCACATCAAACTTCATCCTCACAGTCATAAGTGATGAGTTAAGCACCATTCTTGTTTTCAATTCTGCATTCGCTGTTACATTTTAGCCACGAGAAGTCATACAGCATCAATGAACAATTCAATTAAAGCTCAGTCAGATGCTGTTGACCCTCACATCTTGTCACTGTGTGATCTATCAGGGTCCATGTGAAGTAGTGCTGTTGTTAATGAGCGTTGTGTCAAGGGCTCAATGTTAGCAAGCGCTCTTCAAGGCCACTAGTGCAGCCTGTGGGAGGGGAAGAAGAGCAGAGGCACACGTTCACCACACGTTCTCCACTGAAACATCCTCGTGCTCTTCAAGCATACCAATCACTGCAATCCTCATACAGCGTCAGGAAACGGACTGGAGGAGGAGATGGAGAAAGGGAGGGGAGAGATGAGAGGGAGGAATAAGGAATGAAGGTGAAGACTAGATGGAGGATGAAGAAAAAGCTGACCTGAAAAAGGCATCAGAGAAAAAGGAAAGAGTATGAGATAATAGGAAAGGAAAATTATGGAAGAAGGGGTGATAACATTTTAAATGGTTTAAGACTGAATGCGACTAATGGATTAAAGAAAATAAATGGAGGATGGATTGGTGAGAAGACCTCCCGGGACTTCGAGATGGTCATCACCAACATTCAAGCTGCTATCATGACTGTTCCTCACAACTGTGACTCAGAATCCATGTAGAGAGACCAGTCATCTGTGACTGTACCTCACACTCACGCTCATGCTGTTACATCACTTCCTTCTGCACAAAGCACTGGACTGTATCACAGCAAATGGTACAACATGGCACAAAAACATTTGCTTCAGACTAATGACAAGCACTACTTTACAGCCATTTTGTTTGCTGCACTTATTACAGGATTATTTTTCATATTCAATTGTATTCTGCTATAATAGTATTCAGTTAAATAGAGAAAGGGGAAAATAAATGAAAAGTAACAGAGTATTATCTAACAACAACAAATGACAAAATATAACATGTATGACAAATATGATAACAGTTTCTTTCACACTAGCGTTCAAAAGTGTGGGGTCATTAAAAGTTTTATTGAAAGAACTTAATACTTTTTTTTTTGACAGTAAACACATTTATGTTACAAAAGATTTATATTTCAAATAGATGCTGTTCTTTTGAACTTTCTATTCATCAAAGATTCCTGAAAAAAGATGCATCACGGTTTCTACAAAAATATGAAGCAGTAGAACTGTTTTCAACAACAACTGGTTTCTTTAACACCAGATCAGCATATCAGAATGATTTCTGAAGGATCATGTGACACTGAAGACTGGAGTATTAATGCTGAAAAATGAAAGCCAATCACTGAATTTTCAGTAGCCTACATATAATCCATCATCATCATCATCATCATCATCATATTATTATTATTATTATTATTATTAATCCATTTCTGGTGTACACAAAATTTGGTGTGTATCAGTAGTGTACATAAATAACAGCAAAAAATACAAAAACAAACAAAATCGTTCCAAAATATATGTTTATCCTTATCGGCCTGATAAGAAAATTTGGCCAAAATAATATTATTATATGAAATAAATAAATGAAAATATGTATATTATTAGTTTTTTTTTGTGTGTGTGTGTGTGTGTGTGTGTGTGTGCGTGTGTGTGTGTGTGTGCGTGTGTGTGTGCGTGTGTGCGCGTGCGTGCGTTACTAAATCTCTAAAAAAAAAACTTTTGCCAATACTGAATGTAAGCATGGTCAATATATGAAAAAAGCAGTGCAAACCATCAAGATTTCCAGAAAAAGATTTCGGCAAACCGAGGCAGCTTGCTCAGTCCGTTTTCATTACTGCCGTCCACTGAGACTCATTTTAAATGACAAAGAGCCTTGAGGCACCACAATTCATTATGGATTAAATTGAATGTGTAAAGGAAGCCAATTAAACATCTTAATCAGCTGAATAAAACAGCAAGTGCCAACCAAGAAGGGTTGCACATGGTTGAGCAGCACACAGAGCAGAAACTGACTATAATTTGAGTCATGTAAAGAAAATACTTCTGCTACGGTCAACTAAGACTCCAAAACTCAAACTAAAATCTCAAGATGTCCCCAATAAATCCAGCGATCTTTTGTAAAGTTGTGTAACCTACAAGTCCAAAACAACCTGCATGTCTTTATCTTAAACACCACCTAACATTTACTGAAAGGAAAGACCTTTTCAGCATCATCGGAGTGTTAGACATGATTGCCATGGTGACAGTAAAGGAAAAGGGTATTTTTATACCCGTTATTTCATACTTGCTTAATGACACAAGAAAGCACACTCAGGGTCCAGATTCTACAGTGTAAGGTCTAATTCATTAAAAACAAAACATGAGTGACTAAACTGAAAACACAGTGTGGCCCAACTGGGCAGAATAATAGGCGTCTCTGTAAATAAGAAAAGATCATGAGGATTAGCCAAAGCACCTGTGATTCTCATTATGTTGTTTGGTTTGGTCATGCTCTGGCGGATAAGCTGAACCGACAGATCGGCTAACCGATAAACTAAATTTAATGATCACTACGAAACGCAATGCCTCATTTTAAAGTACAGCATTAAATAAATCTATGAAAGTCAATAAGGTTTTCATTATGTTGCCAATTTCAAAACTTCTACTTATTTTATTAATTAAAAAAATTTACTTGCTATATTTGGTTAACATAGCGCTACTACAGCTGTCTTCTGAGTGACTGAGTGTAAACAGTCATTTCGACCAAAATACACAAACTCAGCTCAACTGATATTCAGCATCAGCAGCAATCCTCACGCAGGCCGGTGGATATTGACTGGTCACTCCGAGACATGCTGTCCATTAGACAGATTTCTAGACAAAAGTATTTATTGGCAGGTCTTCAAGAAGCACACACACAGCTGACCCACCCAAGCCAGAAACGCAAGGTCAAGATCTACAATTGAGAAAACCAGTACTGCTCATTGCTGTTATTTTGATCACCAAACTAAAAAATGTGTATTATTAATAAATAAGAAATTCAATGTGTAGTTTTCATCCTGTATTATGTTTATGTCAAGTATCACAATGTATTCAGTAAAACAAATAGGGAAACCCTTCAAGTAATTTGTCTCTTTTTTGACCAAATAATAACACAAGAAAAGCAGATTATACCAACCTTTACCAAACATAATATTTCTACATTATCTGACATGCTGGAATGGCATTCAGCAATGATACGAAAGCTCCATGGCCTTGTTTACACTAGTGCATGATCTCATAGCATAACAGAACAGCAATTTTATATTTTCCATTAAATAATTGTCCTAATTGAGTAATAAACTGAATTAATTCTAATTATTTGAATTTTAAATTCATGTTAAAGGGATAGTTCACCCAGAAATTTAAATTCTGTCAAAACTGTCATCAATAAAAAACTCTCATAATTTAATTAGCCTCATGTCATGAATTTCTTTCTTCTGTGAAGCACAACAGATATTTTGATGAATGTTGGTAACCAAACAGTTTTGGTTCCCATTGCCTTCCTTTGTATTTTTGTCCATACTGATTTTAATATCGTCTTTTATGTCTCAAAGAAGTGTCATACAGAACGGCATGAGGTGTACCTAAATAATGACAATTTAAATTTTTTGGGCGAACTACCTTTCAGGAGTCAGGACATATATTTTGTTTGTCCTGGACAACAAGTCAACTACATTTAAATAAACGTTTTCATTAAACTGGGCTATTGTGGAATTAATATTGTGATGTAGGCTTTTCCTTGTTCCTCAAATATTTTGTATCTGTCAAATCTACAAAAATAAATAAAAATGAACTGTTGACTCTGTATGTGATGGCTGATGACGGAGAGTGAGGAGACAGTTGTCTTGGTTACTTGGCGGAAGTGCAATTATTAAAATGCCAGTAGCCCAAATAAAACTAAAGCACCATAAACGTCCAGCACCAATTACAGAATATAAGCCGACCTGTTTGCACAAGATCGGTGAAAGTGATTTTCTGAAATATTTCCAGAGACTGTGAGGTGTAAGGTACAAAAGTGCACTGCAGTATTTAATAACAAACATTCCTGAGTCAAGTACATGAGTGAATGATTATGTAAAGACAGGTTCTTACTTCATCTCCTTGGCCGAACTGTAGACCGAGGTCCACGAAGTGCTCAACCCGAATATATCCGTCTGCATCCTCGTCGCACACGTCGAACACTTCTTTGAGCTTTTTCAGGAATACCAGCAGCTGTTCTTGGTCGGGGAAGACATTGCCGTCCATTGTTATGATGATGCACTGTTAAACGCTTTGTATTAGAGATATTGTGATGCTGTGAACGCGCTCGCCATCATCTCAGCTCGCGCGAAGCTCAGCTTCACTCAGCGCTCTGACATCATCAGATCAGCAGCATCACTTCAGTTCAGCTGGAAGAAACCATCATCTGCGCGTGCGGAGGGGTCGCGCGCTCGTGCTGACGTCACACGTGATGCGGTTGTGTTTAGCTCGCTTTGATTGGTTCACGCAGTTGACACAAATGTCAACGAAACTCCGATGATTGGATTAAATCAATTGAATTCACTTTGACATCATTTTGGGCTGTGTTCCGAATTCAAAGCAGGTTCAAAACAGAAACAGTATCATGAAGATTTAAGATGAAAAAGCCTCTAAGTCTGTCAAACGTTTTATCAGGCTCCTACTATGTAGGCTATAGGTTTCTACCCAAGTAGCCTACCGACATTACTGAATGGGCTGAGGCTGGGATTTAGTGAGTTTGAAGTAAAGTATTAACGTATACTATGTGTGGAGACTCGAGAGCATTCACTCAATGTTATTATCTCTTTTTGTGGCTTTTAGAGGCTTTTGCATCGGAGGTCTTCATATGTTCCTGTTCTCTTGTTTAGTGTCAGCACTGCTGAATGAATATCAGTTCATAATAATATTCTTACTATTTTCATGTAGGCTATTATATATACTATCTTTGCTGTTCATTATTCAACAGAACTCCGCTTGCGCATAAGCCAAACAGAGAATTAGAGACCAAGGATGTAGTTCTTGCAACAATGGCATGACAAAGAATAGGATTGTTGAATTATTATTCCAACTAGGCCTAAACATTATATAAAGTTTGTACGCCCATATGAAATATTTTATTTATAGTTAAACTTTTGAATCTGAATGACCTTATCTCTGTATTTAAAAACGTTTGCTTTAACCGGCCAAGGCTGATAATTCCAGAGAGAAAACAAATGCAGCATAGTGTGCAACGACTAGGTTCTGCAAGTAAAAACTCCATTCATTTTCTCCAGAGGAAAATTGTTTTATAACAGTAACTTTTAAACCTTTATAAAAGTTATAAAAAATTAGACCAACTGACCGTTCGCAAAGACCCGCCCCCCTTAGTTACTGTCGTTATGTCCGACAAGCTACGCCGCTCTCACGCCACACTATGTTCTCACGCAGTGAAAAATACATCGCGGAGCAGAGGAGACTGACAACACGCTGACAGACAGGACAGACCAGGTTACTTTTGATATTAAACATATTAAACAAAGTCTCACCTTTCAGATTTGTTAAAAGAAATTTAAACAATAAATACCGTTTTGTGGCTCTTTAATGTGTCTGACAGATCGCTGTAGACTAGAGCATCAGTTAAAGCTGCTCGTGAACCGATCATCTCTTCCTTCTAGTTCATAGCATCAAATAAACATGAATGAACATAAGAATGTATGTTGTTTTAACCGCGGAAAGGCGTCAGTACACTCCGTTTTTCATGTTCAAATCCTCCCATGTTAATCTAACTCTCCTGACTGCTTTGTCGGTAGTAAAGCTGCGTAGTCTAGATCGGGAGCATATTCATTCTGCAATAAACTGAGCATTAATGCACTTTATTGTTGCTATAGTTACATATGCAATTTCCATGCGTATCCTTTGATAAAGTAAAAAAAGTGTGCTTTAGTTGTTGGTTTGTGTGATGACTTCACTTATCTTCTGTATTCACCATATTGTTTACAAGTCCAAATTGGGAAAGACACTATTCGCAAGTAGTATTTACAAATAAGTAAATGTAAAAATAAGTAATACACTATTTGTAAAAAATTATTATTATAATAATTAAAAAGAACTAGTTAGTAAAAACAGTCTTTGCCAAGAGGTTGGCTATTTGTACTCATTGTATAAACAGACACTGCCAATACTCCCATTTTTAAAAAACAAACAAAGTATTTATTTAACTGACATTGAAAATAAAAAAATAAAAGGTTAATACAATTTCATGAGAATGAGCTATTTCCACAAAACAGCATTAAAATATCCGAATAGGTGTGGCTCAGGCTGCATGTTTTCTCTGACCATCATCCGACATTTTCCAAAATGAGCCGGGGCTCCAGAAGAGAATCCCAGCGCTCAGTCAGCTGCAGTAAAGACATCAAAGACAGGCTTGTTTTAGCCTACCACAGCATACGCACTTGTACAAAGAACTGCCCTTATTCACTTCAACAATTAAAAGGGATAATCAGAAAGCAACAATTGTGTGGGATTGGGGGATGGGGTTACAATCCAAACTACAAAAGAGGGTTTAGAGCTTTGCCAAACAGCACTCGCATTAGCACTGCCAGGACATACACTGCAGATGTTAAACATGAAGTATGCACTTTTATATTCCTTTGTGTCAAATGCGTTTCCCCAGCAAGTGTAGTAACTATGATCCAAAATCTGAATTCACCATATGACATGAGTTGTGAAATAATTAGTTATGGTGCTAATTTGTTGCTCTTCGTGATATACACAGGTTTCTTGTATACAAACAATACCGGATGCGCGCGCATCCAAGAGGCAAGACCGATATATGTTATGCCGAGTTCTGTAAAAGGACATTGTAATTAACGTAGATTTCGCATTGTTTGTAAATTCTTGTTGACTCAATAATAAACTGCAATTTCAGAGTTGAATCTGTTTGCTTGTGTTTCATTTGCATATTAATATAACATTATGTAAAAAGTTAGTTAGTTGACTAGTATGAAATTGTCCAACTAAGTTTGCGAATCATAAAAACATGACATACCCTATGCATTTAGGTTAGTTTACAGCACAACAGCTCCGCGTCATCTCTGCTTCTGCTAGATATAGCCGTAAAGACTGTTGCTTTCTGCCTCTTAGATGCGCGCGCATCTACGTGATGACGTTGCACAGAAACCCGTGTATAAGCCTTTTTTATTTATTGTTATTTATATGACTACCACAGACTACTGCTGATATCTAAAACATCTACCCACCAACAAAGAAGTTAACAGCCATTGCAAGTTAACAACAATAATAAACATTCACCTAATGATGTAGTTCCAGTAAACTTGCTTTTGTGTGTGTAGTGGTATGTCTGATCAGTTCATATGCAATTACAATCCAGAAAACAATCTTTTAAATATATAGATAGATCTTTCCCTGAATTCTGATTGGTCAATTCAATGTTCCAGCCATACTAAAATCCACTTGATGTGGGTGTGTGAACCTAATGTAACATTTAAGAGAGCATTCAGTACCTGTGATCCGTGTGTGACAGCATACTCCACTATCTCTGATCCATCAGGGTTCTGATATACCAGGTCAAACTTGCCAGGTTCAAATGGAGCTAAAAGACACATAAAAAATAAATTGCTGCAGAAGGAAGAGTGCAATAAAGCACGTAATAAAGCAGCTGCCAAGCTTCAGGTGTCAGATTTATATAACTGAAACAGTGGCAATAATAAAAATAAAAAAAGG
Source organism: Phoxinus phoxinus (assembly GCF_949152265.1). NCBI lineage: Eukaryota > Metazoa > Chordata > Actinopteri > Cypriniformes > Leuciscidae > Phoxinus > Phoxinus phoxinus. Next base: position 31,238,659 of record NC_136876.1, read on the forward strand.
TGTCGTTATACCTTGAGGTTGAGAGAGCAGTTCAAGCTCCACCACTTTTGTTTGAGGATTGAACGCAATAATCTTCCCTTCCTAAATAACAGCAAAGACTGTTTTTAATGTGCACACAACACAATTCACATTACAGAGGTGTACAATGGCTTACTTTATAGTCAGACACCTCTGGTGTGTAGTTCTCGGTCAGCTCCAAAAGCTAGAAGACAGGAGAGATTCAAAGTACATCTCCATGGAAAACTGATCACAGACAACTGGCATGTGCTCACTGAAACTAGGAAGTATTATACTAACAACGGAGCATAAATAATCATAGATAATATTATCAGGTCAAAGTGTTTCTATAATTATCATTCATCTAATCACATTGCACCTTAAAAGCGATTTTTTGACCCACTGCAGGAGGAGCTGCCAGCAAGGGTAGAGCTGCGTAGTCTCGTTTGGGAGCTGGTTCAGGTGGATTCTACAACACAAAACATCCACTGTAAGGTTAGTGATTCAAGTTTAAAAAAATATAGATTTTTAAATAAATAAACAAATATATAGATAATACATTAATAACTTGAACTTAATAATAATAATAATATGAAAAACAATTAACTATTAGTTGAAAGTGTTGTCCAGGTCTGGACGTATGACAAAAATTGTGAGAATTATTATTTTTAATTTCAACCTTTCCTAATCCAGGGACCCCTGATCCAAACACTCAGATACTCTAACCTAGCCAACCAAGGGACTCTCTACATAAAAACAAAGATATATTTTCTGAGTAACACTTTATATTAAGGGCCCTGGTTTCACAGACAGGGCTTAGATTAAGCCAGAATTAAGGCTGAGTTCAATTAGGACATGTAAGCAGCTTTTATCAACGTGCCTTAGAAATAAACATTACCGATGTGCATCTTGAGACAAAACAATGGCACTGATATATTTTAAGATATGCCAGAGCAAGTGTCTTTCCGATAAAACAGCTCAAACATGCATTTTAGTCTGGGACTAACTTAAGCCTTGTCTGTGAAACCGGACATACATGATTTACACACAGGTGAAACTCGAAAAATTACTCAATAACTCGAATAGCATGCAAACGTTCATTTATTTCCGTAATTCAACTTAAAAGGTGAAACCAATATATTATAGACTCATTGCATGCACAGTGAGATATTTCAAGACCTTATTTGTTATAATTTTGGCTTACAGTTTATGAAGACCCCAAATTCAAAATTAGAAGGTTTTCATAAGCTGTAAGCCATAATCATCAAAATTCTAACAAATTGTAATATCTCAATGTGCATGTAATGAGTGTGTCTATATAATATATTAGTTTCACATTTTAAGTTGAACTTTTGCACGATATTCTCATTTTTCGAGTTTCACCTGTATCTTTTCCACAGAGCCCTGCTTGAAAACCCTAGATTGTGTGGTGTAGTGGAGAATTTGTTAGCAGCCTTATGCTTTAGTTTATTTGCTAAATTTAGATAACAGAAGTTTCTTTTAATAAATCACAACTTCAGATTCATCTCACCTGCAGAATAAAACTCTCATTAGTCAGAGAATCGTCCTGTTTCTGCCGCTCGAAAGGAGAGTCTTGTTTCCACGGTGTTCCCCTGGCCCTACCAAAATCTCCTCTCCAACTGCCTCGATTTGCACCTCGACCTCTGCCTCTCTCCTGACCTCTCGTGTTTCCTCGGCCTCTGCCTGCTGCTGCCTCACTGTCGCAGGGTCTCAAACCGGCAATTTTCAATCCCATTCCTTGTAGGTTTGGTTTTTTAATCACAAGCTCTATTTCACTGTCTGAGCTCTCTGCCTTATCCTGGGGCTCTTTAGACACAGAAGACGAGACCGACTGAACTGAACTTTGAGTGGTCGAGGAGGGTTGACTTGCTGCCTGTGATTTCTTGGCTACAGGCTTGACTTGGCTGGGTGATGAGGAGGAGGAGGAAGACGAATCTGTGGAGCTCTCTCTACGTTGAGGTGTCTGTAGTAGAAGTTTTGAGTTTGTGCTAGATGGTTTAGGTGTAACAGGAAGTGCCTGTACAGTGATGCTGCTTTTGAATTTATTAACAGCACCCGAAGATGATGAATCCGATGATGTGCTTTCTTTTCGCGCAGCCACAGCGGGCTTTTTGGTTGCACCATTCTGCTTGGGTTTAGGTTTTGGTGGAGGGGCCTTTTTGTGAGATTCATCCTCACTGCCATCTGAAGAATTTGACGTTGGTTCATGATTCTTTGTACGAGTTGTTTTGTCTCTCATGGCAACAGCTGAAGTGTTTTTTCTGTTGTTTTTCGAAGAGGGGCTTGCAATCTTCTTTTGAGGGGTGGCAGGATTGGTGGCTGACTCTTTCACCTCTTTTTTCTTCTTTTTCTTCTTCTTTTTGCCATCCTCTGCTGGTGCAGAGCCATTGCTATGGGCATCTTCATGCTTATTTTTTTTACTTAGGCCTTCACAGATCTGCGGCTCATCCTCTCTCACTCTTTTCTTGGTCTTTGAGATTTGTGCTTCAGAGTTCTGGTAAGCCTCAGCTCCATTCACATAAACAGGACTGAATACCTTTACCCTGTCAATGGGGATGATGAATAAACACTTATTATCAACATTTAAAAGGATATTTAACCTAGCCTTCATCATATTATTATACAATACAGTTCTTACCTTATACTGTCATTATCACGTACTATATAAATACTTTCTGTGGAAGGCAGGAAGCAATCCTCAATGAACAAGTCTAAAATAGTCTTACGGCTGTAGCCAAACTTTTCCTTTATAATGCTGGAGAGATCTGCGATAACTCGGCATTTGTTCAAGTCCACCAGCAACCAACACATCCGACACTCAGGTGTCGCGGGAGGAGGATAATCAAAGTACAATCTAACCCTGACAACATTGAGACAGGAGGTGGCCATGCCTGAGCAGTATCGTTAGAAGAATCAATGAGGACGATGGAAGCGCTCACTGTTTTAAACGAGGGCTTCAGTCACTCTGTCACACCCTCTGCTGTCCTCTACTGGTGTGGAAGAGAATAGCGGTGGTTTATTTATTTCCCAGTTCGTCAGCTGACTGAAGTCATATGATGCGGTTCCGTATCACATTGCTGCCCACAGGTTTGGATTTAAGCACTACCAGCCGACGGTGGGTCACTGTGGAAGCCTGTTTGAGAGCTTGAGATCACTAACAATGGCACGGTCGTGGATTGGCATGCTTTTGGTGGTGCTGGTTTCTCTGAGCTTCCACAAAGGTATGACATATTTATGTGCTGTAAGTTATACACTTTTAGGGATAATCTTTTTAGGCACAGTCTTGGTCTTTAGGGGGTACAATGGCAGCATGAGAATATACTGAAATGTTTTGTAACTTTAGACACAAAGTGAAATATGTTGTTCGTTGTTTCAGTTCAACTGTAATCGACCCAAGGTTGTGAACCAAGTTCCATTTTTAAAATAATACCGAATGTTTTTCCTGGAGTTTTGGTTCCCCTAACTAACCGGTTTCGAACATGTGCCTACAGTTGTGTCAGAACGAATGACTCGTATTAATTATTCTTTATCGAATCAAAAACTCTTCAGGTGAGCATTGATATTTGGTTTAATTATTATAATTGTTTGTTACTATATTCATAAAGTAAAATGGAATGAAAATATAATAATATTTATGTTTGAACTGTTTAAATTTGACATTAAAACGGATGGAAACATCTAAAAGTAAAAATCCCTGAAACAGGGACCATGCAATACTGTAAATGGTTTAATACAGTAAGATGTTTTATTTTTTGTACAGCTTAATTCTCAGTTTAAAATAAATAATTAAATTCGAGCTGTTGCTGAATTAAATATTTTTTTACAGTCTATGATTGAATCCCATATTGATCGAAATGAAAAAAAATCTGTTACTGTTGTGTTATGTTTGTATATTGTATACAAAGTTGTATATCATAAACATGTAAGTATGTTTTGCAAGAAAGAAAAAAAATCTTATAGCCTATGTAACCGAAACAGAATCGTTTAAAAGATTCGGAACCGTTGAATTATTTACCTATCCTCCCTCCTGTCGCCCATTAAACGTCTCTTAAGGAACTCTCTGCTTCATTTACAATTAGACCGTTTTGCACAAACTCCAATCTCGAATAATAAATAATGTTACTTTTGTTGTTCTTATCAAAAAACAGGTAGTTGTGTTCCAGTTCAAGCCAAAGAATCATGGGGATATGTGGATGTCCGTGATGGAGCTCATATGTTCTGGTGGTTGTACTACGCCAACAGCTCCAGTGCCAGTTATGAAGAACTACCTCTGGTTATGTGGCTTCAGGTTAGTCACTTCTCTGACCAGTGTGATCTGTCATATATCCTCTTCATTTAGAGAATATGTCACTGAAAGCTTTTTTTCCAATCAGAATTCACATAGCTGTTATACCTTCTCCTGTTTATCCACCCTGATTTTCATTTTCTGAAGTACATCTAAGGTCGTTCATGCTCCTGTTTATTTTAGGGAGGTCCTGGGGGATCTAGCTGTGGCTTTGGCAATTTTGAGGAAATTGGACCTCTTGATAGAGACCTGAAGCCGAGAGAAACCTCTTGGGTTGGTAAACTAATATATTGTCTTGACTCTCATATCTGCAATATTGATTAAGATGTTTATTTCAGGAAGTATGGAATTCATGTTGCATGTTTTGATTCAGTGTTTCTGTATAACTTCTTAATATAAGCATTATGTACAATAAAATAAAAAACTTATTGTGGAATCTGTGAATAATTTATGGTTCATCCAAAAATATGTCTATGCAGGTGCGTGCTGCCAATATGCTATTTGTGGATAACCCAGTGGGCACCGGATACAGTTACACCGACACTGAAGATGCCCTCACCAAGGACGTTGCGATGGTAGCATCAGACATGATGGCCCTTCTCAAGACCTTTTTCTCTCTAAAGACAGAGTTTCAAGTAAGCAAAACAAAAGTACCTACCAGACTGAATTTGACATACTCTTTACATTTGTCATAGTATCTTACTTTTCTCCCCAACAGAGTATTCCCTTCTATATTTTTTCGGAGTCTTACGGAGGCAAAATGGCAGCAGCTATTTCCCTCGAGCTCACAAAGGTACTGAAATGTTTGTTCTCATTTTAGGCTTAATGAGAGGCAATTTTGTAGCAACACGCACGAGACGTTCATAAAACTCATGTGCTTCTGTGATTTCCTCTAAAAGAGGGAGAGCTTGAGTCAGATTGGTTCCTCAAAAGTAAATCTGGCAACTCTTCGGAATACTTGTTTTAATCTGCACTGACTGGTAATTTCCTCTCTCTTTAGGCAGTTCAAGCTGGTTCAATCAAATGCAACTTTGCTGGGGTGGCTTTAGGAGACTCCTGGATCTCTCCTATAGGTTTGTAAAAAGCTTGTCATGCTTCAGTCTGGTTGTGTACAGCTATATGTCTTTTTATTTAAGTTGTCATATCTCAGTTTACTAGTCATTATGCATGCACATTCATCATGATCATATAGTCCTGACTCACATGACTGCATAAACCTGGTGACACACACACACACCAAAAAAACACGTCTGATTGCTTGTTTTTCCTGCAGATTCAGTCATGACATGGGGTCCTTATCTTTACAGCACAGTGAGTAATTCACCATAACTCCTCTTCACAGTGATTAAGCATGATTGCATTAGCATGATCAAAACATACTACTACAGTGATGATCTGACATATGCATACATTACCATTTAAAAGTTTGGAGATACAAAGATACAAAAAAAAAAAAGTTTCTGAAAGAAGTCTCATACCAAGGCTGCATTTATTTTATATTCAAAAATAAATTAAAAACAGTAATATTGTGAAATATTAATGCAATTTAAAGCAACTGTTATATTTAAATATATTTTAAAACGTAATTTATTCCTATGATGCAAAGCTGAATTTTCAGCATCATTACTCCAGTCTTCATTTTCACATGATCCTTCAGAAATCTGTCTAATATGAGGATTTGGCCAAATGAAATGTTCCCTTGCAGCCATTCACTGTTCATAACTTGCTATTAAAGAGTTTAATGCTTCTGATGTGTGTCTTTGCTGTGGTCTATAGTCTCTATTGGATGACAATGGGCTGGATGAGGTGACTAAAGCCGCAAAAGCGGTGCAGGACGCAGTAGAACAGGGCCTGTACCGAAAAGCAACTGACTTGTGGTCCATCACAGAGAATGTTGTGGAGCAGGCGAGTTGAATGTGCTCTACAGACCTTTCTGTAGTTTAGGAATATGTTTAGGTAGAGGTTTCATTGTTTAAAGAAATACAGGATTAATGAACATCATGTGATTCATTCAGTTCCCCAACCTCTTTGTTACAGAACACAAATGGTGTGAACTTCTACAACATCCTCACTCAAGAATCTGATGAGATGGTGAAGACCAGTTCAAATCTAGCTGTGGATGGATTTCTCTGTGAGCCCTTCAGCATGCACTGTTATTCACAATTTCTGTTAGTTACATTAAATGTTTAGGCATCATTTTGTCTTGTTTTTTTACAGCCTTACTGAAGCGGCACCACATTCGCCCTTTGCACCGTCAGTCCCTCTCTGACTTGATGAACGGGCCAATCAGACAGAAGCTTGGTGTCATACCAAAGAATGTCACATGGGGAGGTATTATTCTTTTTATGATTTACAGAGGTATGTCTGTGTACAACATTATGATTCTCACAAGTGAAACCCGTTTCTTCAGGACAAGCTGATGCCGTGTTTGTCAGTATGGCAGGAGATTTCATGAAGCCTGTGGTGAACATTGTGGATCAGCTTCTGGCTGCAGGTGTCAATGTCACCATCTACAATGGCCAGCTGGATCTCATCGTGGACACAATGGGTGAGGACGTCAACCATTAGTAAACATTTTAGAATGGCAACTCTTGACCAACAGAACTTAGACTAGCGCTTAGACCATTTACACCTGGTAGTTGTGCATGTCACCATATATCCTCATAGGGCCGTGGGCTAGTTTTACTACAGTCGGCTTTCGTCACCTTGGTGTGTCATTCTTTATTTTTCGTTTGGGACAAATAAAGGCTCTCTACTTGTAACCGATAATGTGTTGAAAATGATCCACTTGACTCTTGTGATCAGATCACCCTGATAGGAACTAGGAAGGGGATGTTAATAGGTGTCTGTAAGCTTTTTGTTATCCATTTTGCCCATAAGTTTGAAATTTAAGAAGACCATTACAATTGGCTGTCATCAGGAGAGCTTTTCTGCACTGCAGCGATAATTGATTTGTTTATTTATGAGCAGGTCAGGAGTTGTGGGTGAAACAGCTGAAATGGGATGGACTCCAATACTACAACAAGATGAAATGGACGGCACTGGAAGATCCGCAAACTAAGAGACAGACAGGAGCTTTCTATAAGACTTATAAGAACTTTGCCTTCTACTGGATCCTCAAAGCTGGACATATGGTATACTTTTTTGCCAAAGTCATTTTAATGTTTATAAAATCATGTAATTAATTTAGTCATATTCAGTTAGTTTTAGCATGAGTGTATGTGAACATCTCTATCCATTACATCACAGATCCCATCTGACCAGGGGCCAATGGCTCTACGGATGTTGAAGATGGTGACTCAGCAGGAGTGATGGATCTCATTCAGATACAAACTGGCTTGTGAACCACTTTAGAACAATCAACAGTTATTTTACCAAAATCTGACACTGACTTTTTTTTCTTTTCTTTTTCTTTTTACATTTAGTTTGAGATCTTCATGTAATCATTTTACAATGCCTGTCTTGTAAAATTTGTAAATTTGAATGCGTGCAAACAATAAAGTCATAATTTTTATACAGTTTGTATTCTGAAATCAACATGTGCTAAGAAAGAACTAACCTTAAAGTTGTTTAAATTCCCATTTATTTGAAACACAAATATTAATGTATCTGCAAGTCTTTTAAGAAGAAAGGAAATGGGAATTATCAAATTGGAATCAGTTCCCTGAGGAACTGTAGCTGAGTGTGCGTCTGCCCCACCGGTCCTCAGGCACTCTGAATCCTTCTCTGCTCACAGGCTCCACCACCAGCTCAATGAGACCCGGAGCAGCAGGAACCTCCAGCTCCACCACACGGTACAGGGTGGAGTAAGACCTGCCAATCAGGGTCAGGGGTCCGGCGCGAATCCGAGGGTCAGGACCACGGAGACGTCTCCAGTGTATCCGGAAATGGCGGACCTGCTGAGTGGGATATTGCCAGCGTAAGGTGGTGTTCAAAAGTAAGGTGGTGTCCTTCTTCCACACCACATCATTCACGCAGATGCCTTGAACAGACTGCAGGGGCGCATGAAGAGTCTCTGCATCCAAAAGCTGTGCACAAAAATGCAAACAGACAATTTAGCCACTGCCAACATTATTCGTACACTTACACTACTTTTCAGACGTTTGGGGTCAGAAAGATTGGAAGAAAATAATACTTATGCATTAATCAAAAGTGACTTTTATAATGTTACAAAAGATTTCTGAAGAATCATGTGACACTAAAAAACTGGAGTAACGGCTGCTGAACATTCAGCTTTGCCATCACAGGAATAAATTACATTTCAAAATATAAACGTTTTATTTTTTCATTTGTAATAGTATTTGACAATATTAGTGGTTTTACTGTTTTTTTTTATTAAATAAATGCAGCCTTGGTGAGCATAAGAGATTTAATTCGTAAAAATAAAAATCTTACAAAAATGTAGAATGGTAGTATACAATATGTTTAATCAAAATGTCAATATGTAGGGCAACCCAGAAGGCAAATATGAAACTTGTGCTTTTAAAGCGATTAATGCGTGTAAATTATTTTGGAGAAAAAACAACCATATTGGACAATATTAGAGATTTTTTTACATTTCCAAATTCCTGATAGCAGTTGATACTGCATTTTAGTTGTGCTGCTCATTTCTCCATATTTTTACATTTGCTCATTTACATATGAGCAAGTCATTTACAAGTCAAGTCATTTACAAATGGACTTTACACTTACTGTAAAGTCCATTTTTAAAAACACTAATAATTTATTAAGTCTATTTTTTATACTTTAAAATTTAGTGAGATTCACTACAAATTCAGCATTTAATACTGATTTTAGCTCAAAGCATTTTGTTTTTAAACCAACTGGATATATAGACTATTTAAAAATAATTGGCTTATGGGTATCGGCCTGAATTTGTTGTGAACCACAGACCTTCTTTCACTCATAAAATGAAAACCGCTTTTATAACAACCCATGATGTGAAACATGTTCTGTGCGTGTTTTGTCTATGTGTATCTCACCATAATCTCTCCAATCCTGCAGTTAAAGGAGACGTCTTCATCTCCTTCATCTCGGGAAACACGAATACACACTTCTCGCAATGAGCACCCAATCATTTTCAACAGGAAACATCTATGCATGAAACCACATTAAGATTTATTAGAAAAAGAGTATCAGATGTTTGTTATGACCAAAACTTTTTTGACTTTAAAGCAAGGGTCGGAAACTTATGGCAGGCCAGTGAATATGGATAATCTGTGCATAAACACTGGATAATCACAATGATGATGATCCGCAAGTACAACATTCACATATACAGTACATACTGTGAGGTTTATTAGGGTTACCCTGGAAATCTGTTATTCAAAGTCTAATTTAAACAAAGTTTTAGGATTTAGAGAAATCTAAGAAAAAGTTGAAAAGAAAAATGGCTTCAGAAATATTAAATATTGTGCATTATTTGTATGAGAGATGTATGATGTATTTATTTTAGTATATGTATATATAATATTAACGGTTGACTCTCACTTGGTAATCCAGCCATCCGAAGTCCACTGACCACAATTCTGAACAAACTGCTCCACCAACTGATTATCCTCTGCTAACGCTTCTGGAAAGACACTGCTAGCTGAACACACACCCAATAAAGCAGATTAATATTACACATCCTTATCATGACAGCTTAAAGTCTGAAGAAGGCGGCCTAAAAAACCACTAACATGCTATTTCCTCCGTCCCATTGAAAGTGCACAGGGGAACATCAATTGTTTTAAGCTCCAAGGACACCTTCACACCCACAGGTGGCTTATAGACAAAAGAGACAAACGTCTGGGCGGCCAAGGGAACATGGAGAGAAAATATCCTACAAAGGGGCAAAAAGAAGGTGTTTGATTGAAGTTTTTTGTACTCCAGGAAAAACAAAACCTCCAGTACCTCGCACAGACTTCAGGAAGTCCTGATGGAATCATGCCCTCCACCATCAGAGAGTTGCCTCCAATCCAAGCATCCTTTGAGCAGCCACGGCTTCTCAGCCAGCCCCCATTCTCCATGTTCTCAGAGAGGTACAGAGGCTGGATCTCCTGAGCATGCAGATTGAACCAGCTTCTCTCCATCTCCACCTACATCATACATCAAATAGTCAGAAATAACTATGGACGTATCGATATTTAAAAGATGTCCTATACTATTTTGTCAAAACAAATTCAATATAAAATACTAAAAACTAAAATCGATGATTTAAATGCTACAAGTGAATTTAGGCATCACATGATAAAGTATAGTATATTCATTTTGAGATTTCCTAAAGATTACATTTAACAGTGCTATTCAATGATTAGTATTTTTAGGCCTGGTTTCACAGATCGGGCTTAGATTAAAGGGTTAGTTCACCCACAAATAAAAGTTCTGTCAGTAATTTTCATTTTTGGGTGAACTAACCCTTTAAGCCAGGATTAGACCTTAGTTCAATTAGGACATTTATTAGTAGCTTTTATAAACGTGCCTTAGAAAAAAATCTTGAGACAAAAACAATGGCACTGACATATTTTCAGATGTCAATACAAGTTGTTTCCAAATTCATGTTTGAGCTGTTTTAACTGAGACTAGGCTTAAGCCTTGTCTGTGAAACCGGGGGGGGGGGGAAACATTAACTCTAAGTGATGGTCAGATGACAGCAAAGGCAATCTAAATGTAAGAAAATACACATGAACAAGTACATTTACAATATCTACTGACACCAATAAATAAATAAAAATCTATAGCTGATATGCTACCAATTATTGTGTGTGTAGCATTCAAGTTTTATGAAGTTTCATCACAGTAAGCCATGACTAGGACTACTTGCTTTTGAGGGTTAAGGCAGCAAAAGGGTCAACAGACATTTTATTTTATTGGGTTCTTATGTTATGTAGTTATCTGAGAACATTTGTGTACTTCATCATCAAAACTTTGCCTTTGACACCAGGAAAAATGCCACCAATGTATCACATAGGTGTAGAAGAGAATCTTAGTGTGACTGTGTGTAATGTACCTGTCCTCTCCAGTACAAGTTCTTTCCAAAGCCCTGACAAAATGAGGAGATGAAAGGAAGGCTAGACGAGGGCCGGTGGATATAAAGGAACTCAGACAGCAAGCTCCAAAACCTTAGAAGAGTGGTCAGATAATACACATCAGTGAAGTTTGCTTGTGTGTGTGTGTGTGTGTTTTAGGGCTGAACGATATTCGATTTTAACATCGACATCGCGATGTGCGAGTGAGCGATAGTCACATCGTCGGAACATGCGATGTGAAGGGTAGTAGCACAGTACAGTAGCACCAGCGGGAGATTTTAAATGCGCTTCATGAGGCACGCGCGCGGTCTCTTGCTCTCTCTGCCGTGCACGCGCTGCGGGGTTTGGAGCACAGTCTCTGTCTCGCGGGCGCGCTCGCTCTAGATTCCGGAGATTTGAACTAATTCGCGGGCATCAGCCGCTATCAATATGCGGGAGACTCCCGGAACTTCCGGGATGTCTGTATTTCTATACTGAAATAATATCGGCATTAGAATTATTGATTTTTCATTAGGCTATTTTTTTGGTGCTCCCTCAGCTCTTGACGGGAGCGGCGACGCTGACAGAATGGCAGCCAGCATTTCAACACATCTGAATGATAAAGCTGCTGGTGATAAAGCTGTATGGTGTAAAGCTGCTGTTTAAATGTGTTCGGCTTTTTCTGTTTACAGAAAAATGTTGTCTAATCTGTTTAGAAGATTTAATACAAAATATATTAAAGTTTTATATAATTTTGTTTATTTCATATGATTATGATGACCAACATCAACAGTTTTACTTTGGCACTTTGGCTAAGAAAAGTTGACTTAAAAGAATGTGAACCAAAATGCTTAAGTTGTTTTATAAAAAATATATTTATTGTTGTAAACCAATCAGGGGGTTGGTGTAAAGCTGCTGTTTTATTTAAAAATGTGTTCTGCTTTTGTGTTTACAGAAATGTTCTAATTTTGGAATAAAATATTAAGTGACCCTTTTTGTCACTTGTAATGAAGCTTGCTTATTAGTGAAATTATTAATATCATGGAATGGTAATTATTGTCTTTAGCCTGGAGTTATGGCTCTCAATATCGCAATATATATCGTTGGGGAAAAAAATATCGCAATGTAATTTTTTTCCAATATCGTGCAGCCCTAGTGTGTTTACACACATATTTCATCGCAGAACAGCAAGCGCACTGTGATTAGTTCAAGAAAGGAGCGTACTTGTCCTGGTTTTGACGAAAATCTGCCTTTTCGTGGGATTCGTAGACCCAACCAGGAGCAAAGATGGCTGTTGAAAGCTCATACTTGCGAATCAGCTCCAGAGCCTAATGAAAAACAAAACAAAAAGATTGCTTATTTATTCTCTGCGTACCTTTAGCCAAATACACTGAGAAATTATGGATGTACAGTTAGTCAGTTCTATTGAACTTTGTTTATCAAACGATCTTGAAAATTGTCCACAAAAATATTAAGCAGCACAACTGTTTTCAACATTGATAATAACAAGAAATGTTTCTTGAGCAGCAAATCAGCATATTAGAATGATTTCTGAAGAACCATGTGACACTGAAGACTGGAGTAATGATGCTGAAAATTCAGCTTTGCAATCACATGAATAAATTACATTTACAAAAATTACATAAAAGATATATATATTTTAAACATACTACATTAGAAAACTTTTTTTAAAATTGTAATAATATATCACAATATTCCTGTTTTTACTGTATTTTTGCATTGGTGAGCATTAGGGATGCTCATATTGACCGTTTAACCGTTACCCGAAAGTAACAATTTTGACAAAAAATAGTATATAGCCTCTATTTGTGAACTCACGGGGTGCATCGGCACGCGCAACCGCACGCGCCTAAAGACATATTTCGCTGAGCAAGCGAAAAGAAGTAGCCTACTGTGTGTGACCATTTCGACAGAAAGGGAGACGAAGTTACTTGCAAAATATGCTACGCTGTATTAAAATAAAGCAGTAGTGCAAGTACAATGCAATAGGCAATCACTTGCGAAGCAAACATCCACAAGCAAATGAAAGGCGCTTTCCGAAGTTGGCCACTCTAGCGATACGTTATCTCTGTATTTCCGGGACATCTGTGCCACCGGAGACCCAGACTAACCCCACATCATGTAGACATGTTTTTTTAAATAACAACTAGACAAGCTGTGGATTGAGGAAGGCCTGCTATTTTTATTTGACGAAAAAACGTAGTCTGATGGGGGGGAAAACCCTGTTTTTTCAAAGCTACAAACTGATTCAGTGTTTTCTTCTTGTCATCTTATTTGTTAATTATTTAAGTTTAAAAAATATATTTAGTGTAGACCTATTTTAGTTTTTTTATATTATTACATTCTGTTTTTCTCAGTTGTCACTGTCAGAAATGCTGCAGGTGCGTGATCATTTGATGTGGATCCAGGTTCTGTTGTTGATCTGTTCTGCATGCTGCTGTTTGCACGTTAAAATAAACCTGTGATCCTTTTTTTTGGTATTTTTAACGGGTCACAGACACTAGTTAATTTTATTTTGATTTAATGGCAATTCAATATTATAATCTTATCAGTTAACGATTAATAATCGGATAACGAGCGGCGGTTGTTGGTCAGGAAAATGAACCGAAATGAGCATCCCTAGTGAGCATATGAGACTTCTTTCGAAAACATAAAATCTTCCCGACCCCAAACTTCTGAAAGGTAGTGTAAAAAAAAAAAAAAAAAAAAGTATAAAAAACTTCACTAACTTTATTCGTCTCAAATTTCCCTCCTATCACCTTCCCTCTTGCAAACACATCAACGCCAACATAGATGTCAGCAAAGCGGCCTTGAGCGGCAGAGTAAGACTTCATCCTCTCCAGACTCTGCTCTGTCCAGTTGTAGTTAGTGAATAGTCCATCACAGGCATCAAAAAACATTCTGATAGGATGACAAAAGGAAGCTGATGGCATAATTTGTACAAAACCTACCGTATAAATCTCACAGACCTGAATCCCCCCCTGCAGAAGCCCTCAAGCCCATCACTTGCCTGTTGTCATCATTGAGTTCATTCTGCCAGTTGAGTGTGCCGTTCTTCAGTACGCTGTCATACCAGATCACCACACTGCCAGGAACGCGCTCATGCATCTGATCTGTGAGATAGCGCAGAAAGTGACCAGTGTTCTTCACTGCAGTCTCCTGAGGAGTCAGTCATAAAGTACATAAACTATTAGACATTATGTCAACATAGTGACTGTATAATCCTCCAATCAGATATGCCTTGTTTACTCACACTCAGCACATTTTCTATGTTAATGAGCCAGCCATCGAAGCCGTAGCAGTGGGAAATCTGAACCAGCTTATCAGCAGCTGCGCGGTAACTCTCCTCATCTGCAAGGAAGGCCTCACATATCTTGGCTCCATCTGTCCACTCTGTGATGAATGTGCCTTAGAGGGGAATTTCAATACATCCATTCTGATTTACACTTGTCTATAAAGGTGATGTGGTTAATGACAATTCTGTCATCATTTACTCACTCTCATGTCATTGCAAACTAATAGATTTTCTTCCTTGGAGCACAAAAGCAGACATTTTGTGGAACGCCCAGGCAGCTCTTGTCCCATGCCATTACACTGAGACCACTGCTATCAACCTGCCACTTTAAAAGTATAATCAGAGCGTCTATATGACTTGTGTGCTATATTATGCATATAATAGCTTTTTGAAGCATACTGAAATTTAACTCATTATTCTCACACAAAGCTGTCATATAATAATAATAATTTTATCATAAACCGCCTTTGAATATAGTGCACAAGTCATATGGGCTATGTTTATGGTGCTGTTTTGTCCTTTTAGAGTGCTTGACAGCCACAGGTCAGTCACTATCTGCTGTCTATTTTATGGAAAAGAGCAGCTTGGACATTCTGCTAAATTTCTCCTTTTGTGCTACACAGAAAAAAGAATAAACATATGGTTTAGAACAGCATCAGGTTAAAGGGATTGTTCACTTCAAAATGAAAATTCTGTCATCATTTACTCACCCTCAAGTTGTTTCAAACCTGTATGAATTTCTTTCTTCTGCTGAACACAAAGGAAGATATTTTGAAGAATGTCAGTAACCAGACAGTTGAACTACCTCATTGACTTCCATATAATGGGGGGGAAAGAACTATGGAAGTCCATGGGGTACATCAACTGTTTGGTTACTGACATTCTTGAAATTATCGTACTTTGTGTTATTTAAATATTGTGTTATATAAATATAATTATTTCTGTACTTCTTTTAAAAAGTATGCTAAAGTGTAATTGTTTTCCACAAGGATATTCTTTTTACAGCAAGGCTAATATGTTTGATGGGCTATTTACACAAAACCGTTTTCAACTAAACGGAAAACGTTTATTAGTTGTTGTTTTTTGTTGAATTTTTTTTCATTAGTTTTGGCTGTTCATTTACACGACAGTGGCATTTTGGGGGCCTTAAAATGCAAGCTTTCGCAAACGGGTTACAAAGTGAACGTTTTTGAAAACAATACCGCTATCGTCTCCGTCTAAACAACAAAAATGTCAATTTGTGAAAACAGTGAAATCATGCGCATGCGTATTATGTGTTCAGTCTATAAGCGCGTAGTGTTCCTTTATAAATTGACCTCGCCAACTACTGGCCTGGCATGAATAATACACGGTTTTAGTCATTTTCGCAGATTCGTGTAAACGGGGATTTTTTTTTTTAAACAAAAAGGAAAAAAGTTTCAGTTTTTAGTACATCGTTGTTGTGTAAACACCAACAATGTTAACTATATAGAGAACTATAACGATAACTATATTACAGTCCACACCAGCGAACGATATATGGTTCGGTTTATTCTAATCGTGCTTATCTGTCGCTCTAAATGCTCGAGCTCATTATAGCAGGATTGATTCTGATTGGGTGTCAATATTTTCAATCGTTCATCAGATGGATAAAATCGTTCTGAAAGGGACTCCAACAATATCGTTTCTCTGTGCCGTTATCGTTATAACTGTGGTGTGGACTCTGCTATTCTTTAATATTGAGAACAAATTTTAGAACTATATCTTAAAACTATAGAACTATATATCGTAAACAGGCCTTAAGACTGTGATTTTGGCCCATAAACTGAACCCACCAAGAGACTCACCTATAGAGAGCACTCCATGCTTATGTGCTGCATTCGTCCAAACAGCAGGAGGAATGGTTGCCATCTGATGACTGAAGTAGTTGAAGATGTCAATATACTCCCAGTGATAGAAGGCATACGGCATCTCCATCTCTGTGCCTTGAATGAACCTCAGCGGAAAGAAAAGGACCATGAAGATACTGAAGACTAGATAAAAATGGCTTCATGAAAGCAACATACCGTGATTGAAAATCAGGCTAAAATCAAACTCTGAGTTGTACCTGTCATCCAGGTAGCCACCCATCATGTCATGGGACACTAATGTACGCCTAGGGCAGCTGTCCAGTGAAGGAAACCTGCTAGCCAGGGGCACAGTGGCCACATTAAATGGACTTGCTTCCTTTCTTGTCCATGATAACAGCTCTTCGAGAGACTTCAGACTGCAGCTGATGGGCGCAGTTGTTTCAGGATCATAGTGGATTGCTGTTAGACCACAGAAAATGAAGGCCTTGTAAGATCAATAATCTTCTTGAAAGAATAAAACGCAGCATATAATATGTATTAAATACCTGGCAACGTGGATGACTCGTAAGTTACGACTTCATGAACACTTTGATCGCCTGGTTGATCGAGGCAAGACGACCTGAATAAACAACCAAAGATAAGAACATGTCGTTATAAGGGATGTTATAACTATGTATAGCTATAACATCTTGTAAGGGAAATAAAATGCTGCTTTGATTCACATGGTTTTCAGATATAATACAGAAAACGGATAAATCATAACTAACTAAATTACCTGATCTCTTCCGTTTTACTAGGAATCTTGCTGCTTGTAGTTTCGTTTTCCCTTTTTCGTTTCCGGGGTGTCATTTTATCTTTGTCTTTTGTAGAAACACTTTCCATTTACAAAAACGTCAACAGGTAACGTTAGTTAGTTGACAGATAAAGGTGATTTGAAGTAATAATACACCTCTCAGTTAGAGAGCAGAAAGAACAGCCTTCTTCCGCCTGAGCTTTGATTGGCTGATAAGTGCAGTACGTGAGTTGAGAGATCCTGCGTGAAGAGGTTGCTTTAAATCTCCACTAGAGGGCAGTAGACTAGACGTGTAAATGACTGGTGTATGAACTGTTTATCAACACATATTTCTCATGTTTATTTTCAGCACTCTTAAAAAGCTATAAAGTCCTTTTAAAAAAGTATTGCGAATTTTCCAGCCATCTTACATGCACTGCAGATAAAAAAGGTAAACAAACCAGCCACTGAAGTGATCATTTGAGACTCGAAAGTGTGACAATAAACAAGACGAGAAGTAGTTACAACTGTGATTCATGGAAACACTTTAGAATAAATAACCAATTACCAAAATATTATTTAACCATGTTATGCCATAAGGCTTCACTGTGTGAGGCCTCCAGTTTCTAGTTAAAATATTAAGTATTCATCTGTACAAATCTGAATTAGAGAGGAGCGAAATATATTAATGAATGAATAATTCACACCTATTATCTTTTTTTTTTTTTCATCCAGAATGCTACAATACCTCTCATGTCCATTCTCTTTTTGTAGAAAAATCATCCAGAACATTTGTTGGCGGCACAATGATTCTCTTCTGGGGGTTTTTCTCTTTCAGTAGTCAGTGGCCCGCATGTCTGAATCGAGTGCTTTTAACAGGATAGATGAATGCCATGGAAATCTGGAAGCTTCATTTAAGCTTCTTCAAAAGTTTATAAATCCACTTTATAAGACCAATATCACCAATCAAATGTTTTAGCAACACATCAAATGCTTGTGCACTCACAATAAATATTCATCCATCTATTTACTTGTGGCAAGTTTACTTTGTGCAAACATTCAAACAGAGAAACTGTCAACATGTAGCCAAGGTTAGCTGGAACTTGACTCGAATGTGTATTGTCATCCCTATCATTTCCTGTCATTCTTTTCCTTTTTCCCTTTGCTTTAGTATATGCTTCCATAATAGGTCATTGTGGTTCGGGGGGGAAAAAAAACATATAATTTAGACATTTAAATTAGAATTCTTATGAAATAAGCAAAATATGCATTGAACATCATTCCTGTGGACGTGTTGGACCGAATGTATTGATGGCCCATATTAGGTCTGTTTGGCCCTCAGAGCAATGGGCTTTGTGTTTTTTGTGTTACACCACAGCATGGATCAATCCTCTGATGCCCCCCGGGGTGATTTTAGAGGCCAGTCCCGTTCCTGCCAGAAAGGCTCAGAACAAACTGCAATGTTCTGGCAATGAAAAGATACAACACAACTGGTTACAGAGACTATAAATGCTCCTTTCTGACATTAGAAATGAAGGAACAATACCTAAATGTTTCATTGAGCTAAGCCTGTTTTTTTAAACAAAAAGCAATGCCTTTAGTTCAGCTGTTACTATTCATACACAAATTTAACTTCTCAGTTATTTGAGATGGATGTGCATGTTTAAATTCGCCATGAAAAGGAAGTTGCGATAGTCTTTTCTTTCCTTATTGTGATATATAACTACAGTGGCCCAGTAGTGCGCAACACAACGAAATGTAAAAAGCAAACATAAATTCACAACACAACGAAATGAATCCACAACACAACGGATGAACGGATATAAGCCAAACACAACGGAAAATGTACAACACAACGGAAATAAACAACAACACAACAGAAAATTTACAACACAACATGTACAACATAACGGAAATAAACCACAACACAACAGAAATTTACCACAACGCAACGGAAATAAGCTGCAACACAACGGAAATAAGATGCAACACAACGGAAATAAGATACAACACATAGGAAATAAGATACAACACAACGGAAATAAGATACAACACAACGGAAATAAGATACAACACAGCGGAAATAAGATACAACACAACGGAAATAAGATACAACACAACGGAAATAAGATACAACACAACGGAAATAAGATACAACACAACGGAAATAAGATACAACACAACGGAAATAAGATACAACACAACGGAAATAAGATACAACACAACGGAAATAAGATACAACACAACGGAAATAAGATACAACACAACGGAAATAAGATACAACACAACGGAAATAAGATACAACACAACAGAAATAAAGGCCCAACACAGCGGAAATGTTCCCGACCACTAGGGGGCTCTCGGAGCGTGATAAAGTTATTTTTCCCGATTTTTCCTTGCCATTGTTCTATAGAGTAAGCAGTCTTACGGTCCCTACACACCGGACGCTTTTACGCGCGTAACGCGTCTTTGCATTGACTTAACATTGAAATCACTCGCGCCTGACGCGCTATTCGCGTCCGGTGTGAACGCACCATTAAGATATCAATACCAAAATAGTTTTAACTAATTGCGTATATTTATACACGAGAATGCTTTGACTCGGTTCCACCGCATGATCCCTAATAGGCCGGGAGCCAGGTCCACTCCTCAGGATGTTTTTTGCTACCTTTTTTTCACTATTATTTCCTATTATCTTATACCTTGGGCCATCACAAGTTGATAATGACCACCCCCAACTCGGCCCCGTTTGGTCTCAGGGGCCAAAAAACGTCCTTTTTGGGAAAAGCTATTGACGGAATTATGTAATTGTGAATATTAAGCTACTGCAGCTACATAAATGGTCATATAACCCTAAAATTTTGCATGGTGTATCCTGACACATAGGGGAAACTAGCAGAAAAAATTTCCGGGGATTTCTGCCTTTTTGCTGTCAAATATCACCCCCAACATACCCCAAAAGACTAAAAAATGTCTGTCCGCCTGACAAATTGTCATCAAAAGTGATCATTTTCAAGCATTTTATTATACATATCACTGCCTCAAATGTACATGAAAAACTTCCCAAGTTTATAAGCTTCAATTTAAGACCAGGATGACCTTTCTGTCTAGTGGATTACAGCTGGTATAACCAAAGTTCTCCCCTGTACCCCAAATCGGAGAAAACAGAACTTTCAAGCATTACCATTCCAGATATGGGGTTAACCCCTTATATTGGCATCAGCCATTACATATTTTAAACAGTAATATTCTATACTAAACCTAAACTAATCTTGACAAACTATATATCATTTGAAAGCTTACAATCTCTAGTTTACATATTTGGTGACTGATTTTCAAAATAAATTACAGAGGAGCCGTAATTTATCAATTTGCAACAAGAATATTTTCATACTCCTAAGGCGTGTTCAGACCTTTATTTTGAAATAGTGATGAACATGAAAAATCATGAAAGAATGGTAGAAACCTCAGTTTGTTTTCATGCCAAGAGTTCAAAAGATAGCATCCATTAAATTCTTTTAGAAAAAAAAGTCTGAAAATGTTTTGAATATAAAGAAAAAATATAATAGGTTCACCATTTTGTGATGTGGCAGCAAGCTATAATGCACATACGTGTTTCTTTTTGTGTTTCTTAGAGGTTGAATTAATTTCAATCTGCCAAACTTCCAATACTACTTCTGAATGGGATGTCTACTTCATAAATTGTATAAAAAATGTAAAAAATAATTGTTCAGATCACTCAAACAACATATGGAAATGGAGGCGTCCTTATATGGGCAGTAATGTCAACTAGTGAAAAAGTTTGGTACTGCGCCCAAACAAAATCTTACTGAAAGCTTTTTTTTTTAAATATCAACCTAAAATTTGAAACACAACTTGTTCAGATTTTTGGCTTTGATTTTTTTGCCTTTTTAGAGTCCACCAGGTTTTAAAAATATATATTTTATATAAAATATGAATAATCAAATTTTTAACTAAATCGGATCATTGAGAAAATCGCCTTTAAAGTTGTGCGTTTATGTTTGCGATTGTGCTTCACTCACAAAAATAAATGTTTTATATATTTAAGGTAGGAAATTTACTAAATATTTTAATGGAACATGATATTTACTTAATATCCTAATGATTTTTGGCATTAAAAAAACTGTGACACTTGTGACTGGTTTTGTGATCCAGGGTCACATTAATTAAAGTCCACAAAGTCCTTGCAACACAAGGAATAAAGATGACTAGTGTGCCGTCTGTTATCAAAAAGCCAACCTTCAATAGAGTAAACGTTAGTAACCTTCTGTACAGGTAAACATTCTTTACAGCCAAATTGCGAAACTAAAATACAGCTCAAACATAAAATAGTAAACATTTATTTGGTTCTTAGACCTTTTTGCTGCTTATCCATGATGTCGCCCTCAGACCATAGTGGTTCTAGCTCTCCTGTCTGTGTGTTTATGTGAAATCCATGGTTGGCTTTTTGATAACAGACTGCACACTAGTCATAAGTTGACTTTGTGGACTTTAATAAATCTCACATTTGGCCCCTCTTTGAACTGCCACCTTACCGTGGTGAAGGGGTTTGAGTACCCGAATGATCCTAGGAGCTATGATCTCCGGGGCTATATGCCCCTGGTAGGGTCTCCCAAGGCAAACAGGTGACGGGACAGACTAAGAGCAGTTCAGAAACCCTTTATGCTAGAATAAAAAATGGGGATCGTGACGTCGCCCGGAATGGAGCAGCCGGGGCCCTACCCTGGAGCCAGGCCCGGGGTTGGTGAGAGGCGGCAGGCTGGTGTGGGTTTTTTATAATCATGCGTTGGAGTTCACCCTAGTAAATGAGAGTGTAGCTTTCCTGTGCCTTCGGGTCGGGGATAGGTCTCTCACTTCCGTTTGTGCCTATGGGCCAATCGGCAGTGCAGGCCTTCTTGGGGTCTCTGGGAGGGGTGCTCCAACTGGGGACTCTGTCGTTCTACTGGGGAACTTCAACGCCCACGTGAGCAGTGACAGTGACACCTGGAGGGGGGTGATTGGGAGGAACGGCTCCCCTGATCTGAACCCGAGCAGTGTTCTGTTATTGAACTTCTGTGCTAGTTACAGCTTGTCCATAACAAACACCATGTTCATCAGTGCACGTGGCACCAGGACACCCTAGGCCGGAGGTCGATGATCGACTTTGTGGTCGTTTCATCTGGCCTCCGGCCGTATGTCTTGGGTGAAGAGAGGGGCGGAGCTGTCAACTGATCACCACCTGGTGCTGAGTTGGATCCGAGGGCGGGGGAGGAAGCTGGTTAGACTCGGTAGACCCAAACGTACTGTGAGGGTCTGTTGGGAACGAGTCCCCTGTCAGAGAGATCTTCAACTTCCACCTCTGGCGGAGTTTCGACCAGATCCCGAGGGAGTCTGGAGATATTGAGTCCAAGTGGACAATGTTCTCCACCTCCATTGTCGAAGCGGCCGCTCGGAGCTGTGGCCGTAAGGTCTGCGGTGCCTGTCGAGGCGGCAATCCCCGAAATAAGGGATGCCATCAAGCTGAAGGAGTCCTATCGGGCCTGGCTGGCTTGTGGGACACCTGAGGCAGCTGACTGGTACTGGCAGGCCAAGCGGAGTGCAGCCCGGGTGGTTGTGAAGGCAAAAAATCGGGCCTGGGAGGAGTTCGGTGAGGACATGGAGAAGGACTACCGGTTGGCATTAAAGAGATTCTGATAAACCGTCCGGCGCCTCAGGAGAGTGAAGAAGTGCCCTACCAACACTGTTTACAGTGGAGGTGGGCAGCTGTTGACCTCAACTGGGGATGTCGTCGGACGGTGAAAGGAATACTTCGATGATCCCACCTACACGTCTTTCATTGAGGAAGCAGAGGCTGAGGGCTCGGAGGTGAACTTGTCCATCACCCAAGCTGAAATCACCGAGGTAATCAAAAAGCTCCTCTGTGGCGAATGAGATCCGCTCTGAGTACCTCAAGTCTCTGGATGTTGTGGGGCTGTCTTGGCTGACACGCCTCTGCAATATCATGTGGCGGTCAGGGACAGTAACTTTGGGCTGAGAGACAGGGGTGGTGGTCCTCCTTTTTAAGAAGGGGGACCGGAGGGTGTGTTCCAACTACAGGGGGATTACACTTCTCAGCCTCCCCGGGAAAGTCTATGCCAGGGTACTGGAGAGGAGAATTCGGCCGATAGTAGAACATGTGCTTTGTGGATTTGGAGAAGGCATTTGACTGTGTCCATCACCGCGTCCTGTGGAGTGTGCTCTGGGAGTATGGGGTCCGGGGTCCTTTGCTAAGGGCTGTCCGGTCCCTGTACGACTGGAGCAGGAGCTTGGAACGCATTGTCGGCAGTAAGTCAGACTTGTTCCCGGTGCATGTTTGGCGCAGCCAGGGGCCGGAGGGGGTCCGGTTTGGGGACCACACGATTTCATCTCTACTTTTTGTGGATGAATTTGTCGTGCTGGCCCTATCAGACCAGGACCTTCAGCATGCACTGGGACGGTGAAGTGTGAAGCTGCCGGGATGAGAATCAGCACCTCCAAATTCGAGGCCGCCTTGGTTCTCAGACGGAAAAGGGTGGCTTGCCCACTTCAGGTTGGTGGAGAGTTCCTGCCTCAAGTGGAGGAGTTCAAGTATCTTGGGGCCTTGTTCACGAGTGAGGGAAGGATGGAACAGGAGATTGACAGATGGATCAGTGCAGCTTCTGCAGTAATGCGGTCGATGTATCGGTCTGTCGTGGTGAAGAAAGAGCTGAGCTGCAAGGCAAAGCTCTCGACTTACCGGTCAATCTACGTTCCTACTCTCACCTATGGTCTTGAGCTGTGGGTCATGACCGAAAGAACAAGATCCCGGATACAGGTGGTCGAAATTAGCTTTCTCCGCAGAGTGGCTGGGCGATCCCTTAGAGATAGGGTGAGGAGCTCGGTCACTCGGAAGGAGCTCAGAGTAGAGCCGCTGCTCCTCCACATCGAGAGGGGTCAGCTGAGGTGGCTCGGGCATCTGTTACGGATGCCTCCTGGACGCCTTTCCGGGAAGGTGTTCTGGCACGTCCCACCGGGAGTAGACCCCGGGTAAGACCTAGGACACGCCGGAGGGACTATGTCTCCTGGCTGGCCTGGGAACGCCTCGGTGTCCCCCCGGAAGAGCTGGAGGAAGTGTCTGGGGAGAAGGAAGTCTGGGCATCTTTGCTTAGACTGCTGCCCCCACGAACCGGCCCCGGATAAGCGGAAGATGGATGGATGGACAAGAAAGTTATAGAAGTTTGAGTTTATGAAAATGTACAATGTTAAAAATGTTATTATTCATATTTTATATAAAATATATATGTGGCGAGGGGGGCGTGGTTTTGCGAAGTCTGTAGCGGGAGAGAGAGGAGGGAGCCGAGCGGTGAGTAAGTAGGTCAAGTGCAGATGATGAACACCTGTGTCTGATTGCAGTAATTGGCGTGGAGAGACGGGATATAAGCCGGCGGGATTGAGAGAGAGGGAGAGAGAGTTGGACTGGGACTTCGTCTGATGCTGCTGAAACTGGGAGAATTCACATTGAGAGAATCTGGATTTATGATTTGTTTTTGCTGTGCTGAACGCATAGTGGACGCGCTCTGTGCGCACTTTTCTTTTGAACTTTGGACTGAAATAAACGAGTGTCCCAGTTACGCCGACCCCTGTCTGCTTCCTTCCCTGCATTTTCACATTGAACCTCGTTACAATATATTTTCAAAACCTGTTGGACTCTAAAAATGCCAAAAAAAATCAAAGCCAAAAGTCTGAACATGTTGTGTTTCAAATTTTAGGTTGATATCTCAAAAAAAAAGCTTTCAGTAAGATTTTGTTTGGGCGCAGTACCAAACTTTTTCACTAGTTGACATTACTGCCCATATAAGGGCGCCTCCATTTCCATATATTGTTTGAGTGATCTGAACCATTATTTTTACATTTTTTATACAATTTATGAAGTAGACATCCCATTCAGAAGTAGTATTGGAAGTTTGGCAGATTTTGAAATTAATTCAACCTCTAAGAAACACAAAAAGAAACAGGTATGTGCATTATAGCTTGCTGCCACATCACAAATGGTGAATCTATTATATTTTTTCTTTATATTCAAAACATTTTCAGACTTTTTTTCAAAAAGAATTTAATGGATGCTATCTTTTGAACTGAGGTTTCTACCATTCTTTCATGATTTTTCATGTTCATCACTATTTCAAAATAAAGATCTGAACACGCCTTAGGAGTATGAAAATATTCTTGTTGCAAATTGATAAATTACGGCTCCTCTGTAATTTATTTTGAAAATCAGTCACCAAACATGTAAACTAGAGATTGTAAGCTTTCAAATGATATATAGTTTGTCAAGATTAGTTTAGGTTTAGTATAGAATATTACTGTTTAAAATATGTAATGGCTGATGCCAATATAAGGGGTTAACCCCATATCTGGAATGGTAATGCTTGAAAGTTCTGTTTTCTCCGATTTGGGGTACATGGGAGAACTTTGGTTATACCAGCTGTAATCCACTAGACAGAAAGGTCATCCTGGTCTTAAATTGAAGCTTATAAACTTGGGAAGTTTTTCATGTACATTTGAGGCAGTGATATGTATAATAAAATGCTTGAAAATGATCACTTTTGATGACAATTTGTCAGGCGGACAGACATTTTTTAGTCTTTTGGGGTATGTTGGGGGTGATATTTGACAGCAAAAAGGCAGAAATCCCCGGAAATTTTTTTCTGCTAGTTTCCCCTATGTGTCAGGATACACCATGCAAAATTGTAGGGTTATATGACCATTTATGTAGCTGCAGTAGATTAATATTCACATTTACATAATTCCGTCAATAGCTTTTTCCAAAAAGGGAGTCTTTTGGCCCCTGAGACCAAACGGGGCCGAGTTGGGGGTGGTCATTATCAACTTGTGATGGCCCAAGGTATAAGATAATAGGAAATAATAGTGAAAAAAAGGTAGCAAAAAACATCCTGAGGAGTGGACCTGGCTCCCGGCCTATAAGTGGTTTCCACCAATTCCACGCTGTGGTAGTAGTGCGTCAAAGCATTCTAGAGTATAGACGAATCCGGCGAAACTACCGGAAGTAAAGCGGGCGCCATAACTGAGCTGTTGCTGGGTAGCGTTGCGCCATTGCCTCCTATTGGTTTAGTTGCAACTTGCGTCCACTGGAATAAACAGCCCGCGATTAACGACTGTCACTAACGTGTAACTTTTATAATGTCGAGTGGGAAAACATGTTCCGTTATCAATTGTTTCAGTGGTGGCAGTACAATTTCAGTTTGGAAGAGTAAACGTTGTGAGTTACATAAAATACCCCGGGTCGACTGCCCCTGTCCGGTGCCATACGGTTTACACAGATTTCTGTAATGCTGTAAACATAGACGGCCCAATCTGCTGGTATTATTAAAGGTTTAAAATAACAAATTAAATTAAATATAATGCAGTTTTTGTTATAATAATAACAATTATTTAATGACATAAGTAAAAAATATAATAAATATGTAATATAGTGCTCAGCAAAATCTCCTCTCTAGCTATTTTTTCTATTCAATTAACATGCTATGGTCATTAATGGCTTTTCTGAGCTAAATGTAACGTTATGTGACATTGTTCTGCTGTTATATTGACCTCTTTCCATGGTTTAAAAACACCATCATAATTGGTCGATATTATGTATACTTTCTAGCTGTACCTTACCCTTGCCTTTTGCAATGTGAAAATTAGATAAATAATGGACACAAATGAAAAACATGAATTCGTTTATTTGATGTCATTCATTTATTTATTGTTGCCAAATGGACGATCTTTTTATAGTTTCCTCGTTAGCTAAATTTAGCCTAGCTAGCATAGTTATTGCCAAGCTATTTTCATAAATAATCTGTAAGATCGTTTGTACCTTCATCTGTGACTGGAGGCCACTGTCTAACATCATCAACCCAACAAGTCATTCTGCCTGGCTGTAGCTGTCATCGAGGGTGCGTTATCACGGAGGTTTGTTTACATACCGGTAACAGCTCAGTAATGGCGTCGCCACAAGATGGCAGCCTACACAGAACGCTCGTCGGATTCTTCTATAAATATGCAGGTATGATTTTGAATGAATAAATGTCGAAATACAATGGTTAGCTACATACTATTAAAACGTATCGTGGTGTTGATACATTTTTGGACTGTTGACTCAGAACAATGGCAAGGAGAACTAACTTTACCACGCTCCGAGAGCCCTCTAGTGGTCGGGAGCATTTCTGTTGTGTTGTGGCTTTATTTTGTGGTGGCTTTATTTCCTTGTGTTGTGGCTTTATTTTGTTGTGTTGTGGATTCATTTCGTTGTGGCATTGTGTTGTGAACTTATGATTGCTTTTTAAATTTCGTTTTGTTGCGCACTACTGGGTGGGCCACCGACGCCGTATCTAATCCGAGTGAACCAGGGGGCTGTTCCATAAACCAAGATTAGAGTATAAGCCAGACTTATTTTGGTTAGTCAGACTTATTGTCGGTTGATTCTGTTTCATAAAGCAAACTTAAAATAGTTCAAACTCAGTTACCCTGGCAATTTATGCTGGGAAACTAGCCTGGTCCAGGGCAGGCTAACTGTCAGGCTAAGCCTCAGTTGTTGCACAGATCCTCTAACACTGACCAATAGGAACACAATTACTGACAATCTCTCATACCATTATTTGACTTTATTAACCACTATAAGTCCAAAAATAAATATACAGTAAAGAAAATCAACTTAAGGCTACAATGATAAATTAGACAATATAGACCTAAAAACATATATATGTCGGGGTTTATATATATATCCTACAGGTTTACTTTTCTTACTGGCTGAATGTTTTGTGATTTAATTAGATAGTTTTAAAAATTTATGAAACACAACATTTAAAAGAAATAATTACAAAAGCACAGTATACATTTAAACTGGTAAGATGAATCTGAGCTTAGTAATTGTATTAACCTACACTTGATTTACCCCATTACAACAGTCCCTTTACAGTTATTATCCTAAAAATACACTAAATTGTAGGTTTAAAATTCTAAGGGACATCTAATGTCCAACAACCAATATTTTAGCATATATATATATATATTTTATGTACTTTATTATCTCTTTCAATTCAAATACATTTCACAATTATACAAATGGATAGTTCCTTTAAAGACATAATATTTTCCCCCGATAAATCTTATTTTTCCTTCTACTTTTTTCTTTTGTGATAATACCCACCAACACCTAAAAACTATTAGAACAACAACCATTAAGTAGTTAGACACTTTTACATATGAAAAAAAATGGAAAAATAAACATTCACATATTTATATCAAACTCTTATAATGACACATAATTCATAATAAGTTATTAAAGTAATATTATTTAAATATTAAATAAGTAAATAAATAAAATAACAAATAACTAGAATTAAGGGAGGGAAGGTTATTTAGTTATAGGCTAATATGTATTCCTTTATTTTATGGAATATTCTTTGATTTTAGAGTTGCACATTACTTTTCAAAATGTAACTTTTGCTCTTAATTTCATGTTATCCTCTCCATAATGCACTGTATAAACTAAATCTAACCAAACATTCTTGCTTTCTCCAAAAAAAAAAAAAAAAGATTGCTTTAAAAGCTGTAATTCTCAGCATTCTAATTAAATAAGTATAAGTCATCTTTTTTAAGTAGCTTAGGTCCTAAACTCAAAACTATATTTTGTATCTTTATTATATTTGGTTTCTTAAAAATTTCTTCCCTGAATTAGGCCTACTTCTGTTCAATTGTTTTATTATAAGTATAAAATATATGAGTTTAATGAGATATAAGTTCACTGCAACTGATCCAACATCCTAAAGATAAATTATTATAATTAGAAGATATTTCTGGTGTTATAAAATATCGCATAGCCTATTCATTTTCCAAGCAAAATGTATATTAGTCAGAATTATTGCGCTCCGATTTGGCGCGCATGCGCGCAGCAGCGCTCATTCAATGTGAAGTTTACAGCAAAATGTAACTATTTGCACGACTTTCTAAGATTTTCAGATGGAGAATATTCCTGTGAAATGTAAGTTTTGCAAACACCACGTCTCAAACGCATAAAACAGCACAAAATATATGCAGTTTGATGGTGGATCGATTTGATCTATGATCGACCTTCAGGGCTGCTTAAGAAACGCGTGCACACGCAGTTATCTAGACTAGATAAACCTGGATCAAATTAGTGGGATTGCGTGAACTTAAATTACCTTTTATGAAACCGCTTTAGCCCCAACTTATTTGTTAGGTTTATTCAAGTCGCGTTTTGGACTTTAATCCCCGCTTTTCTAAGCGGCTTTTATGGAACAGCCCCCTGGTCTTTAAACAAGGAAAAAAATGTAGGACGGGACTTGAGTTTGTCTTCAAAGACATGATTGGATGGTTGTGGTTTGCTATTGCTGTGATGTCACGTGAGTGACAGGTTGTCCCACCCTCGCGCCAGTAAACACGTAATCAGAGAAAAGATATCGCTGCAAGATGGTTATGGAAAGGAAAAATGAAAAATTATGATGAATTAAAACAATAATTATGTGCACTGATAAATAATTTATAATAAATAGGCAACTGCATTAAAATATTAATAAAAATGCATAAAAATAAATAGTCCTATTCCATAAAAAATAAAAATCTATTTTGATTTGAAACTCAGTAGGCTATACACTTTTTCAGATATAATTTTTGAGATAACAAACATTTCAGATTTAAATTTCCAATTACACTTATTTCCTGTTCTGCTACTTTAATATTTTACAACTTACGGAACCTTAGTTATGGCCAGGTTATTTTTACACAGTTGCACAAGACGAAGAAATAAATGCTTACATCACACGCACGATTAGGTGAACATGACAACAGCAGACTCTAGGACCCAGTCCACAGAACACCGCCTAGTCGCGTTTCTCTTTCTTATTTACGTCTAGATATTGTCGTACATTCTGCTAGAAGCGTGTTCCGGTGATCAGAACTGAAATCTGAAGGTGGAAGAGAATCATTTGTTTAGTAAGTACCATTTACACTTAGTTTATATACAGGAATATTATGGCAATTAAAGGATTTGGATAAACATGTTTTAGCTGTTAATTAGCCTCTCCAGATAAAGATATATTTGCAGAGATCTTGTAGGACCTCGTTTAAATGTTTGATGTAGGCTAATGAAGCGGATCTGATGTGCTATGAAATTTAAAACTGCATGTAGGCTATATTGATAATTAAAAAATCGACATTGCACATAAAGCCTCAATTCATAATAAGGCTATTGTGTAGATATAGATATCATGCATGATAAATTATGTAGGCTACTGAGTATTTATTAACTTATATATCCTTGCATCTCATTATAAATGTGTACTGCGCATGAGCCTGTCCCGCATCCATACAGCATCCCTTGATATATTCCCCAAATAGCCTACAAACGTAACAGGTGACTCGGAAATACGTTGCTAAGAATTACGGAACACCCTGACGTTGTGAAAATGCATCCAATGTTTAAGACAAAGAATAGTGTTATAGCTACTAGCTGATCTGGATAAAAGATTAAGTTAGCCTACTAGAGGCTTGTTTTACAGAAATGCGTCGGACCGCGTAAAAGTGCCGCTATTGCGCATCTGACATTGTACGTGATGAGGAAGGGCATTTAAGGTTCCATTTTAACCAGGTGAGTTCCAGTCTATGGTTCAGACGTAGACCGTTCATTAGAGCCGAATCGAGGAATATTCTGAACGATCAGCAGATGTGCTGGCTTGTGCGTTATTTCCTCAAATTTACCATTTCCTTACAAAATGTAGGCTACCATGGCAAACCTAGCTTTTATTACCAAATAGGCTACTAGTCAGGTTAGTATTACTGGTCAACAATAAATCTGTGGCAATAGGCTATAGTCATCATCACTGAAAAAAAAGAAGGAAAAAAAAGACACAAAAATTATAGGCTATCCTACATAGCCTACATTTTAAATATACAAAGAAGCTCAGAGATTTATCACTCATCAACCTAATAAAAACGAGATAACCTAATAAATGGTAGTCTTTTATTTCTATTTTTAAAATGTCATAAAAAGTCATAATAACATTTTCTCTAATTCATTTTCAGTAGTAGCGGCTCTTGGCCATAAATGTGGGTAGAGCAGATTCTGAGTCTTAGCACTAGTTTATGATATTATGATAAACATTTATTAAGCTTATATTCTAATCAATCGCTGAACACATCAGACACACCTTTGGCAGAATTATAATGTCCTTGCGTTATTCGGCCTGAGGGTGGCGCTCCAATGATGATTGACAGACGCGCACAGACAAACGCCAACAAACAAGTTGGCAGTTGGATTTAGAATTATGGAAAATAACTGTTCACACTTTTTTGTATTATGCTTCAACAACACGAACAAACAAGGTACAAATCTCATATAACCGCAATTGTTCACACTGATGAACATGGTCAGTCAGTTGAAAACAAACCCTAAACGCCAACAGGGTTAAGACACTGATCCGACAAAACACAACAAACGTGTTTATTGGTGTTTTTCTGTACGGTGTGATCGACCTTCAGAATTGCCTTAATTATATTTATTGCTTTCGAATGTTGTTTTAGAATTATGAAAGTTAGGAATTCCAGTGAGGGAAAACAAAGTCATGTCAGCAGAACTACAGGCTATATAAGCTATTCACATGAGCACGTTTAAAATAAAGGGTTATTATTTCATTAATTTGATACGCTAGGCTACTCCACATAGAAAGAAAAGACATGCCAACTAGTTACTGACCTGATGCAGACTATAGCTCAGCCGAGTTATCGTCTTGTTCTGGACTCTGGAGCGAGGTTTACGTAAGGTCACTTTAAAAGTAAGCGTGGCTGCCAGAAATCTGACCCAATGGCTGAACACATTTATAATTTATTATTAATTCATATAGATGTCTATGTGTGGATTGATATTTTGTTGGTCCCTGACATCCGGGGCTGTTTTCCAGTATACTGTATAGGTGGAATCTCAGAAGAAAGAATAAAGCCATTAAGATGTTTGTATGTGAAATTATTTTTATTACATCAAATTCTGTTTTTGGTGTGAAAATATGAGCTGTGCATTTTATTAACAGCTTTGTGAGAAATGTAAAAAACATTTTATTACTCCAATGTTGCCCTTATGTGGAATATTTTTGTTAATGTGATTTTTTAAAATAAAGTATAATGAAGTATAATCAATGGGATTTATGTTAACAATATTATAGTCGTGTATTTGACAGTAAGAGAATGGAATGTGTTCCAATGTGCTGAGCTGAGCCTCTCGTTTTGACATTAGAGAAAATATGGGATGAGCTGAGACTTCTTGTTCCACTTAATAGGTTGGGGCCTAAACAGACTGGAGTCATAGCCAAAAATGGTAAAAAGTTGATTAAACAATAGTGGCGTGTTTGAAATGTATTGGCCACGCCTTAAGGGAGAGCATATGGAAACCTGTATAAGAGTGTGCAAAGACAGACTCTATAGTTGCTCTGCAGACTTCATATCTCTGATGTCTTCTGGCATCAAAACCCAAGACTTCGAGAGTGATTCTTCACAGAGGCAGCAGAAGACACGACACAACTCGTCTGCTTTGTCATTTGACTGAATGGGATTTCTGGTATAGGGTCCTGAAGGCATTATTATTGACATGCATACTACAACTTATTCCCCTAAGAACATGTGTGTGGTTGTCTGATCTTTCCACAGAGCAGTAGAGCATCATGGGTGGAGTGGCACTGGATGATGGAGGTTGTAGAGTGAAGGCCCCTGATGGTGGCTGGGGTTGGGCTGTGCTTTTTGGTTGCTTCGTCATCACAGGTTTCTCCTACGCCTTTCCAAAGGCCGTCAGTGTTTTCTTCAAGGAGCTGATTAGAGAGTTTGGGGTAGGCTACAGTGACACAGCCTGGATCTCCTCCATTCTATTGGCTATGCTTTATGGCACTGGTATGTTCTTCACCACCAATCAAACAAAGTCTTAAATGTATAGTTGACCCAAAAAATGAAAATCCTGTCATTATTTACTCACCTTCATGTCATTTCAAACCTGTATGACTTTCCTCATGGGAACACAATGTCTGAACTGTTTAAGTAATGAAAGGCAAATGCGTATAAAACAAGACTGGATCCCCTTGACTCATAAAACACATTTCTTCAAAATATCTTCTTTTGTGTTGCATGTTTGGAACTGCATCTTTGTTTTTGGGTGAACTATCTTATTAGTGTCTTGTAAATCATTTTAAACCAGATGCAGACAGTTCAGATGTACATCATTCCTCTTCGCAGGGCCTTTATGCAGCATTTTAGTGAATCGATTTGGGTGTCGTCCAGTGATGTTGGTGGGCGGCCTCTTTGCATCGTTGGGAATGATCTTGGCATCATTTGCCACAAGCATCATTCACATTTACTTGTGTATAGGAGTCATTACAGGTACTTCATTTACTCCTTTATTGAGCGACTGATGTCTATCCAGTGACATGTAAACATTTCTGTCCTCTGATTCCAGGTCTTGGACTGGCTCTGAACTTTCAGCCGTCACTCATTATGCTGAATCGATATTTCAGTGAGAAGCGTCCGCTGGCTAACGGCCTGGCCGCGGCTGGGAGTCCGGTGGCTCTGTGTTGTCTGTCCCCGCTGGGGCAGGTCCTTCAGTATGAGTATGGCTGGAGAGGGGGCTTCCTCATCTTGGGAGGGATACTGCTGAACTGCTGTGCTTGTGGGGCTTTAATGAGGCCTTTGCTCCCACCAAAGATGTCAGAGACCCCTGGAATTGAAAACACACCGGATGATGGCGACAAGAAACCCAAACCCAAACACAAGATGCTGGACTTCAGTGTTTTCAGAGACCGGGGCTTTATCATTTACACCGTCGCTGCCTCCATTATGGTGCTTGGTTTGTTTGTGCCTCCAGTGTTTGTGGTGAGCTATGCCAAAGAGCTGGGAAACGAGGACACGAAATCCGCCCTCCTGCTTACCGTTCTGGGTTTCGTTGACATTTTTGCACGGCCCACGTGTGGCATCATCGCAGGACTCTCGTGGGTTCGTCCTCGCTGCGTCTACCTATTCAGTTTCGCTATTTTATTCAATGGCATCACAGATCTGGTGGGCTCCTTGTCTAAAGACTACTCCTCTCTGGTGGTGTTCTGCATCTTTTTCGGCATCTCTTATGGCATGGTTGGTGCTTTGCAGTTTGAGGTCCTCATGGCTGTTGTGGGTACAGAGAAGTTCTCAAGCGCCATTGGTTTAGTTCTCCTGTTTGAAGCCATTGCGGTCCTGGTTGGACCTCCATCTGCTGGTAAGTGTTAAAATTTCATTTTAAACTAAAATGGCTGATACTGTAGGTTAGCTTCCTCTTAAACTGAAGCAGGGTGAGAAATGTAGAATTTGTTACTTTATATGTGAATTCAGTTTTCGAAAATAATTTGGTTAGCTAAAAACAGGAAAGAGCATTATATGGCTGTGGTACAAAAATGCATAATACACAATGCACATGTTCTGCTGCAAGTGTTATTTACGTAAATTATATATATATGACCCTGGACCACAAAACCACATGTGTCAATTTTTTGAAATCGAGATGTATAAATAAGATTTTCATTGATGTATGGTTTGTCAGGATAGGACAATATTTGACCAAGATACAACTATTTGAAAATCTGCAATCCGAGGGTGCAAAAATATCTAAACATTGAGAAAATCGCCTTTAAAATTGTCCATTTATGTGACAATTTATGATTGTGCTGCATTCATTCACAGAAATAAATGTTTTATATATTTACGGTAGGAAATGTACAAAATATCTTCATGGAACATGGTCTTTACTTAATATCCTAATGATTTTTTGGCAGAAAATAAAAATAGATAATTTTGTAAACCCATACAATGTATTGTTGGCTATTGCCACAAATATACCCGTGCTACTTGTGACTGGTTTTGTGATCCAGGGTCACATTTAAGTTATTAAAAAAAATAAGATATTTCACAATATCACTGTTTTTACTGTATTTCTGGTCATATATCTTATATAAATTATTTATATAACCTAATTTCTATTTTTTATAATTATTTTTGTATGTGGACTAATAGTTTTGTGCACTAAATCAGCCTTAACAAAAGCAGACTGACAACTCACCAACTAGTCAGTTATGTTATGCATGTCATGTTTTGCTCATCCCTAATCATTAAATCGTGATACACTTACTGTAATCCATTGAATGCTGTTGAAACCTTGTTCTCGCTTTTTCAAGGGCGCCTTTTGGACTACACTAAGAATTACATGTATGTCTTCCTGCTGGCTGGGATTGAGGTTGTGTTAGCAGCTTTAGTGCTGGCCATATGCAACTTCCTGTTCATAAAAAAGAAGCCCGAGGCACCAGAGGCTGCAGTGGAGGCTGGAGAGACAGTCAAGGCAAAGAATCACTCCTATACGCCAGCCATAGAGGAGCCGCACAAGACCGGTGGAAACTCAGAAAAGCCAAAGAATTCGGGTGACCTGAGACCTGAGAGTGTGGTGGAGGATTCAACAGAAGTGGAAACATTTCTTAAAGTTAAAGATGGGCAGAAGATGAACGTCACCGGTAGTCCAGAATCTGACCTCTGAAGGACATCAAGACTTTCCTGCTTACGAAAAGGTTGTGAAGACACAAACAAGAGGAGATTGAGAGTTGCAGTGTTAATGTGTGTCACTGTGTAGTCTGATGTGATAACCTAATGTGTGTGCTGTTTACTGACAGATGAATATTTAATCAATAATACAGGCCTACACTGCACTCATGCTGTTCAAAATATCGCATTTGCACTGCCACGCAGAGATCTGGACAAGCCACTCTCTGTACGTCTGTAGCTCAAAACCACAGACATTTCTTTGACTTACGCCTACGTTAAACTAGGTTAAAGGTGCTGTAAGCGATTTTCTTATGGAGTAGTTTGGAGAAAATTATTTTATCTACCGAAATGACTACTGAGATATCACACCAATCTCTGTGACAGACATAAACAGTAAAATAAAAATTGGCAGACGCTTTTTTTAGCCAATCGGAATACACTTGAAATCGCTTTCTGCCCGTCAATCAGTCCATATATGACAAACCGGACACTGAGAGTGTGATAGATTAACTTGGCAGCTTTCATGAGTTTTGAGGGGTTTTGCAAAATGTTTGAAATTTTGGCTTACACAGCTGAAAGTTCTTGAAGAACAAAAAGCGAAAGGAACAAAAAAGGACCAGGAACACAATAAATATGAGTCAAGCTTTTAATTGCCCCTTTTAAATTTAAGCAATACTTGAATATTGCTTGGTCACCATGGTTACACCAAAACTGCAGGGTTTGAGAAAGAGGCGGTGTGTTGCATTTAAAACAAAAAATTATGAAGACAGATTAGAAAAATAATGATGTGCACGGATAAACCATTTATAATAAATACTGCAATATTTCATAAAAAAATATATAAATCTTTTGTTTCGATTTCATGGTGACAACTATCATTACAGCGCCTTTGACTAAGAAAACATCACAACATCACAAAACTCAAGTAGACTGCTATCACAGGAACAGAAAGTCTGATCATACTCAGATATCAGGAGAGACATCAGATATCTGAAGTTTCCACTTCTCACACAAAATGCACCTTCTGTTTACACGCTTTTGTAATAGTATGTCCCTATCTCTAGAGGATTATACTTTGGGACATCATGCAATATGTGAACTGCTTTGCTTTTGTGCGTTGTGAGCAGTGCGGTCCACTGGCTTGAGTAGACGTCTGAAAATGCCACGATTTCCTGCTTAAAGATCAGTACTGTTATATTCCTTTAGTATTATTCGAACATTCCTGATAGAAAGCTACTGTAATCCCGCTGGATTGCCACCTGCCACTTACTGCCACACTTCACCTTTTATTCTTTTTTATGTCTCAATGTCAAAGGACAGAAACAGGTCCGCTGAAAAGCTTATGTTAGTTCAATATAATTGTATTAGTCAGTATTAGTTTTTACTGTGAATTATTTTTCTGACACTCTACTTTTAACTTGTCACTGCTATGCAGAGATTGTCAACGTAGTGAAGTAGAGAGCAGGTATCTCTGCATTTATGACTTCATTTGAAGAGTCCTTTAGCAATACTTGCATTTACCTGTTTTTTCTCCTACTCTGAATGTCTAACAAACCTGAGCTGTTCAATAGTTTAATCTCAACAAATTATTTATTTTATTATTTTTATACTAATCACCAAAAATTTATGAAAACCTAAATGAAAAGTACTCAAACTCAATTGATATTGTGGTGAAATTATTTTTTATTTTTAGAAAATTATGACAGAAAAGCATGCAGTGTCCCATTGTTTTGTAGTAATAGAAATGAGGTTTGACTGCACTGCCTAGTGGCATTAGTTCTAATTTTATACCAGCATCAGATCCACTACTGGTTAAACTACTTACCCGATTGAATATTTGTAATTGAAAAAATAATACATCTTCTGTGCAGCTAGGAGAAATTTAGACTCAGTAACCCCATAATCTGTCAAACTGCCCTTCCACTGTGCCTATCTGAGTCAGGCTGGGAAATATTTTGTATTTCTTTCCCTCATTAGTTAAAATTTAAGAATGACTGCATTATTTGATGACCTCTCCTTTGTCTGCTGAAAACATAAAACAAAATCTGCTCAATAAATGTTGAATACACTTCAGCTGTCTTTTCAAATATTTCTTCACGGGCAAAACCAAGCCAGCCTATATAGGCTACTGCACAAATGCCATTTTTTTGTGCCATAAGAGACAACGGTCATTTACTCACCCTCATGTCCTTCTGAACTCATATGGCTTTCGTTCATCGTCGGAATACGTAGATTTTTTATAAAACTTAAGGGATTTCTGTCCCGCCATTAAAGTCCATCTATTCCACCAAAACTTTTGATAGCCTACATCAATTTCTGAAGCTCTATGTGCGCTGATCAACTGATCAAACTGATCTGACTCAATTTCCCAGGTTATTATAATAAATATCTTAATTTATGTTTCGAAGACGAACAAAAGTCTCACGGTTTAGGAACGACATGAGGGCGGGAACATTTTAATTTTTAAAGGGCGGGAAAGAAAAAAACCCGAACACAACTTACAAGTACTTAATTTATTTACACATTTTAAAATACACAAATACAGTGGCATTACAAATGAGGAAAAAAAATCTTCCAGGGAAGGAAGATTTCTATAATTCCACCTGATACAGCACAGTGTGATGCAGAAGGACTGGCCAAGCAGTCGTGTGTAGAATGAACCAGAAAAATGAAATAGAGAAATCCATAATAGCTCGATCCCGACAAAGTGTACTTGTGCCTACATTTAAACACCACCAGTACTGGAGCGACTGTTTCTGTGAGACCACCAGTGGAGAGAAAATTACTAACTTATCAAATCTAGAACGGAACAAAGTCCCTCTCACCTCTCTAAGCACTAGCCTTTTCCCCAAACTCACGATACACACACACACACACAGACAGTGGCTATGAAAAAAATGGTACTTTGCCATCACTAGAAACATCCTATATACATGACAACAGAATTATCAGAGTTTCACCACTAGACCCCCCACCCCATGACTACAGAAAAAGCCTACGCTCTACTATGCTGAATGATATGGACAGGCAAAGCTCACCTTCCATGTCCTCTGTGACTTATAGCACCAGTAAGTCAAGGGACCACACTTCTGAAACAAGGGAAAAGTAGTACTAAAAGCATTGGTAATACTCAGTAAATAAAGTTGAAGAAAAACAAAAACCTGCATCTCAATTGTTAAAAGTTTCAGTCAAAAGAAAATCAAAAAGAAATCAGGCATGGCTTAAATGATGGCTGGTGTTGTCTCATTGAGACAAGCTGGCATTCTAAACCCAAACACAAATGTGAAAAGAAAAAGTGCCAGTTTGTTTCAACATATTCCCAAACCTGTCAGATTACCAGGAGTTTTCCCAAGTTTATACCCTCTGGTTAGAAAAACGAAGCCCTTTTCTCATTATTAGACTTCCTAATCTGCAATAAATGTATTTTCGTGACACTGTCCAACAGTCTTGTCCCAACCACATGTGTCCGTGTTACTGTAAAAGCACTAAGCTCAGTTCAGGGGGTAAAAAAAGAAACAAACAGCAACATTAATAACATCAACTCTACAATACAGGCATTTCACAGCTTTCGAGAAACAAAAGAAAAGCTTAAGGGAATGCAATAAAAAAAAAAAAAAACAATGACCAAAACTAGAGTTGATAAAGCGGGCCAGGTTGCTTGGTGCAAAGAAAATAAAAAATGATCTAAAAAGTAAAAAGCTCTAACGGTATAAAGCTGGTACTGTGGGAACAACTATTTGAACCATTGCTGTATGATTCTCCACCTGGCCGTCCGCATAATAAACTACAAAAAGACAAGTGACACAGTCTTCACCCTGCCACATTAACAAAACAGGCTTTCAAACAATTCTATTAAATTCTGCATGTTTCATTAAGTTTAACGCTGTTAAACGAACAAAAAGATAAGATTCATCTGCAAAAGACTGTAGCCAGTGTGAAATCAATTTAATCTCTGTTGTACATAAACAAAAAGACAAAAATAAAATGTTACGGTAAGCAAAATGTCAATGGCTATCAGTACAGCTGCATTCCTGCAACAGGAGAGGGTGAGCCACACTATCAGAGCCATTATACATGGCTTTAGCCAAGACGCTCTGCTTTGCAAAGAGGCGTCTGGACGGCAGGAGGACGGCCCTCTCCTCCTGGTGTGTGTCAGAGGGCCAAAGGCAGCGATGACCGAGAATCACGCCCCCCGCCCCGCCCACCTTGCCAGCGATTGTCTGGCAGAAAGTGATGTTAACAAGCACAACTGATGTGCCTTTCTGGAGTTAGTGTAGGTGTGGATGGGAGGAAATGTTTGTGTGGTGTATGTGACAAAAGAAAAGAAAACTAAAAACTGTTCATCTCTCAAGTTTTGCGCGACTCAAGTGTGTTTAATTGCATTAAGAGGAAGGAGGAAATGAAGCGTCTGTTTCGATTTGATTTGCTGAGGTTGATTTCACATGGTTAGAGGCTGCTGGAGAAGCCCTAGTGCAGATCAGGGCCGTGGTTGGTCTGCTCTTGAGGCGTGTGGAGGGTCTCATCGAGGTACGGCAGACTGCAGGCCGCTTGGGGTGACGCGAGAAAGAGCCTGGGGTGGAGAGGAGAGACAGACATCAGTTTAGAAGCGCCACATGATACAAAAGCAAACTGCTGCTGAGAGCATCTCAGTAACAAGCTTCCTGAGACTTTTTTTTAACAGCCCAATTAAAATTGTTAGGCTGTTCACACAGTCAGTGTTTGGGAGCGACAACTGTTTTTGGCGTGACGTCAAAAGGACATGATGTCTTTATGGGCGTCACCAAATCCTTTCTCTAACTCTTGCATAATGCCTGTAACCACAGCAACAGATGATAATAATAGTAAACATAGAAATTAAACTTGAATCAAACACACTACTGTTCAAACGTGGTGCTCAAGAAACATTATCATCAATTTTTTAAATAGTTGTGCAGCATAATATTTTTGTGGAAACCGTGATAGCTTTTTCAGTATTCTTCGATTAACAATATTCAACAGCATTTATTTGAAATAGAAATGTTGGGAATATATATTCCTTTACTGTCAGTTTTGCTAAATTTTCCTTGAGTCCTTGCTGATTAAAAGTTTGAAATTTCTTTAAAAAAAAAAGAAAGAAAGAAAGAAAGAAAGAAAGAAAGAAAGAAAGAAAGAAAGAAAGAAAGAAAGAAAGAAAAAGAATGGCAGTGTACTTCAAGTCAATAAAGAGACATTTGCTGTCAACTGTGGTTCTGTTCATACAGCATATATCAACTTAAAATGCTCTGTAAATTTGGTTGTGCCTTACAAATATTTCAGATTGTCCATATTTCAGATTGTATTTGGTTATAGAATATAAAATTCACAAACAAGCTGTGCATGAATTAATCATATTTAACACTCCAAACAGGACTGACAACTGTGTGAACATAGTATTCGCCATTGTTCCCCTATTCCCATGAGTCATCTCAGTCTATGTCATGGGAATATGTAGGATACCACTGACTTAAAACCATGGCTCTGAGACCCCCGTTTACAATCTGGTATAAAGATCAACATCGTGCACAACCTCAAAGGTATAAATATTCACACGTCACTCAACCACAGCACTGAAACAAAAGTTTAAAACTTTGCTGATTATATATATGACTTGTAAGCAAAAATAAAAGTGCACTTACAACATGCACAAGACTTTTATTTTTTCTCGGGTCAGCCGAGATAGATTTCACTTAATACCAGGTGTAAACAGTCTACTCAGTCCGTGCTCAGAATCACCATTTTCAGATTCATGATGTCATGCTTTCAGCTTCATCATGAATTTTAGCTTTGTGCCCTTGGGATTAAAGGTTGTAATCAGATTTGTTTTACAGTTTTGTTCAACACTACTAAGCCTGGGTCAATTTAACTTCTCAAAAATATACAGTTCTTACTAGTGATGCACCAAAATTAATTTAACAAAAATTAGGCCAAAAACTGAAACCGAAATTAAAGTTTATCTAATAATCAATAACATTTATTGAACAAATCAACACTAGATACAGCAATCTGTCACTCAACATTAAATAGCGTCAAAACGACATTTGTTCGAATTTTTTTATACTTTTGACTTGTTTCATGTCAAAAAGTAACAAAGTTTATTGCGATTATTGGATTTTAGGCGTTCTACAATTAGGCTAATTTAGGCTGGTTAAGTGTTTATGCATCATCTAAAAAAATAGCAAGGACTAAAACATCTCGGTTCATTAAAATGACGATCGATTAAAAACGAGAAATCAATATCATCAACCCCAGCCCAAGATAAAATCTTTTCCTATTGTAGCTTATCCATGTTGTGTGCACAAGATAATTGAGCCATTGTTTTGGTCATCGATTTCAGCCTTCCAAAACTGTAAAATAATTTCCGGTCAAACCCGTTTTGGACGGCTGAAATTTTGGTGCATCACTAGTTCTTTTAACGGGGGTTTAACTGTCCGAGTCCTAAATATTTTAGGTGGTCCTGGGGCCATCCTCTGAGCTCCCCCATGGCCTGCCCCAGCAGAGGGCATATGGCAGGAGTGGGGGGAACAAGGTTTATAACACCAAACACAAAGGAGGGGAAAAACAATACACTGTATTGTAGATTTCCACTGGAGAACACAAATGGCGGGCAATTTCACGAATGGGGGAGGGGCGACAGCTAATTGAGTCTTGCATCTTCAGATGCATAAAATCTGAGGTGATTAATTAGGTGGCGATACATTTTTCATGAT
Organism: Phoxinus phoxinus; assembly: GCF_949152265.1. NCBI lineage: Eukaryota > Metazoa > Chordata > Actinopteri > Cypriniformes > Leuciscidae > Phoxinus > Phoxinus phoxinus. Next base: position 31,281,205 of record NC_136876.1, read on the forward strand.
CCTTCATCAAAGGCATGGCAGTGCAGGGGGCCCACCAGGACTCTGGGGCCAATCATGTGATGGTTGCTCTCAAAAGGGCGGGGGTGAATCGGTCTGACGTTACAGAGGGAACAAAAGAGCTGCAGAGGTGAGCCGTTCAGCAAATCTGAGACTACAAGTAAACATTTCATTCAGGGCACAAACAATAAATGAAGTGGAGGGAGTTTTCTGTAAACTGAGGTCATGAGCAGCAGTTTTACACTTCTTTACAAACAATTGAAAGCAACAAGGGTTGTAAGTGTAAAGCTGCATTGATATGTGGGCACAGGAGCACAGTCCGGAAGGTCACACTGCATGCCAGAGACAAGCACTGGGGGTTAAAAGAGTGAGACAGAGAGGCATCCACACCCAGGCAACTAGAGGTTACTGACACATCACAGAGTTGAGTGTAGAAACACACGGTCACAGGCAGAGAGCGCTGCACAGCACACAATCAACAGCGCTCTGCTGCACGGCATTTACGCTTCCTTTGTGCTTCAGCGACTGATTGTTTATCAGCTCTCCAAACACCAGATTAAAATAATCAATTATTGGGTTTTATACATCGGTGTACATGGTGATCATGTGTAGGCTGCTAGCAGTTGTTCAGGACAGTGGGGATTTATGGGCTGGTGGGGATACGTGCATATGGTAACTTAGTACTTCTTTTGCACAAAATGAAAGCTCTTATAACTCTTGATCTGATCAAATTTGAGCACTGGGGTATTGAGATATCTCGGACAAACATTTATGTGACAAAGGATAATAGTGAAATTGCATACTCCAACACGCCGTGACGGCGACAGCGACGATTCTATTTTAGAAACGGTTTCTATTTTTCTGCGACGTCGCGCTGGAACAACAAACACAAAGTGTGGGAATCTCAGGCACTGTTTATGTGCTTCATTTAATGTTAAAAGCGTGGAATGTGACTGAATATCATTTAGTGCTCCGGCTTTGTAGCTGTAAAAGCAACAATGGATAATTCACCTCAGATCTTGAAATTAAACAAATGAAAACAAGAACATTCAAACTGTGAAGAAACAAGTGTATTTGACAAAGATTGATTTAGTAACTCAGTAGCCTATGTATTTTGGAGTAATGTTTAAATGGTGTAATATTTGTGAATTTGATTATGTAGCCTACTTATCCATTTTGTTGTGATTGCCGTCAAGATTACTCTCAGATGCTGTGCACCTGACGCGAGAGCCAACACACTGTTCTGATTGGCTGTGGGTTTTGATTGATTTTTACGCATCTCGCAGTCATGTCGCGTCTAGTGTGGACAGACAAATTATTTGTCGCTGGATCTCATCGCATTGTCTCTGGTTAGGACACGGTGTAACCCATCAATTGCAATTATTATGTTTTGAGCAGTTTTTTCTAGCAGGGAAATATTTCTGGAGCATCTGAGACTGATGCTTTATCATTTTTTGTAAAAAAACAACAACAACAGCCCAACAGTTCAGTTCAGTTAAAAATGGCTCAGAGGATCACAGTACTGTCCATCTGTGAGTAACGAATCACATCATCTGGTGTTATGAATTACTTTTTCTGCAAGGATTAAAAATACCATTCACGTCATTAGACTGGGGCGTGAGGTCATCTGCTAACCGTCATCAGGTCAACTGCTAACCGGGATAAAGCCGGAATCAAGTACGCAAGCATCCCAGCTATGAATACTGGTGGTTTCAGTGTAGAACAGTGATCGCCCACTTTTTCAATGGCCCTGGTCCCAGAAGCATTTTTACCATTCATTTTCCCAGTTATTTCAAACAAATTCCTCAATTGCGAGTCTAAGCTGCAAACCAAACCAATCAGCCAGCTTCGAGAAGAACCAGGTCTGTCACGATACAAGATTTTTACTACACTTTTATTGTGGCCAAAATAAATCACAATAACAATTTTATGGTGATGGCTCTAAAAAGATTTATTTCTCTATTGAGAAAATGAACGGGGATTATACTTCTGGTGCCCGAATGTGGCGTTTTTTTTAACACCACCATTTTTCTTTCAATGAAATACTTAAACAGCATTTGCTAAAGATCTGCCTGCTTCGTCTGAATTACAGTTGGGAATGAAGTAGTGAATTCTCTTCATTCTGCGTGAGTGATGTGCTGCATAACAGCCGTATAGCAGTGATGTGGGATAGGGAGCATATTACTTAATGCAGGGAAGTGGAGGTAGTCCAGGTAAAAAAAAAGGCATTGTACCCAACTGTCACTCACCCAATGCTGCCTCTCATACCAGAACATGGCGAGCATCTACTTGCCGTGGTGATCATAGGGAATGCTATTCTGAAGTGGGTGGGTGGAGGGGGGAAACATATTTATTGGTGGAGAAATCAACAACGTGGCAAAAACCGCAAAAATGCGGATCTTAAAAAAAGCGTTAACATAGCAAATATTCAAATATCAGAGACTCTGTAGACAGAATTATGACTCTGTGCAGCATGTCAAGAATGTGACAAGTTTTAAAAACAACTCTATGCAAATAAGACCTGAAATGTGTGGTAGTGGTTGGTTACACAATACAGGGCTCAACAACAAGGATGGCCCAATGGCCTGGGGCCAGTGCTTGAGTTTCAACTATCATTGCAATTTTAAGTTATGTACGTCAGTTTTGATGCTTTGCAAATGTAACATTTTGGTGTTCTGTTATTAACAATGTTGTTTTGCAAATTTAACTGATGTAAATATGAGCAACGCAACATAACGTTTTTTAAACAGCAAAATTTTCACCTCATTCCATAATGTCCCAGCAAAAACGCTTAGATATTTTTTTACATGTATAGCTGGAAACACAAATAACTTTTTGAAAATATTTTTTTCCTAACAATCATAAAAAATAATAATAATAATATTAACTAGAAGAAAAAAATAATCTTATTGTTGAGCCCAGAAATATAAATAATACACATATATTTCATAATAAAGACAACATACAAATAATAATATGTAATATGATAATAAAATTTAGTAGAAAGGGAATAAAGATTAATTCCTATTTCCTTAATCTTTAAATCCTAACAGTGTGATTTTTTTTTTTTGGATGTCTTCTACATCTATTCACATAACTGTCTATTTCACTGTTGAACGCAAATTTCTAGATAAGCTATGCAGCATATATAGCCCAAAAACACCTCTCAGTGCTTTCATAATAGAACACTAACAGCCCTATAAACCATGACACCAGCAAGTTCACGCAAGGCCACAGCAGTCACAAGCTCCATCTGAGCACTCTTTCATGGCTATCAGTCTCTATCATTTTCCCCTTTGCTGGAAAGCAATTGAGGATAAGTTTGTTTATAAAGCTCTTCTAACCAAAGCGAAGACAGGGCCATTTAAGAGCAGCAGAGCTGGGCCGAGACAGACACTGCTGCCAAACACACAGGCAATGGTGAGTATGTCATGTCATTAAATTGGTACCTGTGATGTGGACATGCGCGAGGTGTCCTGTCGGCCAGTAAGATCAGAGGAGGAAATGTTGACAGGGGCTCCACGGTGCAATCTCATACTGACCTTCCTTTCTCGCTCCATTCCTGGCAAAAAGAGAAAAGGAGGAAGTTGTGTCATCAAAAGTATGGAAAATTTGAATAAACACATTGGTTCATGTTCACCTAAACAAAAAGCCTTCTGTTTTCCAATGTCTGAACCATAAACTAATTACACCAAACTGGAAAAACTGCACTGTGCTGATCTTACAGATCCACTGAGAATAAGCCTTATTTGAATTTAAGAAACCAAAAATATGTTGGGTTTATGAGTTTTTGCACCAAACTCCTTAAAGCTCTGCTAATTGAGACCATACACTTAAAGGCTACTAATGCTAACAAGACCAGTGCAGTGTCACTGTTTAAGTGTCTTGTAGGGAGAAATATCTGTGTGTGTACCTCCACCCTTTGATAAAGCAAACGCTTGTAAATTTAAGTTATGTTTAGCAAACATCCTGCTGAGCGTAGTAGCGTGCAACCCTTTAACCACTTCCTTTCAGCTAAGATGGCATCAAATGAGAGGGGGGAAAAAAAGCTGATGAATACAAAGCCTTGGGTTTTCTCCAAATCAAAACAATCCCCATGCGCAAAAATCAAAAAACAATCACCAACAGACAACAGTGGACGTCTTACCTGTGTGTGAGGTTGGCGTGAGGGGTGTGGGAGGTGCTACTTCTTGCGTTCCTCTGGCTCTGCCTGAGCTGGAAGGCATCATGCCACGGGCAGCAGGATTTCGCCCATGCCGCAATCTCTCCTCTCGATCCCTCCGCTCTCTCTCTGGATCTTCTGCCGCTCTGTTTGCACCCTAAACAGCGGCACACAAAGCATTAAGTCAAAAAGACCACAATAAAAACCAAGAACAATTTAAGAAATACAGCAACCATGCGAAGACAACCCATTTGACACTCACAAATTTGAGCATATTCCAGTCAAACACGTAGTCGTATGAAAAGCCTTGCCGGTGGAAAAGGTTCCTGAAGAGCTGTCTCAGGTAAGAGTAGTCGGGCTTATCGTCAAAGCGAAGGGATCGGCAAAAGTTGAGGTATGTGGCAAACTCAGCTGGAAACAAACAAAACGCAAATGTAATTTAAAATAATCAGTCAGGTTGTCCAGATTTGAGGTAAAATACACTTTTTATTTAAAAAAAAAATAATTTCCAATAGGAATTTTTCAATGTTGAAAACAATTGTGCTGCTTAATATTTCTGTGGAAATGGTGATTTTTTTCCAGGACTCTTTGATGAAAAGAAAGTTCAAAAGAACAGCATTTATTTGAAACAGGAATCGTATATAACAAGCACATAACATACATAAGCAGAAGCTTACATGGGTATCCTTTGCAAAGGACTTCAATAGGAGTGGACATTTTCTTCTCACTGATTCGCTCATACTTCTGTCTCTTTGTGGCAGCCTTCAGACCCTGCCATGGCAGAGAGCCCAGGTTGAAGTACATGAGCACATAGCCAAGAGACTCCAAGTCATCTCGTCTGGATTGCTCTGTGAAATAAAACACCCATAAACACCATGTCATTAAGATGGCCTGACCATAACAGGTGAAGTGGCTTGATCATAAATGTTAGGGTGATGACAGGTCAGGTCTGAATGTACAGGAGGTTTCAATAAGATGATATAATATTATTATAACTTTTTTCAAAAGACATATTAGGGTACCTATTCCCAAGTGGGTGTTGATGGAAGCGTAGCGAGCAGTGCCAGTCAAGTTTTTGTTCTCGCGGTAAGGGATGTGCTGGTGGGTGCGAGCATCTCTGTACTTCTTGGCCAGGCCAAAGTCAATGATGTAAACAAGGTTGCCCTTCTTCCCCAGGCCCATAAGGAAGTTGTCAGGCTTGACGTCTCTGTGAATGAAGTTCTTGGAGTGGATGTATTCGATACGGCTGATCTGATGACAGAACAGAGGACAGGTTTAGCAAGTCGAATGACAATGAGAGACTCCATGCAAACCTAGCACACCAATTCAGATAAAGCCAACAAAGGCATGACAATTGCTGAACAAGCAGCCCTTTCACATTATGCCTCCTTTAAAGGGAACCTATTATACAAAATTCACATTTGCATGGTGTTTGGACATAAATGTGTGTTGGCAGTGTGTGTACACAACCACCATATAGTGATAAAAATCCACTCACTCCTTTTTTTTAAATCCCCATAAATCGTAAGCAGTGTCTCCCAATGAGGCCCCGCCCACGAATGTTGACAGACACCGTTTTAACATAGAACCGCCCTGATCGAGTTCACAGCGAGTTGTACACATCCGCCATTGCTGCACTGACGAGAATGTCTCCCAAGCGTTGTAGGTGTTGTGTGGCTGGATGTATTAATCGACATAGCTCTCTCCATCTACTGAGCCAGCCGCTGAAGATGAGGTGGATTCATTTAGTTTTAGAAGAAAATGCTGCCTCAACTCTACCGAAATTCGTTTATGTACTTATGCACTTCTTATACCGTTTACTTGCCTTTTACGATGTTTTTCTGGAGTGAAACTGACGCTTCATCTTTTGTGTGAATGTACAATAAACTTTATTGAACTCATCAGTATATTTTTGGCCATCATTCGGACGGGGTCCACTACAGCAGGCTTGTATTGGATACATACAAGCAGATGACAAATACGTTATGACCGTAATTAAACTAAACTATAGCTGTTCCATCTCCATACAGCATATATTCTCTGACTCTGTAGGCATTATTGTCTGACTCAGGGTCGAAATTAACACTACTGAGAGTTTCTGTTTTGATATTATCATCATTCCGTGAGATGAGATTGTTCTGACACTGAGCGTGAGCTGGTGAGGCTCTGCCCCCTGTGCCGTGCAGCAGCAGCTCATTGTATTTAAAGGGCACACACTAAAACGGTGCGTTTTTCTCGGCTCCAAAAAGTGACAATTTAAACATGCTGTAAAAAATTATTCACATACACTCTGGGGACATCAGAGACTTATTTTGCATCTTGTGAAAAGGGGCATAATAGGTCCAATTTAACAATGCCTCTTGGCACTTAATACTCAGACAACCAGTGTCCTCTTTCACTTTGTGTTTGACTATGTAAAACAGCTGAAAGGATGACAGTAAAGCTTGTCGTGTCATCAGAACGCCACTTCCTGGAGTCATTATCCCATTTTGGGTGTCCTATAACAAGAGATGTGTAGGGTGGAGAGGACAACGGTTATGGTGATCCCGTCTACAGCCTTACCATCTGGTCAGCCAGCAGAAGAACAGTCTTTAGGCTGAACTTGCGAGAACAGAAATTAAAGAGATCCTCCAAACTGGGTCCCAGCAGCTCCATCACCATCACATTGTAATCTCCTTCTGCTCCACACCATTTGATAGTTGGAATACCGACTGTAGAAGAAACAATTATCATTAGTACAGAAGGTATTTCCTTCAAAAAGGTAATCTAATGTGGGTTATGAAGAAAATCCTTGCCAACCAAAATGATCTTGAAAGTTTAGACTACTGAATAGAAGGGAAGTTTGACTAATATGTACCAGCTGTATCTTTGAAGGACTGACAGACAGAATTTAAAGGTGACCTACAACATTATAGGTGGGGGGGTTCAGAGCACGTTTGTTTTAGTAGGACAATGATAAAGCAGAGCTTTAGCTTGAATAAACCAGCGGTGCTGGTTGGTCACCTTCAGAAAGGGTTCTAATATTTTTTTTATATTTGAACAGCTATAAAGCATCAACCATCTCTAGAAGACCGTGAAGTGAAGCACGAAAAGAAATAGGCTGTCGTGGAAGGACAGCTGATACCCAATTAGATCACTTCAAGGGCATTTTCCTGCCCCCTGTCACAGTTCAGCCAGAAAAGGCAGCAGTTACAACACCATAACATAATTTGAATGTGTACTGATACGATTTGAATGTGTACAGATACAATGTTGAATACACATTATCTTCTAGTTAAACAAGAAAGCTCCAATTACAGCTACCAAATTTAACAAAACTTGATATATTTGTTTACAAGTTACAAAAATACAGTTCCTAGCAAACCACAGATGGGTGCCATTTATGTTTGTTTGCTTGTTTATAGTTTAACGCCACGCCAGCTACCTCTGCTATATTCTGCGCTGGTTAAAATTACAAATGATTTACTTTTAGCTTCTGACCAAGGCTGTATCTCAATACTAGTTTTACTCGATCTTAGCGCTGCGTTTGACACTATAGATCATAAAATACTCTTAGATCGACTTCAAAATTACACTGGTGTTCAGGGACAGGCATTAAGCTGGTTTAGATCGTACCTATCAGACCGTTACCATTTTGTCCATTTAAATGGGGAAAAATCAAAGATAACGTCAGTAAATTATGGAGTGCCGCAAGGATCTGTATTAGGCCCCCTGCTATTCTCAATTTATATGCTGCCACTTGGTAATATTATAAGAAAACATGGAATAAGTTTCCACTGTTATGCTGATGACACTCAATTATATATTTCATCTAGACCAGATGATAACACTAAATTATCTAAAATGACAGAGTGTGTTAAAGATATAAAATATTGGATGACGTGTAATTTTCTTCTATTAAATTCAGATAAAACGGAGGTATTACTGATTGGTCCAAAAAACTGCCCACAAAACCTCTTACAATACAACCTTAATCTAGATGGACGTCCTGTTACTTTATCCGCTACAGTAAAAGACCTGGGTGTTATACTAGACCGCAACTTGTCTTTTGAAAATCATATTTCAAATGTCACAAGAACAGCCTTTTTCCACCTTAGAAACATTGCTAAGCTACGTAACATGCTATCAGTTTCTGATGCAGAAAAGTTAGTTCATGCATTCATGACCTCGAGACTAGATTACTGTAATGCTCTATTAGCTGGTTGTCCTGCATCCTCAATAAACAAGCTACAGTTAGTCCAAAATGCAGCCGCTAGAGTTCTTACTAGGTCAAGAAAATATGATCATATAACACCAATTTTATCATCTCTACACTGGTTACCTATTAAGTTCCGTATCAATTACAAAGTATTGTTACTGACCTATAAAGCCCTAAATGGTTTAGCTCCTGTGTATTTAAGAGATCTTCTATCGCCATATAATCCATCGCGCTCTTTAAGATCACTAAATTCGAGGCTTCTGGTCGTACCTAGGATATCTAAGTCCACTAAAGGAGGGAGGGCGTTTTCACATCTAGCTCCTAAACTCTGGAATAGCCTTCCTGATATTGTCCGAGGCTCAGACTCGCTCTACCAGTTTAAAACTAGATTAAAGACGCATCTCTTTAGCCAAGCATTCACATGATGCATCTCATACCTTTTATACTACAGTTAAATCAGATCAAATGCATTCATATTATGAACAGCAGCTACGCTAATTATTTCCCATCTGCCTTTTTTGTTGTTATCTCGGGACGCCTGTCCCGAGATAACTCAAATAGAGTTCGTCAGCTCCAGTTAGTATCCAGCCTCTCATGGAGACTTCAGATGCCCCAACGCCTGTGATGAGATGACTCGACGCCTGTGAAGAGACGACCCAACGCCGGCGATATGTTATGCCCTAAATTTCATGATTAACTAACTGTATTTTTGTATGTATATTTTTGAAATGCATTTTCTGTAAAGCTGCTTTGAAACAATGTGTATTGTGAAAAGCGCTATACAAATAAACTTGAATTGAATTGAATTGAATTGAATTGAATTGAATATTCACGGCGAGAAAGAGATTAAAAAGGAATTATTAAAATAGGTAATTAAAAAGGTAGATCTGTTCTTTCTTAAAAATCTTTTAATAAGAGTCAACAGAAAAATAACATTCTTACAGAGTTCAAACTATCCAATTATTAATGAAGCATATTTTGATGGGAATATGGCACGTCCCCTGGCACAAGGGGAATAAAGGAGGATCTTCACCCATTAACAGAAACATAAGTGTTAGTCTGGAGTGCCCTATTCGACAGCATGTAATATATATATATATATATACACCGCACACTCATGATTCTCGAAGAGAGGAAGAGACAGAGTTCAGCAGCATTCTGGAAGGTCAGAGTTCTCTCAGCAGCTGCTGTCGTGTCTACCGTCATGTGTGCCCTGTGCCTGGCCACTGCCTTCAACAGCACAGAGATTTCGCTGTTCAGCACTTTGCAGAAAACATCTTCCAGGTCAGCTATTCCTGCGCAAACTCAGGAGGTTAAATATATCTCCTGGTCTGAGCCGTCCAGCACGCCTTTCCATTCTCATGTCAGGACAGCTCTAACACAGTCTATATTAATAGGAATTAAAATAGAAAAATGCTGAGCCTAGTGCTTCTCCATGTATGGACTCATAAAAGAGTGCAATTATGATATTAAAACATCCAAAAATCTAAAAATGAATATATAAATAACATAGAAGACAAGGATTTATTTCTCCCTAAAAAATGCATGCACAAATGCGTACAGGTACCCAAACCTTTTTTCAATGTAAAGTTGTCAGTGTGTATGTCTGTTTATGCTATGCTAAATAAGGCTGGGAGTGGTGAAAGAGAAGAGACCCAGTTAGGAGATGGAAAGGGTGGCCCCTCCCACCTAAACCAACTCCCCTGCGCACGCACCATCTGGCCTGGGGTCCATGTGATCACAGAGAACACAAGTGCTGAGAGGGAGGCTCACTCAGAATGTCTGTCTGTTGTGGCACGGATGTCATCACAAAGTTTGGCCGCTGCGGAGCGGACGTCATGCATGCTCAGTCATGCTGATAACGTGCAGACAGACACGAGTGTGTTTGAAAGCGAACGCCGTAGATGGCACACTTTTGCTGCTGGCACCATAAAATACCCCCGCCAGGACCGTCATACGTCTATCTAGAATAAGCAATCGGGGAAACCCAGCTGGAACCGGGGCAGGGGGTGGGGTGTATCCTTCGGGCACCTCATGTATATTCATAAACCATCATTGTACATTGCAACAGATACAAAATGTCAAGAAAAATTATTTTTGTGCCTATACACGATATGGATGCACAACCACAAAAAGGGCCACAAATTGCATACTTCCTCACAAGGCTAAATGTTGAGCCAATGAGAAAACGATTCATGGTGTTGACAGAACACTGAGTAGTTTGGGATATGATAATGCTACTCTCAGCGGAGAAGGATGCGTTGACTCACTAACTGATGATGGCCAGGGGAATTGGTCACGATTGGTTTGCCAACCACTGTTGCCAAAGCATTCTCTAACACCATCTAAGAAATGGAGATCCGGTGAACTACATCTTACCTTCAGAGAACCCTCTTACTCAAATTACTAAAGAGGCCAACAAAAAAAACTATATTAAGCCAGCCCAGCATAAAATGGTCATTGTTCATGAAGGCTTTTAGCAGTTGATATTACTTGCACAAGAAGTCCACAATTTTTTTTTTTCAACACTTACCTTTTAAAAATTTGGGGTCATAAGATTTAAATCGTTCATTTAAAAAAAGAAATTAAAACTTTTACAAAAGATTTGCTCTTTTGGACTTTATATTTATTCAAGAATCCTGGAAAAGTATCACAGTTTCCACAGAAATATGAAGTAGCACAACTCTTTTCAACATTGATAAGAAGAAAATGTTTCCCGAACACCAAATCAGCATATAAGATTTTATTCAATAAATGCTTTGGTGAGCATCAATTAAAAAAAATCTCACCGACCCCAAATATTTGAACTGTAGTGTATGAATTTTAAATTTGCAAGAAATACTATTCATCATGAAAGTTCTTGACAGCTACAATGTAACTGCTATAGTGTGTTTATAAACACATTCTTGATGTTTTTAAGACTAATACAATTTCAAGAAACCCTCTTCTATCACAGCCAACTAGATAATATCTTGGGGACAAAGCAGCACATTTTACAAAACAATCAAATGACCTTTCAAAATCCAATGTGAAGACAAAACTTGCTAGTGTAAATTGTAACTTGACACCTAACGGTTTATAATAAATATTTCAGTTTAAAGAGTTTTATTTGTCTACAGGTTCTTATGTATGTGTCAGCAGTGTGAGGTGTGTACGTGTGACTCATAGTTGTGTATTAACGGAGAAGCCGGATGGAGACCACGAGGAACTGCTGACTGAGTGTGGAAACACATACCGCCTCCTTGCATCATTTTGTAGATCTTGCTCTCGATGTGCAGCTGTGGGTGCTTCGTTTTCACACATTCTAGCTTGATGGCTACTTCTTCCCCCACGGAGATGTCTGTGCCTAAAGATCAGAAAAGACACGATTACACTATACATCACCAAACAGAAAAGCAAAAGACTGATAGTGGATGGAGAAACAACCAAATTGCTTAATATGTATACAGTAGGGAGCTTTAACATAACATATCTGCTCATGTACCTGTGACGTACAATACACGCATACCCGAGAGTGAGAACAACAGAGAGGCTTTGCAGTGTCTTAAGCATTGGCTTCCAGTATATTATGAGTCATTGGGAGGGACACAATTAAATATAACCAAAAAAAAATAATGAATATGCAGGCCCACTATGATTAAGACAAGTCTGCATATCTAAGGTTGACTCACACGCACACATCTTTCCAGTGTGAGGGAGTGGGAACAATTATCTACGCGTACTGCTATACCACCTCCTTTCCGGCCCGCCATCTGCCTCAACTCAAAATCCTGAGCAGAGGATGCTGAAAATCATCCACCTTCATCTGCTGTAACAAGACAACCAATAAAACACATAAGGAGAATGACAACACTGCCATTTCCAATGACTAGGCTAAGCCTCATGGACTTGACAAAAAGCAGGACGAATAAGTTGGTTTGAATAATAGGGAAGGGACGTTTGCAATGTTTTTTTTTTTTGTTTTAGTCCAGGAATTGACATGCTACCTGAACCTAGTCCTGCTTTTCCAGCTTGGAGACCGCAGACCAGTCTTACTCTGGTGAAACTGTTACAAGAGGCCTCAAACACTGTCACAGGCCCAATTTCCACAAACAGGGTGCCGCTACTCTACCTAAAACAGTTTCCACAGGAAATGTGGTTCTGAACTGGAAAAATCAGCTAAAGTCCCCTAAAACCTACTAACCACTGATGTCAAATGCAGGAGGTCTACAACAAAACAGCAAATATCATATGAATAAATTGATATAAATATATAATTGTTTTACTGTTTTATAAATATATCAGGCTGAATGATAAATAAATTAAATTGAAATTGTTACATTATGAAATGCAGTTATAAATTCTGCAACTTAATGAATACATATATGAGCTGCACATTTCAGAGTGAAGAGTGGCACTGCGTTCATTTACACACAATCAGCTCACGATTACAGTTTTCAGTCTCAGAGTAATTTCTATACAATAAATACACCGTTGTAAAGTTAAAAATTATTATAATTTTATTCAATACAAAATTTTAGTGCAGTATAGTTATAATGTAATGTACTTATTTTGTTTAGGCATGCACAATATATAGGCCACTTATCAGCATAGGCCGATATACAGGTGTGAATTTTTAAAGTTATCATTATCGACCTGATAAGAAAATGTGGCTGATATATTAAAGTTGATAAATAATGGATTATTTCCTTCAGCTGAGATGCTTCAGATGCGCACTGTTTGCCATTGATGGTTTTGAATTGCTTGAAATATGTCTGGAATCAGGAAAAGGAAAATACAGTTAAGTGCAGCGCAGAGGTCTGTCATATAGGCTATATAATAAATTAAAACAATATTGTAAAAATGTTGTAAATTCCTTGTACACCCGTGTTTTTGCGTGTTGGAAGAGCGCATCCACAACAGAGTTACACCTTCATGACTATAAGGTTGGTTATGCATTTGGCAAAAATGACCCCCATAGGAAATGAATGGGAAATTGACAAAAACAAAAATTCACCAAGGGGTCACACTAAAACATCAAGAGAAAAATACAAATAAAAGTAAAAAAAAAAATATATATATATATTTATGTATATATATTAAAAAAAATATACATTTATATTTATATTAAACATCATTATATCACTAAGCCATGATGACATATTAGGTGGATTGTGTGATTTCCACTCTAGGATAATTCTTCTAGGCAAGCTTCTTTCTAACACAATGTTTAGGTTTGAATAAGGATATGGGAAGTGAATAAGGTAGCTGTAAATGTCACCGAACTCAATGTCAGGAAGTTTTTCTACACATTTAATGCCTGTAAAAGAACTTGTGGTGCTTCATATGGATCTATGATTCCTAATTCCTTTATCTTCCTCTTGTATCTTTTTGTGATGCTAATAAGTGCGATGACATGACGTGAAGAGTTAGCTGACGGCCGCTGCGCTAATAAAAGTGGTGGGGGAAAAAATAGATTGATTCTGTTCAATAGAGATATTTTGCACACGCAATTATATCAATACTGTAGTGCAAAGTATTGCAATATTTAGGCTAATTATAAAATTATAATATTAGTATAATAATAATAATATATATTACACACCCCTAATAATAGATCCATTGCCACAGAGTAGCTGACGGATGTATTCCGTCAAAATGGCTGACACGCGGCTAGGGGTCACGTGACTGGGAGATCCCTATACAGCAAAGTGGAAGGATTTGGAGATCTCGCAGCTGACTGTACCATTGCAATCAGTGCTGGGTAGTAAACCTTTATATGAACAGTATTCTAAAAGTTTAAATCAATGGACTAAGGTTCCTTTTAGAATCTGGTTTAAAGAATGCAAATCTCCGTTACTTGAAAGACAATCTAGAGTAATAAAATGGGTTGCTTTCGACCCCGACTTTAGGTTTCAGCTCTGGTATAGGCTTGGCATCACCTCTTTTAGTTCAAAAAGAATTAGATAGCTTTCAGGAGATTTCTGATAAATATGGTTTGGGAAAACTAGATTTTTTTTAGGTACTTACAAACTAGGACTTATTTTAATAAAGAGATACGATACATGGAGAAGCATGACACCAATTTAATTCGCCTTTGGCTAAGCCACACCCTAGAATGTAGATTGACCAATCACAGCGCAGCCAAGAACGAGCTCCCACAGAGGGTCCGACACTTTTTCACAGCGCTCCATTGCCTTTAACACAGGCGTCTCATATTTTTGGTCTCGGCAGGCTATTACCGTCGTAGTTTTATCAAAAATATGGTTAAGCGTTGTGCCTGGGGCATTTGTAACACAGATACGCGTTTCCCAGAGAGGTTGGACGGGGGTGTCCGTTTTTTTTCAAATCCTGGCAAGTGTCGTCTTTGGATTAAACTGTGTGGACGTCCTCAGTCAGCGAAACACCTAAGGATCAACAAGCACACTTTTGCTCTAAGATACATTTTGCTTTTAACCTTACTGTGAAGTTATGCTAGTTAGACAGTTTTATGCTGGTTTATGTTATGATTTCGGTTCTCTGCACCTAATTGTTGATACGCTAGCACACGCTGCTAATAAATACAACTTTATACTCGCGTAGTCCGTTTGCTTTGTACTAACGATTATAGAAGTGAATAGAGACCTACCCAGCTTTGTATGAACAGTGTTTCTCCTGATATTGTGAGTCCCAGCCTCCGTCTCGATTAGTAGGATATGCGGTGGTTCATTTTTTGACTGTGACCGTTATGCTTTTGCCTCTATTTGGATGCCTTGTTGCTTGCGTTTCTCCGGTATGTCTTGAATAAAGCCTTCGAACGCATATTGCAGCCCCTTTTGCCAACTTCTATGGGACACTTTATTTGCTGCTTTATAAAAGTTTGATAAAATTTCACCAGGAAGAGCAGTCACAGCATAAGCCATGTTAATACCAAACCAGAGCAAAGATGAAGTTGACGGACGTAGCAACAGTAACTAAGGGGGGCGGGGCTTAGCCAAAGGTGAATGAAAGACAAGTACCTTTTAAAGATATTATTAGCAGCCAGCAAGAAAGCTGTAACACGAAAGTGGCTACAATTTGAACCCCCAACAAAGGCTGAATGGGCATTATGACCAGTGTCCAAAATATGGAGAGGATGACTTTAGCTTTAAACCTACAGATGGAGAAGTATTTGCAGTATTGGGAAAAATGGATTGTGTTTACGACTTCATGACATGTTTATTGACCAATGTATCATCTGACATATACTTTCATCAATTTTGTTTTACGTAAGAATGTATGAGTGACCAAACAATTGTTCTGTTTTGTTAGATGTGATTGTATATTGTTGTGGCTGTTTTGTTTTTGTTGTAGTTGTTGTTTTTTGTTTTGTTTTGTTTTTCAAAAGGAAAAAGAATAATAAAAAAATATAGCCGCAAGCAGCGATTACGGGCCCAAGCCAGTGGCACCGCCACCCCGGTGCCTTTAGTTGCACTAAAGGCACCAGGGTGGCGGTGCCACCGGCTTGGGCCCTCCATCGCTGCTTGCGGCTTTCTTTCTTTCTATATATATATATATATATATATATATATATATATATATATATATATATATAAAAACCGCCACCCCGGTGCCTTTAGGGTTCCTGTGCACAACAGGCAATAACGTAACTCCGCTTTGACTATCGAGAAGAAGTCTGCTTTAGAGCTTGCATCAGTGTGGGTTCTGCAAAAGTGCGCATCGTATATGTAAGGAATAATTGACGACAGGCCGTTGAATTATTATAAAAATAATGCACACCTGAGGTGGTAATGCGGTCACGACGCGAAGCGGAGTGGCCGTTACACCTCGGGTGTGCATTATTTTTATAATAATTCAACGGCCTGGAGTCAATTATTCCGCTTATACTACAGTTACCACACCTCGAAATATTGTTCAGCTGATGTATTTCAAGACGTTTGTAAAGTTTTTGTCATTAAAACGCTCTTGTATGTAGGACTAATTCCTTGCGCATCTAAACCCATGCTCCGTTGCTAATTCCGAAACGTCATTTTAGAGTTAGTAACGGAGGTCTGAGCCGCTGATAGCAGAGTAATGCTGGACACACTTAACGACTAGAAACATTCTCTGACTGTGAATGCAGCAGATTTTAAACACCGCTGTGAACACAGACTGAACGCGCTGAAAACGCGTGCATGATCAGTCATAAGTATCAAATTACATTCATAACCGGCCTTAGAGAGAAGCATGTGCGTCAATATTATTATTTATTTATTAATTCAATTCGTTTTAATTAATTCGTTCATTCTTTTTTTCTATTAGTGACAGTAGACTAGACTAATAAATGAAACACAAAGCCCTTTTAACAAGTAGGCTATAGGCCTATCAATTTTATTTATTTGTTATATTATCTTCAATAATTACGAAAACCCGTGCAACAGGACTATCAATTTATTTAAATATTCAGTTTATTTTTTTATTGATTATGTATAGGACTGTATAGCCTACTTTATTTATTAAAATTAAACTGCATGTTTCCATTGATTGTGAAGTTAGACATTGAAAATTGCAGATCAAGCGCATGGGCTGCAGTGTCTCTTGTTATGAATTGTATCCTCTTTTCCGTTATTACAGTTGACTACGCGAAGTGATATGGAACTGTAATGAGGTCAAGACCTGCCTGGAACTACTTTAGCCGTGCGGTTCCCTGAAAATAATTGCACACCTCAGAACGTTCGTCAACCAATCAGATTCAAGCATTCAACGGCCCTGTAGTATAAAAATATATATACATGCGTGTATATTCTTTTCCTCCCCTATTTTTAACATGTATATTATTATTATATATATAATACTAATATATATATATATATATATATATATATATATATATATATATATATATATATATTATTAACATTTTTGGATGCAAAACTATTCTTTATTATAGGCTTTGTACATAATTGAAAAATTATCCTCTTCACATGCGCAAAAATGTGCTTGGAAACATCACAGTGGAGCGGTGCTTACTGTGAACGGTACGAACTGTACAACTGACTATTTAAACAGAGCAGTGTAATTTGTATATATTAGTTTGACTATTTTATTATTATATTTTAATAAGGCTATAATGAACATCCTTGCGATGTCAAGATTGCAATGCTGGAATGCACAGTGTGTGTGTGTGTGTGTGTGTGTGTGTACGAGGCTCGATCGAACAATGGAGACATAAAAACATACTCCGTCATTTTGTTCATACAGGACATCATTCAAACTGCAAAGTGTTTCCTTATATTTGTGTACACTCACAATAAAACACAACATTGTGCTTTTGTTAAACTATAAACTCTTGTCAAACTGTAACCTACAATTGTCAACCAACCAAAATCTCATCCGTACGTATGGCATGTATATATTTCCAGCCACTGCTCTTCCTGAATTACCATGATCTATTATTTCCATTTTGAAAAGTCACTCTAACATGCACAAGTAGTACCAGCTTCACAGGATAATACTCTGAAAAGCCATCACCTGCCATGGCTCATGGAAAAAGGCAAGCAAGCTATACAGGCCAACTTCTCAGATAGTCCCACACGATACAACTGACCATGACCCTTTTAAAATCACAGCTATAATGGTTTACCCACAGTCCCTGAAACCTTAAACCCACCCTGTGGCTACTGCCCCATGAAAGAGTGGTATAGCAATCAATAACTGTCAATATTATAGTGCCCTTCAACACTGTCAGCTCATTAAAAAAAAATGAACTGGCTAAAGCTGCTAATGCGTGAGCCGCCCAACTCAATCAGCTTAATGCAGCTACACATTACAGACGATCAAATACACATGGTGGCTCAACAAACTCTCATAGCCAAAAAACTGCAAAGAGACAAAAACAGTAAGGTCCCAAATTTGCAAAACAATTGCGAGGACCTGTATGTCAAGTAGCCTACATCTGAGTGAAATTAGATTAAATTAATTATCTGATAGAAAAAAAAAAGTAGGGCGACGACTTGGGATTGCATTTAGATATGAACGAGAGATTACAGTTGATTGTGTGTGTGTGTGTGGGGGGGGTGTCAGGTGAAGTGAGTATTTTGGGCCTACACAAAACTGTTTTCTGTTATCTTACGTCACGTCAAACTAGTATAAAATTGTTTGCTTACAGGCTTGTTATACTACCGTTTATGAGGGACACTATGATTTGATATGATAAGGTATGATATAGAGATGCACCGATTGATCTGCTGGTGACTGAAATTGGCCGATCACACGTGCACACGGAACGCACATGTGAAACGGCCAGGTGTTATTATTATTAAACAAACCAGATCAAGAGCAAAAACGAAATAAAGTGCATATCTGAAAAATAAAGCATAGGCTCAAAACTAATATAAACAGTGGGCACAGCGCATTAGGCTCCAATCATTTTTTCCCGTTTTCGATTCAAAAAAAATGCTGCCAAACTGTCGATCTATTTGTTGACATGGTAGAAGAGGACCGACTTTGAATTAAACGCTCAATTAAATAAATAATATTCAGCAAACCTTCAGCAAACCTTAGTAGTAGCCTACTTTCTTCAATCTGTCTCTCTTCTCCGGTGGGTTGGGCTAATCCAAAAGAAGTGAAACCAAGGGGGGTGTTCTGAAGACAGACTGTTACCTGTGAGGTGCTCTGAAAACACCCCCATTAGCAATTAGTGCTTTCCACCTGATGAAACGAACGCGGCAAAACTGATGAAATGAACGCGCCAAAACTAATTAAATGAACGCGGCAAAAAATCGACCAATCAGAATTTTGGTCGAGCCAGAACGTATCGACCAACAATCGACCAATCGACTAGGAGATTACAGCCCTAGAAAGTAGCGATAGAAAACAATTTGTTCGAATATTTGAAAAAATGGTGCGGTGCTGCGCTTCTTGTCCAGTGTTCGACCCCTTAAGATTTAGTCAGGTCAAAAATATAAAAAAATTGCATGGATGAATTTAGGGCTGACTTCTAATAGTCGAGGATTCGACGATTCGGAGAGGTCTGATTCGACTATGAACCTCATAGTCGAATACATGGGCGTCAGTTTGGTTTGAAATGTGCTGGGGACAGAGACGCATTCGCATTTTCAGAAGGGCTGGGTACAATTTTATTTATTTTTTCGCTTTCGCGCAGGTCATGTTTTGAAAGACGATGTCCTGTAGCTTACTAATGTAAATAAATAAAAATGTATTCAAAAATCTGCTTCACATTTTCAGCAGGGCTGCGGAGCGGCTGTGGGTTGACTCCACACGGTTCTCATGTGCGTTAAAAAGCTTTACGTGGTTTAATGTACCTAAACAACGATTACCAAATTTCCCTCTCATATTGCTCCTCATAACCACTGAAAATGGTAAAAAAAATCGAACCCGGAGTCCAATTATTATGGACGTTATCTGATATTAAGCGTTTCTGCTTCACATTTTCAGCAGGGCTGCGGAGCGGCTGTGAGTTGACTCCACGCGGTTCTCATGTGCGTTAAAAAGCTTTACGTGGTTTAATGTAGCCTACCTAAACAACGATCACCAAATTTCTCTCTCATATTGCTCCTCATGTTTATGAAATGTTATGATATATGTGTGATATGTGTTTTTTAGCTCTTTTGTTTGAAATGGAAAAAATCTAGCTGCTATCTAAAAAAAAAAAAAAAAAAAAAAAAAAAGGTTCGACTATCAGTCGACTATGGCAAAATCTAACGAATCAGATTCGACTATGAAAATCCTTAGTCGAAAACAGCCCTAGATGAATTGTTCACAATAAGATCCATAACATCCATTTAAAAAATAGACCGTATGCCTATTTTTGTAGAGAAAGATGCACCACACCACAAATAAATGAAGGCATCGCTAGTATCCGAAAGCGACACTGCCACTATTCTGTATGTCACCTCAAAAGTTCAGAAACAGCTTGAAATCTAAAATCCCTGTGCAGTAGGGATATTTTAAAAGGTTCTTGCCAGGATTTACAGCTGTTTGTAAGTGTGCAAGGCTACTCACACCAGCCCAATTTCCATCTAAATTGAACCGAGTCCATTGTTGGAGATGGCGAGATTTTCACGTCACACACTAGTGAGACCAGGCTACACAGCTCCGATCACCCTGCCTTTTCTAGCCTCGCATAACGAGTGCATTCACAGGGAAAGACAAACAGCTACACATTAGACACATAATGAACATGAGCAAAGCCTGGACAGATGATCAGACTTATCACAACAAGCAAAGTGCATGCTCTGAGACAGACAACGGCCCATGCAAACAAATAAGGAATTTAACCAGTTTCCTAAAAAAAAAAAAACTAAACTAACTAGGTCCATTATTTCTGAAAACGTGTTTGTTTTATTTGAGACAGTCAAGACTCAGGTGAATGGTAGGCTATGCTTTACATTGTGCATTTCTCTATAAATATTTTCCCTGGATTTTTATGCATTTCATGCCTCCGTGAATGTGATACCTACCAACACTACTGGTGAATATCAAAGACTGCAAAGATATGTACAGTGGAATTTTGATTTGTCTGGGCACATTTAGAGAGAATGTTCTTCCTCCCCTATACTGATAGCACAGGGGATATGTTCAGACACATCCACTTAACACATCAGTAAACACTACAGGAGCCCATCCTTAACATAGATGTCGAAGTTCACATGGATCAACAGCAAATGACATGTCTTCAACGCCCATGGTGATTTTCAAGTGACTGCATATCAATCATGGTTTAGAGCTCTTGAGCCTTTCCCTTACATCTGCTCGCACACTCAGGGGTCCAGAAATGGTTCGCATATGCAACCATTTTTTGAGAATGTGCGCATAGAATTTTATGTGGTCGTATTTGTGCGAGTGCATGGTCATAGAGAGCAAACGAACACGCGCATTGCACACTGATGATGAACGCGCCAACGGACTATATGCACGGAGCGTTCTTTAAAACTTGCATATATAAGCCAGCTGGAAAACCTCTGGTGAAATGCCACTTGCTGGTGTGTTGGTATCTTCAATGTGCTGAGGTAGCTTTAACAGCATAAATATTGTAATACTTAGTTTATAATCAGAATATAGTCACTTAAATAGTCAGACCTAGCATTAAATTAGTTATTCATTTCAAATGTAAGACGACATTAAAAAAAAAGAGACGTGTTCCTCAGCGAAATTCGACTATCATTCACACTTTCGTTTGAAAAAAAAAACGTCAACACACTGTAAAAATTAAAGATTTAGTGTGTACTTTAGTTAGATTTAATGAAGAAAACTGGCCGAAATCAATGAGCTTGCGCTGGTAGCGCTGCACTGACTGACAGTTTGTTTTTCATGAGACTTTTGATACTTCACCTTGACAAAGCTTATTTTTAAACCTAGTGATTTCATAATATTTATTGTTATACATTTTTTAGTTTTTGGTCAACATTTGAAGTGCTGGAAAAATGTTGCGTGTGCGTGTCCAATTACAGGCATCGCATTTCTTATTCCAACGTTCACATTAGCTTCAAGTCATTATTGCAATCCATAAAACTGCTTTATTGGCAAATTAGGTAGGCCTAAGTGTGATATAACGACATTAAAATATAAATTAAAAACATTACAAAGTCAACCATTGATGGTTTTGTGTGGATGTACAGTGAGTACAGAAAGTTTACCGGAAATGCCAGAGCTGGCTTATCGAAAACCAGGAAGTAACTGTGCATATAGTCCATTAGGAATTCAGGAAATTTAGGTCATATAAAAATGAAAAGATTGAGAAAACTACTCATCAGCATGCATTGATTAACCCCATGTTGTAGCAACAACAACAAAAAGGTGCAACCAAATCATGTGCTGGTGTGACCAACTGAGAAAGTTGGTAACACCAGTGTAACCAGTGGAAAAGTTAGTCTGGAGAACTGACACTGGTTCCTCAAGACTCTCTGTGCAATAATTTCCTGGGGAAGCCTTCCATGATGTAATCTTGGAGATCAATAAAATGCAGCCGTCCCCCCCCCACTGCAGGCAGCTGGCATGTTTCTCAACCCCCATCCCGCACAACAGGCCCAGGGCCCTCCAGAGGGATTGAAGGTTCGGCCTGAGCCTGTCTGGAGAACAAATTGGTTGCACTCATCTCATTCATGTGCATATGCTCACATTCATTTTTCGTGACCGCAAGCTTGTTGGTTTGTGCAGTGCGGAGACGGAGATGGATACTTGTGTTGCAGCACTGAGATTCAATTCATTAGCGAGAGATCTGCTAAATAAGCATCTTGGTAAATTAGAGTACAGCATGTTAAAATTGTGTGGATCTAATACCTGTTCAGCTACACAAAAAGAGAATCTAAGAACAAAGAGATTTATGACAACACTGGCTGTTAAACAATATGATCTATCCAACAGCATGTGGGAAAGTGCTCTATGGGGTTGAAAATCTAGCAACAAATTCGGTAATAAATAAAAATATGCTTGTTTGCCGTAACCCGAACGACCCTGTCAATTTAGGACTGACCCAATTATTATAATTTTTTCCCTTTTTTCCCCGTTTCTTAATTTACCATGTAGATACATGGACAAACATCATAGCCCTATCATCACTTAGCCTGTATGTCCGCATAGTGTTTATAAATGTAGCCTATACAAAATGGCATGTAAAACCATATAAAAGAACAATATCCCTGTCTGCACAAAGAAATATGCCTCACTGTAAAATCTAAAAAAACAACAGGATTATGTCCGTGGTGGTAGACACATGATCAGGGATGGACTGGGACAAAAAAAAAAATCAGCCCTGGTATTTTGGCCATAATAATAATAATAGCACAGTAATAGCCATATATTTTAAAACAAATGCACTGAAAAATAAAGGAAACTTTCATAATTAGTTTGGTACTAATTTCTATACTTGAAAGAGATAAGCACATGATATTTTATTTAACGGAAACTGCATCATCTGTATTTTGACAGATACACACTGACATCGTTTTTTTTTAACCAATGCATTACACCGGCACTTACCCAGCGCCGCCAATTAAGTAAAACAAAACGAATGGGCCGCCGATGTATGAGTTTTATGGGCCGTTATAAAAAAAAAAAAAAAAAACTTTTGGATGTATCGGCCCAAAAAGCCGTGAATCTCCCGGTAGTCCCGATGGCCAGTACTTGCCTGCCTGGGCATAGAGAATTTCATGCGAATATTTTTGTCCTTTCGAGCAATAAACTGAATGTGAATATCGCCACTGGCCGAAACCCCAACTCCATCTCCATTCCCCTCTGTCCTTCGCACCGGCAGATACATCACTCAAATCGATCACTATGGCAACAGTACCCAGGCAAGCACACACACACAGGCATGCACGCACCACTTAGACAGATCAGAGCTTTACACACATGCAAACACGGCTTGGGTAACGCAGGAAAGCGCGAAAGCTAGTCTAGTAAAGCAGTAATAAAGCGTTATTTTTTTAATGTAATGCGTTACTTTACTTCGTTACCCAAAAAAGTAATATCGTTACTGTAATCCGTTATTTTGTAACAACACTGGTTAAAAAAACAGTGTTTTTTACTCTTCAAACAACTAATACAAATGCAATAAAATAATCTTAATTCTATTTTAGTAAGTATTGTGAATATAAATTGCCTAGGCCTACATTCAAACGTAGGCTACGTTCTTTCTTTTAAATAAAAACCTATGGCGTCATCTATGATTATGTTTACACTATTGGTTTACGCATGTCACACTATGGCCTGTACGTTCGCTTCGTTTCATTCACTGTCAATGATTCGCGGTAATGATGGCTGCGGAAATCAAATGTTCGTGGTCACCGTTCTAAGTCATACGGTCCATAATACATCTAAAAAATGCATTAAAACATCTTGACACCGCTTTAACTTGGCACGAAGTTCTGGAAAAACTGTGCCCAGATCTTTTCCTATCCCTTCTCCCCTCTAAGTCTAACGGTGACCGTGTCAACTGACCTGAAGGATGTTTTTCATATATGTTATGGCAGTCTACTCTGCTTATTGTTTTTCAAGAATGTTGCACTCCTGTTTGTCATTGTGCATGAAACTTCACGCCAATAAATCATCAGAAATATTGCTGACTTAAGCGCCCTCTTTATGTTCGTCCTAATGCCTGTTAGTTCTCCGTGGATGTGCCTATATTTGGCGTTGAAAATGGAAACATCTTTAGACATGGAAAATCGATTTTACAATCGATTCAATGAACACTCAAAAATCAAACAGGATTTTTTCACAAAAGTGACAGCCCTAGAAAGCAACGTAACCGGTCTCTGATTTGTAGGTTGCATTGACACCTAACGGTGGATGCAAGTAAAACAGTATAACCAGTAACACCATTGAAATTAAATATATATTTTCATAATATATTTTTATATTATATATTTTTTGTTTACTTTTCTGACAGTACAGCATATTCAAAGCTATATTTTAAGACAAGAATGTTACCCGTCATGATATGCACATTTGTTTAAATTCATTCCTACGTAATCACCATGACCAAAATGTTACTTTTTTTTTTACATTGAATCTTGAAAGAAAGAAAAATACACCTACCGACCCCTTTTTTTTTTTTTTTTGCTGTTACTGCAAACCAAAATATTTTTAAGGATGGCCTAACTGATAAATGGCAGATATTAAAATTCTAAACATTTTGTCTCTATAAATAAAAAATGAAACGGCAAGTAAATGTGGACATCATAAGATGTTAGATGGCAGAAAAACGTAATTCATATTTACATTATTATTCAAAAGTTGGTGGTTGGGTAAAGTTTTTTTAAATTAACAACTTTTATATTGTAATTTTAAACTGTAATTTATTCCTGTGATGTTAAAGCTGAATTTTCAGAATCATTACTCCAGTATTCAGTGTCACATGATTCTTCAGAAATCATTCTAATATGATGATTTGATGATCAAGAAACATTTACTATTATTTTGCTGGTTAATTTTTTGGGGAAACTGATTTTTTACCCTTAGCCTATTTTATAAGATTAAAAGAACAGCAGCATTCATTTGAAAAGAAATCACTTCAATTTAATGCATCCTTGTTAAATTAAAAGTATTAATTTATTTCAAAAACACCCCAAAACTTTGAATTGTAGTGTCATTTTGTATACTACATACATGAACTTAATTTTTATTAATAACAAATACGCATAAGTGTTCCACTTTGCCAGTATTCAGCATATACTTATTTAACATAATTTTGTTATATATATATATATATATATATATATATATATATATATATATAAATACTTACTGACCCCAAACTTACTTTCCCCTAAAAAATCGAATTTTCTCCTATTTTTACAAATAAATGTCCAATACTGACTGTACTGACTAGGGCTGCCCGATTAATCGCACTTAAATCGAGATGACTTATCACGATTTTGAAATCACATAGGCTGCGATTATCTTTTATGCGCAGCTCGTCATTGATGTGCAGCTCTGTAAATGCTGCTCCATCTGAATGCACAGAGTTTGAGTCTCTTTCTCTTATAATGTGCATTTGAAAAAGCAACATGCGTCAAACATCTTTCTATGAGAAGCATTTATGAACCTCTTGTCCAACATTTAATAACATTACTCCAAACGCACTTCATAACGATAGATTAAAATCATTTGTGAGATGATGTGGCTTCTTACACAAAATAAGAATTTATTTTCTGCCAGATCACATGCGGTTTTATTGCGATTAATCGTGCAGCCCTAGTACTGACAAAAACAATACCTCAAATATTAGGCTAAACCTAATTTGTAACTTTTTCTCTTCATCCTACTCCTGTTCTTATCATGGAATGTATTTTTGTTGTGTTTGTTGGGTTGTTGTTGTGGCATTTCGTACAATCGAAATCGATCGAAATTAAGTCACAATCTCGATCATCGAATTAAAAAATGGAATCGTCGATGCTGCCACGCCCCCATGTCACGTTCGGTCGGCTTGTCAAGCAGAAATCTATGCGTCTATGACAACTCGAGGTATCGCACACACCGGACGAGAAGCGCTGCGGGGCGTCTGACAACTCGAGGTATCGCACACACCGGACGCGCACTTTCATGTGGCCTGCAATATTATGTTTAAGGATATTATTGAATTAAGATCATGTCTATGTTATGAGGCTACTGTACAACGTTGCTTAGTCTGCACTTTATCTCTATCTCAGAGAGCGTCCGTTAACTGAATGTATCCTGAAAATCCGATAACATCAGCAATTTTCATTCAACCAGCTGATTTCTGTAAATGAATGTAAAACATGTTTATTGCAGCAAAGTCATAACGACGATTTGAGACAAATAAATGTATATAAAATGTATTCATTTATAATAAATGTAATAAACAATGTGAATGGCGCTCTCTGGCGCGGCAGGATTCATTTTGAACAAGGTCCTGAGCCGTTGCTGGGCGCCGCGGACAGACGGCGAATGGCGCCGCCGGTGTGTGTGTGTGTGTACACTCAGAGAATAAAGTGTTAGAATTTTAAAGACGTGGCTCTGCGCGACGCATATATTTATCTGTTAAACTGTTTGTTTGTTTTGTTGTGAACTTGAATGTCATCTTCTGTGAAGAAGACTGCAGTTACAAAAGAGAAACTAGATCGCAGGTTATTTTGCTTTAGTTTCCAATTGACTGAAGAAGTATTGTTACATTATGTTCTTAATACATGTTTTAAATTTGACAATGTAGTGTGGTACATTGCGAACAAAGGTCAGATATTATGCATAAAAGTTTGGTCTAAAAATGGCATAGCAACCTGTGCTAAAAAAAAAGAAAAGAAAAAGATTAAAAACCGAAAATCGAATCGAACTGTGACCTTAGAATCGAAAATGTAATCGAATCGAGGATTTGGAGAATCGTGACACCCCTAATATATATATATATTATCCGATAAACAGTATTATTTAGTATGTGCAATCCTATGAGGTTAGTTACTGGAGATAATGTAAACAATGCACATAGTGCCAATAAAAACACTCTTGGCTGCATGATTTAATAAGCCACAACAAGACAGCTCCATGTTTTCATGAGAGCTCTGTGAGTATTTCATCCTCTCTGGTTCATGTAGGCAGGCCAATGCTGTACTTTTTAAGAGGCTTGCTTGGTAGAGAGAGCCATGTGTTGTTGATCCGGTCGGTCTGGCCTCCTTCAGCCCCAGCTGGAGTTCATCAGGCTCTGCTTCCCCAGGTGTGGGGATATTGGGAGTCTTTACATAAGCCCCTTAGCGAGTACATGGACACGACTGTTTCCACTACACCAGCTGAATCACCACTGTTGCGTAACATTTAGGCACTTTGCAATTCACACACTTGGATTGTACTGTTGACCATTAATGCCAAACAACTAGATGTGTAACATAACTCTAGAGTCCACAACCTCTCTGATCCTGCCATTCTGCAGCAAACAGACACAAAAGAGCCAGTATGCATGTAAGCAACAGCCACACAACAACCAGCTGATCTACTTTGTCTGCAAACCTCAATGGACTTCCGCAAAAAAAAAAGTGTTAGGTAATTTCGCAAGAACATACTTGACGGCTTATGTATTCAGATTTAGGGATCTTGCTTTGGAACTAACGGTTGTTTTTTAGGCCGTTTCTGGAAAGAAGAACAGAGTGGAGGCGTGGAGTATTTCTCCACCAAAGTACTGCAGAGAGCATATAAACACAACTCTGTCCAGCAAATGAGATCATTGCACACAACTCCAACTGCGAAACAAAAACGAAGGAGTTGTGCAAGAGAACAAAGCTCATCAAACCACAAGGAACCATACGCATCCCATATTGCAATGCGTAGTTACTACTAGTTTATAAAACTTTGCATCACAAGTGAAACCATAAAGGCCTGGGCAGGATGCTTCAAAATGAACCGAAAAACACAAAGACTGCTATGCCCAGAACCATGTATAAACGGCAGCCTTCAATATCTTTATTGTGGTGACATAAGAACTTACAAGAAATGTACATTAAAAGGGCAGCTGCCTACAACAATACAAAACCAATGACGAAAGCAAATATTACATCACAGCGCCTTTCACAACACAAAGTTAAGTTGAAACTTGCACACTAAGGGAACTTGCCAGCTAGGCTAGTTCAAGTTGAGCACAACAGACCTTTTATAAAGGTTCTTATAATTAAAGACCTCTACCAACATGTAGAAACAACTCAGAAGTTGCAAAGATCTGATCACACAAGCTACAGAGAGCATGCAATACAAATGCTATGAGTGTTTACTTGTGACAAAGTACTTCACTTCCTCTTCTCTGTCAGTCATTGCATTGTTACTCCTGACAAACCAGTGAGATATAACAGATATACTGTATATTGTGTAGCAAAAGTCATTAAAAGGGACACATCAATCTTGATAATATTAGATGTTTAAGACACAAAACACAGGCTAAACTAGCCATCAGATGGTCTTCGACAGGATATTATGCTAGGACATTTTAAACACGAGACTCCTCAAACACACCTTCCAAACCAATTATAAAAAATAATGACATTAAAAATGCACTTGACAGGTCAGCAACCCAAATGCATTACCGTGTAATAAAAATGGCAAAGCACTAATATATATATATATATATATATATATATTACACACAACTGATCTGAGACCTACAGTCTGCTCAATGTTTGTTGTATAGTAGGTATACCGAGCACAGCAGCGTTCTGGACAATATAATATCTGATAATATGTAATCCATAAAGCATAGCCTAACTGTCAAGGTTTGACTGACTGATTCTGTATTTTCACTCAAGAAAGGCTTAATGCGGTCACGTAATGTTCATAACAATATGTATTTAGATACAAATAAGGGCCTGGTGTCTTTTTAAACTGATCTCCAGTTAACTGACCTGTTAAACTACCCATCAAAATAGAAATGGTTAGTGGGGGTTTCAAGCTAACGTTACAGTTAACGTTACACTGAATAGGACCTTCAAGAGCAGCTGACTGGGGGACACGGACACTGGGGATCGATTTGACGTTTCAAAACAAAATATGATGTTTACCTTGATTACACTGACAAATAATACCGACTATCTCGATAAATGAAAAAAAAAAAAAAACAATTAACGTTACTTACCCAAATAAATGTCACCAAAGGATCCAGAGCCAATTTTCCTTCCCAGTCTGTATCGGTTTCCTACTCTCAATTCCATGATAAATTGCTAAATTTCAAAGCTAGCGATGAAGCTAGCTTTAACGGGAATAATTTAAATGATATCTGTTCGGAGAGCCTGATAAAAGAAACGAAAATCCGCTCTTTGTTATCCGTCTATTCTTCTGTGTCTTCCAGCCAGAATCCCCCAGCTAGCTTGCTAATTCCCTTCACAGTAAGCTACCCACTTTTCACCAGCCGTTTTCTAACATTCCGAATCGGTGACTATCGAAATATTAGGCTTATTAAAAAGAGTAAAGTGTGAACTTTATGCTCTTGTAATTTTCACCCTGAAAATAGTTTGTTTAAAAAAGGATGAAGTCGGATTTTGAGAACGACTCCCTTCCTGTTCTGCTGGCCCCGGATCTACCATCGACTCTCTCTCTCTGTCCGTGTCTCTTCTACAACAGAAGCTCCATCACTTGAATAATCCAGCGGGTTGCAGTGACGTCACTTCCCGTAGCACAAGGGGCCACTGGAAAATCTCGGCTTTAGAAAAGCAAACCAATTTTTCTGTTGCTAAATCTGTTAACATTTCGAAACGTTCATAACCATAGCGTCAGTTATATATTATATGTTTATGTATCTTTATGGGTACAAGCGTTTCATTAGACGATGCACAGCTTCAGGGATGTAAATAAATGTGTTTAAAACACATCTATATATTTTAGTCAATGTATTTGTCAGTCCTGAATTACATTTATAAACGAGTTTTTCAGTTGTAGCCTTTTATTTGAAGTCTTTGTTAAATAAATAAATAAATAAATGTCCGTTTACATTTATGGCTGTTTACTGTGTGTTCATCTTGATGTTTCAGGAAGATACCTTGCAAAACCAGTTTGCAAAGTTGAAACTGATGCTAAACAAATAGCCTAACTGACATCTTATTTTCCTTCAAGTCATGAGAGGTCTTCAGATGGTGATAAGAGATAATAGGCTCACAGTAGTTCCTGTTGAATATTGATTGGGTTTAAAGTTGTTTATTTCCTTGAAGAGAAACTGTTTGTTACAGTAGACTTGTGTCATGCAGCAGCAGCAGCTCTGAAACTTAATTAACTGCATTATTAAAACTTATTAATTGTCACAAATAGCATTGACATTTGTACATGATTTGAAATACACAAGCAAAGCATTGATGTGCAAACTTGTTCTGAAAGTTGCAAAGAAACAAGCAAGAACATACTCTAAAACGTTATGATAGTCGTATACTGAATATATAGACTTTACATGAAGCAGATGATTTACTAATATCAACATGAACCCTATGCCTGCTGATAAAAAGCTATTACATTTATTTAAATTACAGGTTATATTTAATTGGCTTGTTTTAGTTCAAATCTAAGCTTTATGCAATTCATATTTCATAAAGTCATGTTTAGAGATGCTGTACAATGTGACAAGCTGCCCAAATGTGTTAGGTAAAAGAATAATACTTTTTCAAAACAGCAACTAAAAAACATACAATTAATTGTGTCTTCTTGGCAGTCCAGTTAGTCTTGAAAAACAACTTTTTTCAGTAGTTTGAGCCCTCCTTCTGAAACATGATAACGCCCACAGAAGCTGGTGTTGTATTCAGTGGACCATGATTGGTCAGAGCATAGCCAATGCTTGAGGCTGAATGGAGGAGAGTCACATGACTGAATTACTCAGCTTTCCGTTGCATGTGTTCAGTCTGGTTCAGTGTTGCCAGATTGGGCGGGTTCCCGCCCAATTGGGCTCCTTTTGGTCACGTCCGACCGGAAAAAAATGCATTGGGCGGGTCTTTAAAATTTGGGCTGTTTTTTGATGCAACTGGCCGGTTTTTATTTTTAACTATAAACAGTATTTTTTTATATTTTTCATGAAAACGAACTATAAAATAAATTAGATAATGTAGGATGACGCTTAAATTGGGTATGGTTCAGGTTAGCCAATAAGATTCAGGGGAATCCTGTCCAATCAGACTTCAAGCTTCATTGGCGGGTTGTTGTAGGCTAATCGTTCTATTCATTATATCGTCAAAAGTGCATTTATCATCATCATGCCAAAGTGGGGAAAATATAAAAAGTCCTACAGAAAGGAATGGGAGAGCGACCCGTCTCTGAAAACATGGATTGCACCCGTGGTAGGCGATGAGTCAAAGGCATTTTGTAAATACTGTCAATCAGAAATCAATTCTGTACAATTCTGATGTCATGTTTGATATGTTTTGATTTCTTAAACCTAATAACATATAAGCTACAGGTAGCTGATGTATCTAGTGACGATTCAGTGTATCATTCATTCGTTATTTTATTCAAAATTAAAAGGAAAAAAACGAGAATTCATCTTGATTCGCCCAGTGGTCTAGAAGTTAAATAATAACAATAATAATAATTTTAATAATAATATAAAAAAAATAATTGAAAATAAAGAACACATTTTTAAGCACTAATACAAAAAGTAAAGTGTAATGAAATGATTTGAGAATTGGCCTATGAACTGTAGTTCTGACAATATAGCACAAGAACAATAAAAAATGTTTCCGATGTAGACCTTGTGTTTTATTAAAATTATTATTTATATTTTTAAAAAGATGCACTGGAAATATGGCGCGAGCATGGTGCTTTGCGATTGTTAGTCTGGTTGTTTAATAAGAAAATAAATTCTGTGTGTTTTATGTGTGTTTTATTGTATAGGCTAACAGTTTTAATAACTATGTATTTTGGGCTGGTATTTTTTAAAATGGGCGGGTTTTAAGCTGTAGTTGGGCTGGAAATCTTTAGTCCAATCTGGCAACACTGGTCTGGTTCAGTCACGTTGAGAGCAATGCGCAAGGAAAGTCTGTGAACGCCCTCTCTAACAGCCATACCAGATTTCTGAAAGAGAGCTAGATCCAACTAGAGTATTAGTGCAGTGATGATAAACAACACTTTATCCCTCGGCTTCGCAGACAAGGCTTAAGTTAGTCTCAGACTAAAATGCAGCTGTTTGAGCTGTTTTAACTGAAAGCAACTTGCACTGGCGATAAGATATATGTAAGTGCCATTGTTTTGTCTCAAGATGCACATCAGTAATGGTTTTTGTTTTGTTTTTACATGGCTGGCATGTTTATAACATAGCAACGTAAATGTCCTAATTAACTATAAGGCCTAATCCTGGTTTAATCTAAGCACTGTCTATGAAACTGACAAAACCAAGCCTATAAGATCTAAACAGAGGCATACAAAAAAACACACAAAAAAAAACATTTACAACAGAGTTGACGTGTATGTTTTTTTTTACAGCTACTTGCTTAACTGGTATTTTCACCACAAGTGCTGTCAACACAATGGTCCTAAAAAAACATGATGAAACAATTGCCTGCTGGTTGATTCAATTAATAATAAAGAGAAGTGTTTATATTAAAGAGAAGCGACAACAGACATTCGATATTAATGGACAACCGTGAAAGCAACACATGTCAAAGTTCTTCTTAATATACTGTATGATGTATTCAACTCAGTACAAATAGATTGATTACAGTAGGCTACAACTGGCCTTAAAACCAAATTATGATATAAATACATATTTTAGGTTGAATGAAAGGAATAATTTTGCCTTTTAAAATGATCTAATGCATTTTATATTAACCTTCAGTCTTATTTGATATTGGTTAATGAATGTGTAGGCCTGCATCTAAGAGGTGCAATTAGTTAATGTGTATCTCACAAATAAACCTAAAAATTGTGACTGAAACAGTCAGACTTTTCTTAAGTCATGAAAACATCCGGTGTACATTTTTTAAAAATAACTAATGGTGAATTAATGGTATATACATATATATATATATATGTATATACATATTATACCATTAATTCATAAATATATAAAATAATAATGAAACTAAAACACTCAACCAAACACAAGACCCAAAATTCAGCTTACAAAGAATACAGTATATCCCAGTAATATTTTTTGGTTTGCTGTGACATCTAGTGATCAGTTATGGCGCAGACAGACGTAAATGTATTATTTTACTGACTTACTAGTAACTTAGAGTCTAAATAAATACTAGTAGAATGAAAAATTGAAACAAAACAGATTTAAGCTTTTAGCCTATTCAGATTGCCTCTCTGAATCCGTCTCCAACATGGCGCAAATTATGCGTATATACATATATATATATATATATACATTAGAATGTATATGTATGTACATACATTATATACATTAGATATAGGGCTGCATACCGATTAATCGCAACTAATCGTTTGCAGAATAAAAGTTTTTTGTTTACATCATATATGTGTGTGTACTGTGTAAAATAATTATGTATTTATAAATACTCACACATGCATGTATATATTTAAAAAATATTTACATGTTTATATACATTTTTATATTTAAATATAATTCATATTATATATAATTATAAATATATTTTTTCTTAAAATTATACATGGATGTTTGTGTATTTATATATACATAATTATTATACACAGTACACACACATATATGATGTAAACAAAAACTTTATTCTGCAAACGATTAGTTGCGATTAATCGTTATGCAGCCCAACATTAGAAAACATACATTAGAAAGATCGATGACATGACTAATTTGTACTTTTCAACGGGGGGAAAAAACATTTACAAACCACAAAAAAAGTTATCCCAGCAAGATAATTACCGGTAATCTGTTTTCATAATAAACACGGAATCAATCAATAGGTATATTGTTTCCTCACGGATGTATATCACCGCTACACACACAGCAGTTCATGTGCCGCATTACAGAGCTGCTGTCTGTAGCTGGATCATAAGCTACTGTAAGTATTCTGCTCTCATCAGTCTGTTTTAAAACAATGACAGCTCGTAGTTAACATAATACGCTCTGTGAATGTGTTTGCCTTTCATATGCATTATTACAGTTTATTTATTCAGATGTACAGCACAAATCATTCCGTGGTCACAGTCTTTTGCTGTAACACATTTAAAAATGTTTAGTAGAGAATGCCTTGACAGATCCATATAGACTACTATTACTAATGTGTTAATTAATGTTCCTTTTAGGTCGTATAGTGAAGCTAATTGTTATGCTAATCAAAACATCCAAGTGAATAATATAAATGTCCATAATCTGATGATTTAATGTAGTCAATATGATTTCAACCCATGTAGGCAGCATGGCGAAACCCCGCGGGTTCGAGTTCTGGAGGAGCACTCTGAAGGGCGCGCGCTACGTGGTCGCGCCTATGGTGGACCAGAGCGAGCTGGCGTGGAGGCTGCTGAGCCGCAGACATGGCGCAGAGCTCTGCTACACGCCCATGCTACACGCTCAGGTGTTCCTCAGAGACGCCAACTACCGCCGTGAGAACCTTTACAACGAAGTCAGCCTGGAGGACCGACCCCTCATCACACAGGTGGCTGCTAAACACAAGAACACATCATCCTCCATGAGGTTACAGAGAGGATTGTGCGAGTTATTGACTGGAGTATTTTTGTGTTGGTGTCTGTCTCCATACAGTTCTGTGCCAATGATCCTGAGGTGTTTATCCAGGCAGCTTTACTTGCCCAGGATTACTGTGATGCTATTGATCTCAATCTGGGTTGCCCCCAGATGATTGCCAAAAGAGGTAATAATTCATTTCTGTTATATCATGCACTACCATTCAAGTGGGTTTTTAAAAAAAGATCAGATTAAATGGATCAAATGTGACAGCTAAGACATTTATATGTTGCAAAAGATTTCTATGTCAAATAAAGCTTTAGATTCATAAAATAATCCTGGAAAAAATGCATCACTGTTTTCATAAAAATATTAAGCAGCAACTGTTTTCAACATTGATAATAATGAGAAACAAATCATCATATTATAATGATTTCTGAAGGATCATTCGACTGGAGATGAAGACTGGAGTAATGATGCTGAAAATTCAGCTTTGACATCACATGAATAAATAAATTACAGTTTAAAATATATACTCAAATAAAAAGTTTTTTTTTGTAACTATATTAAATTTCACAATTTAACTGCTTTTACTGTATTGCTGCTGATACTTTAATATTTGTCCCCTAAGGGAAATTTGTTTTAGGCAATACATATGAAGCTGCCAAACAAGATAAACGCATCAATAACAATAACACAGTCATGTCCTTCACACTAGAGCAGAGGTCAACCGTTTTGTAACCAAAGGAACAAAATAATTTTTATAAGCAGTTGTATCTAGATCTTGGGGTGTGGAAGCGTTAATCAGATGGGAGTCGTTTAAATTCTGGATAGAGTGCAGAAGAAGAAGGGTCCAGACTCATTTTTCTTGCTTTGTTGTGCTTCAAGGGATAGTTCACCCAAAAATTATCCCATTATTTACTGACCCTCAAGCCATCCTGGGTGTATATGACTTTGTTTTTTTTTAAGCTCAAAAAAGCTTATCCATCCATCATAAAATAATCCATATCCGTCTCCAGGGGGTTAATAAATTATTAATAAATAAATTGTACTGTCCTTTAAGGAATTTAACTTTAGAATATTTGTTGGTACATATTCTCAGGTAAAAAATGGGAAGTTTATACCTTCAGAAGCAAAGTGATGCAATTTTGTAAGAAAAATCTCCATATTTATAACATTAAACTATAATCACTGGCTTCCGGTAACGATCGTACGCGAGTCAAGTTCTGGCGGAAGAGTGACCTCTGACCCGACGCATATAAAGAAATATTTTTAATATAACTCCGATTGTGTTTGGCTGAAAGAAGGAAGTCAAATACACCTAGGATGGCTTGAGGGTGAGTAAATTATGGGATAATTTACATTTTTGGATGAAATAACTCTTTAAGAGACTTCTTTCAAAACCATTAAAACATTTGTACTATCTCAAACCTTTGAATGGTAGTGTTTTCAATTTCAAAATTGAAAAAAAAAATGCCACTGTATGGAATCATTTAATGTTTTTGAATCTCTCCTAGGCCATTATGGTGTGTTTCTTCAAGACGAGTGGGACATTCTTGAGAAAATGAGTAAGTGGTCTAATTTTAAAAGCTCAGTGCAGATGTGAATAATACAGAGAATATGTATCTTATTCAGGTGCTGTTGTTTACAGTTAAATTGGCTGATGAAAAACTCTCCGTGCCCATTACTTGCAAAATCCGGGTCTTCCCAGAGATCGAGAAAACAGTGAAGTATGCAAAAATGCTGGAAAAGGCTGGATGCCAGGTAAAGTGTTCCATATAGAAGATGCTCTTATCTAAAGTGACGTCTAGAGGGGGTAGTGCATATGGAGCAAACTGGGATTACGTGCCCTTGTCAGGAGCCCACTGGCGGATGGGGATCTCTTCTTTGGGTTTTTCTAACCTGGAATTGATCAGTCAACATTTGTGTTACCAGATGTATCCACTCAGTTACCAAAAACCTCAATGTAATGTGATTCATATATTCTTGAACCAACTGATGGTTTGGTATCTGTTTGTTTATTTTGACAGCTCCTTACAGTTCATGGGAGAACCAAAGATCAAAAAGGGGCTTCGACCGGCATTGCAAGCTGGAAGCATATCAAAGCTGTACGGTAAGATATATAACCCTTGCTGCTGGTGCTGGCTATTAGTGTGTTTTGTCCTGGTGATTAACTTGTGTTGTACTTGTGAAGGGAGGCTGTAAACATTCCTGTTTTCGCCAACGGAAACATCCAGCATCTGAGTGATGTTCAGTGCTGTATGGAAGAAACTGGAGTACAAGGTGTCATGAGTGCAGGTAACACTCTCCTCATACAAAGAGAAGATTCATAAACATACATGTACAGAAAGACTGATACTTTGATCTTTCACATTTCAGCAGTAATATAAAAATGAACATTACATTCACAGAAGGGAATCTCCACAATCCTGCCCTGTTTGAAGGCCGAAGTCCACCTGTGTGGGAGATGGCTGAGGAGTACCTGGATGTTGTGGAGAAACACCCACCCTGCAGTCTGTCTTACGTCCGTGCCCACATCTTCAAACTATGGCACCACACGTATGTTCCTTCACATTTGACCCCAATATTGGGCTGCACAATTTATTGGCTAATCATCCACATGGGCCATTAGTGCTTGGACCCCAATGATTGCTGCTTGTGGCAAAACATTTGAATTGTAATAATATTTCACAATATCACCTTTTTTTTTTCTTTTTTTTTTTTTACTACATTTTTAATCAAATAAATGCAGCCTTGGTGAACATAAGAGTTCTTACAAAAACATTTAAAAAAATCTAACTTCGTCCTTCGGATGAGATGTTAAACCGAGGTCCTGACTCTCTGTGGTCATTAAAAATCCCAGGATGTCCTTTGAAAAAGAGTAGGGGTGCAACCCCGGCATCCTGACCAAAATTGCCCCTTGGCCTCTGTCCATCATGGCCTCCTAATCATCCCCATATTCTGATTGGCTTCATCACTGTCTCCTCTCCACCAGTAAGCTGGTGTGTGGTGGGCGTTCTGGTGCAATATGGCTGCCGTCGCATCATCCAGGTGGATGCTGCACATTGGTGGTGGTTGAGGAGATTCCCCCTTCCATATGTGAAGCACTTTGAGGACCCAGAAAAGCGCTATATAAATGTAACGAATTATTAACTGACCCCAAACTGGTGGTCACTTCTGTAATAAGTATGTATTTGTTTACAACAGCCTACAGATACATCAAGACCTCAGGGAGGAGTTAGCCAAAGCCAAGAACGTAGCTGGTATTGTGGAGATCAACAGACAGCTGAAACAACGTTGCCAGGTAACGGGAACATTGCTGATTACAAACTTTATTCCAAGAATA
Source organism: Phoxinus phoxinus (assembly GCF_949152265.1). Taxonomy (NCBI): domain Eukaryota; kingdom Metazoa; phylum Chordata; class Actinopteri; order Cypriniformes; family Leuciscidae; genus Phoxinus; species Phoxinus phoxinus. The sequence goes on from NC_136876.1 coordinate 31,319,396, forward strand.
AACGGTAGGCTTATGATAGATTTTGAGTTTAATTCTCTGGCTTTTTACTCCTAAGGAGGAGATGGCTAAAGATGAATCCGAATGGAATCAGACTGGACTTCCCTTCCCTCACTGGATCTGTCAACCCTACGTCAGACCACCGTGAGGATGCGTTTTCTGATCTTGTGTGACACCATCACAATCATAGTATTTCTATGTTCTCAGCAAAGCAGTATAATATTAATCATAACTGTCACTGAATGACCCGAGGTTCATTTCTGTCCACGATGGACATAAACTAGTTTGAATATAGCGGTGTATACCCTAGAACTTGTTTGTAAGGATAGTATATTTTGCAGGCCCAAGGATCCAAACACTGAAAACGGGCAGAAAGCACTGGAAATGAAAGCTGTGTGTGTGAAGAGGGCACTGGAGGACAGTGACGGAACCAACGACTCGCTCTCCAAGAACAAGCAGAAGAAGAAGGCCCGTAACCCCTACAAGAACTTCTGTCCAGAGCTGAAACGTAAGACCAAATCTTTTCCCAGTGTTTTCTAAAGCCTGTAGACCTCACTGATAACTAACTGAAGTATTTTATGCTCACCAAGGCTGCATTTGTTTAATTAAATTTACATAAAAACAGTAATATTTTCATGTCAAAGCTGAACTTTCAGCATTACTTCATTGTCACGATCATTCAGAAATCATATGATGATTTGCTGCTCAAGAAACATTTCTGATTGATAGACAATACTTTTTTTCAGGATTTTTTGATGAATTGAAAGTCATTTAGTCTAAATTTATTCACTGTCATGTTTGATGAATTTAATGCGTCTTTGCTGAATAAAAGTATAGCATTTTTTTTACTGAATCAATTTCTTTCAAAAATAAAAACATCACTGACTCAACTTTTGAACGGCATTTTTTTATTGATTAAGGTAAAATAACATGCCTTTGCTTCCTTGTGTTCTGCAGCAAAATACATTAAGTGTGAGCAATGTGGCAACCCTAAAGTAAGACTTTTGATTATCTTTTTAACTGCTGTTTTAAGTTTAATGTACTCATTTCAAAATGTTTACAGAACCATTTGATGTGCTTTTTAAAAATCTTAAAATTTGGTGAATAAAAAGGTGAATATATTTTATTTGACTCCTTTCAACAGGGGAATAAATGTGTCTTCAGCTTGTGCCGTGGCTGCTGCAAGAGGAAGGCTTTCAAGGAAGTGGCTGATTGTCCTGGTTAGTATATCAACCACAAAGAGACTACCGATCAAGTTGAACATTGCACACACTATGAAATTAAGTTATGTTTTTCATATTTTTAGTGATTTAATACTGTTGAGAATGGGGTATTCGGTTTTAATTTTCCAAAATATATAATAGTGTAAATATCTACTGTTTAAAATTTGTTTTATGAGAAGGTTACATTAACTATAGCTGTGTTTCCATTACCCTTCAAATTGCGCAAATTGCGAATTTAAAATATGCCAAATGGAAAAACGTCAATTTTGCAAAAACTCCCATTTATCACAAAAAAATTTTTACGCTCACATGTGCTTTTTCAGGCAATTCGAAAAATAAATATTTCGCAAAACTGCAATGGAAACAGTTTTTGCGCATTTACAGGTCACCTGACGTAGATGACGTGGTGTGTTTGGACAGAATACGAGACATTTTTTTAATTAAATTTATGAAAGACAAAAGAATTCCAGGAATACTGGATTCTAAACCTCAAAGAAATGCCACAATCAAGACCTCGACGCAGAACTGAGGGAGAAACACCCAGAAACTCCTCATATGTGCCGCTCACAAGTATAAGGGTCTTTCCTTGCTATCAGAGAATGTCTAATAGGAAGAGAATTGCCACTCTCTGCTTACTTCCGGGTTCTGGATTGGTTGCAGTAACACGTCTCTATCCATGCGGGGGCGCTGAATGGAGGTCTATGGCAAAATACCCCTCAAAACCCACTTTTCTCAGGATATAATTTTTTGTCTAGTAATTTAAATGTTGTATTCGAAAGGGGGGGCTAAGATGATACACTCAGCTGAAAATTGCCTTTTTAAGTTCACTTATCTGCTCTAAAAAAGCGTTCAAAAATATGATGACGTCACATCACATATATGTTATTAGCAGAATGCTAGCATGTTCCGGCCAACAACGGCCCCACCTGTAAGAAATCGAAAGGACATAAGTACTGGTTCATTCAACTTTCGACCTATAACCTATGTTGAACTTGCAAAGCCTACAATAAAATCTGAGATTTCTCAATGGCAATCGGGTGAAAGAGACACATTTAGCCGTATAGCCCCATTGACTCCCATTCAGTCTGCACTCGCTCGCGATCACCCCCAGTGGAATTCTAATGGAACTGCAACCAAAATCAATACAATGGGGCTGAATAGGGAGTGCCAAGGCTCTCCGTAGATGGGCTCTGTTGCTATTAATGCTTGGATAACACACTTCACCTTCGATTAATAATAATGGCTAGTGCGGTGACTGGGATAGACTATACATAAACCTACCAACGTTCGTTGCCATGATTTTTGGAATGACTTCTCGCGAGAGGAAAAAATGAAGTTTTAGTCGCATATCGGTTAATGGAAACGGCGTCATTTCGCAATAATTTTTTGTCGACATTAGAAAAAAACGCAAACGTTTTGGGCAAATCTGCCTTGTGAATGTTTAAAATGAAAACTATTGTTATGGTCAGTCTGCTTACCCAGCTTGTATCTAGTAATATCCTTCCACTTCTACAAGACTAACTATTTCCTCTGTGTCCATTGTTGGGTTTCAGGCCATGGATTGAGATTCAAAACCAAGGCTTTGAGACAGTGCAACTCCGATACAGGTGGTGGGCTGACAAATGGGAAACTCAACAGTCAGACAGATTCCCCTGCTGTCCATAATCCATTGTAGGCTGTGCCCTGACCTAAAGGAGGCTTATGTATGTTCCGGATATCTGAAAACTCATTGAACTGATTGACCACTTACCATTGGGAAGCTGCCGCATTGAATTGGAAGCTCAAGACTACAGTTGTGGCCAAACCTGGTTCTCATTTCTTTATATGTAATTTGGATCATTTTTGAACATGCAAAGAAACTGACAGAAAAAAGTTCAAGGTAGATCTGCTGTCGATGTATCCTCCGTGCTGCTGTCACTTGTGCTAATCATTCTCTTCAATGATGCACCACTTTCTGGACTGCTGCTGGGTGAATAGATCCATATTTTTTTATAATATTTTGAGACTGCTCATTAGAATAGTGTTTAATAATGATAGGAACATGGTATATGAAGCAAGCAGCCACTCTGAACGGAGAATCCTGCTCGGCAGAACGGAGAATCCTGAAGAAAGAAGATCTGGCCTTTTATCTCGGGACATTCTGTGGAAATACACTGATGAACATCTTCACGCAGACATAATCTGAAATTTGCATTTTTATTTAATTTATTGTCTTCCGAAATGAAAGATTCAGCAGATTTGTATGTTACAACAACTTTTAATGTTTTTTTGGAGCATGTATATAAATGAACTTTTACTCCGAGATCTCTTAACTACTTTCCTGTGCTGCTGTGTTCATGTATGATCACACATATTGACATTCATTTTAGAGGTGAGGACAGTTACACTACAAATTATGTGATTTAGATGCCTTACCCTATTTGCATCGTTACCTTTTATCTTTTTTTCTATTAGCATTTCAAGGAAGTATGCAGTTCTAATACAACTTTGGTTCAACAATGACTTTTTTTTTTTATAGCCAAACATACTTATTTTTCCACACTGTACTTTAAAGCATCAAGACTCAACTCAGTGCCTTATCTTAAAGAATGTGTGTCAGTTACTCAGACATCCTTGAATGAATCCTCCTATACTGTCCATAAATGTAAATGTGTGTACAGAGCTGTGGTTATTCTGTGTGGATTTTTTATTTTTTTTTCTCATCAGTTTCATAGACTTACAGTAATGGTTTGGGAATTTTGCTCAAATAAATTTTGAAAGGAAAAAATATTGTTGCCCTTCTCCCTTTCTAATAATGACCAAAAAACGGCATGGTTTCTAAATGTTTCTGTGTAGTTTACTCAAGGCCGTAAAAGCAAGTAAAGTCTACCTTTGTTTTACCTTTGAAATCGCTATAAAGAGTGTTAAATGTGATGTAATTGCATTTTCATCTGCAACACCACAACCTAAATCTCACCAGAAACAGATAGAGAAAGAGCCTTTCCAGGTTGAATCATCTTTTTGAATGTATGTTTATTTTAAAAGCATGTTTTGTGATGAGGTTTCTCAATGTGTAATCAAGGTTTGTCACAAGATACAGAGGAAAGTGCATCCTTTACAAAGAACAACAGGCCAGTACAGCTTAAGTGCCGCATTTTATCTATTTTTCCTTTTCATTTGAGCAACAGGGTGTGCTTGTCTTTAATACAGACAACAGATATCTTCTTCCCAACTTAAATAAAGTCTTTAGATTGTGATTTTTCTCTCTTCAGCAGGGAAATAATTGATTTCTAAACAGGGGCCTAAGATGCGGCAGTGGCCCCATGTACTTTACTTTCCTTGGAGGGGCATCTGGTCGAGTCCTCACATGTTGGTGCTCATTCGTGTTTGGCTGTTGGCAGGTGTGAGCTCCCCTTGACTGCCTTCTCTTGGAGGGGACTGTGAAAGGAATCAGAGTGTGAATCATCATGTAGAGCGAGAAAAACAGACTGAGAAGGAAACGCATGCTGATGTTCATGAAGAATGACAGGGTGACAGAGGGATGAAGACTAGGGGTGTAACTGAAACATTTGAATGTTTATGTGTCTCCGATTTCTTTAGCCCCTTTTCTGGGAACATAACCGTAAAGGAACACTCCACCGTTTTTTGAAATAGGGCTTATTCACAGTCTTTCCTAGCCTGACTTCGTCATACTCATATAGTCAGAATATGAGCCTGATACTGCTCCATAAGGCTTTGATTTTGAGGCGTGTCTTAACCGAACCAGGAAAAAACAACAACTCTGCACTCAATTGGATAGACCTACAACCAATCAGAGCAACGCAGCGACGCATAGTTGTCAACAGAGCTCAACTGCACACACGCTGGAAGTAGCAGCAAATTAATGTGTAAACGATCTTTGCCGTTGTTGTAAAAAGAATTTAAGAATTTGCAGGGTACTTACAAGCACGAATAGCATTTTTGAGAGAAATACAAAAGGTGTATGTATATACGAACAAGTTCTCCGTTTAGGATTAACGTTAGATCTCGACAATAAAGCAAATAAATCTTCTCACTTTTGTCGGCCGTCTCAACTTTATAACACGGTTGCAACGCGACTTGACTGATTTTAAAAAATGGAAAGACGACTAAAGAGACCAGGCTGAAGAAGCGTGTTCATCTGAGACTTCAGAGAAGAGATTGTGAGCCCATCCCTTCCATTGCGTCCCATCTTCTTAGCGACCATCGGAGCCAGCTGATAAAATAAATGCCGAATCCCATAGGAATAAGGGCAAACACATCTTTCCGATCGACAAATGCCTTGATTGCGGTTCTCTGTTCGTCTTTTAAAATTAATGTGCTGTCGAATTAACAGACGCGATAGCGGAATCTTAACATCTCAATTCTCCAGCTGCAGTCATGTTTGTTGAAAACCAATTCAACCCAACCGCTCTTTGATGACGTGGTGATTACGTAACCGCAGATCATCTGTCCATCATCGATTAAAGCCCGCCCTGGCAATTTGATTGGCTCGGCCTTCTGGGAGCAGAGCATAATTACTCCTCAACGGATCGAGTCCAGACCGAACTTCCCGACCAAAAAATGTTGTGGGCGGGGTTCGGGCTGGCACCCAGGCTACGTCTTTCCTACATTTAGATAGGTGGGCAAATGCATTTTTGTCTCAGTGCATGCATTGTTTTAGTTTGGCAGGGTCGCCGCTAGCTTAGCTTAGAATGGAATCCTTTGAGTAAAAGTGATAAAAAAATAAATAAAAAAACCCACCTAATTACTTCTTGTGGTCTGCATATTTACAACGAGTACAAATAGTGATGGAGATTAAGACTAGGCGATTTCCTAGGCAGATATTGATTGGGACTATATTAGGGTGAAGCACAGGCGAAGCACTGTTACTTGGGCACAGAGATATCATGCAACACGTGAAATCCCACAACTTCAGTCAACAACATACTGGCGTGAAAAGTAGCTGGATATTTACAGTAGACATAGTGAATGGCGATGAACATGGCTGATTTTGAGAGAGACGAAGAGGGTGACTTCTCAGACAGTCAAGATCCAGAACCATACCTCTATGAGCCAGAGTTTTCAGAAGAGGAGCGTGCTTTGGAAATAGAACGACAGGAGGAGGAGGTTGTGATCGCTCAACACCAGGCTCAACATGTCAGATCAAGATGAGCGTGCCCGTAGTTGTGTCACAGCTAACGAGGATTTCTCGCCATTGATCTATCCTGCAGTCCTAGACTTTTTTTTCCGGTGCGATAAAGTAAACTGGAAAAAACGCCCCACGCCGAATGGACCCAATGGACAGCTGTCCACAGAGTAAGTGATTATTTTCGCTGTAACTTCTCAAAATAAACAAAATCCAAAAGCGAAGATACTCGGTGCAGGTCACGCCGGTATGTTGACAGATTTCAGGTGTTGCGTGATATCAGCGCCCAAGTAGCAGTGCTTCGCCTGTGCTTCACCCCAATATAGTCCCAAGACAATATCTGCCTAGGAAATCGCCTAGTCTCAATCTGCATCGCTATTTGTACTCGTTGTGAATACGCAGGCCACAATTATTTTTTTTTTTTTAATTATCACTTTTACTCAGGACATGCTGCTGACAACAAAGGATTCCATTCATTATGCTAAGCTAGCGGCGATCCTGCCAAACTAAAACAATGTATGCACTGAGACAAAAATGCATTTGCCCACCTATCTAAATGTAGGAAAAACGGTGAATAAGCCCTATTTAAAAAAAAGTGGAGTGTTCCTTTAAGAAAGCTGAAGAGAGCTAACAATTATTCTGGTCATTGGAACTTAAAGGAACTTGGATCTAGTTGAACATTTGAGTGCTTGTAATAGAGCAATAATAAGCTAGTGGACTGCTTTAAAGGAATATTCCAGGTTCAATACAAGTTAAAGCTCAATTGACAGCATTTGTGAAGATGATAAAAAGACTTTAAAAGAGGTGAAATTTGAGGTCATGGTGAAGCACTTGCAATGGTAAAGGGGGCCAATTTATAACAGAAATGTAAAGCTTATTTTTTCAGTTAAAACTTGTACTATTTGCAGAGTAAAGTTGTTCTCATACATTTTTACATTTGTTTTATGGTTTAACCCTTTGGTGCTCTTTACGCGTCGGTCAAAAATGCCAGATCTATTTATTAATTTCAATTAAATTAATGTACTATATTTTAGTTCGATAATGTTTTTATATTTAATTTTTTAGGAGATTTCATGGTTAATTAATTATATTTACGCTGTATTTATAATACATTTATCCACTCTATGAGCATAGACATAGACCTGAAAATTACATTTCCAACTTAAACTTTTTAAAAAGTGAACTTAAAGTTACAGAATTTTATTATAGTATTAAGATTATTATAAAAAATTAGCAAAAATAGTATTTAACATTTTTATATGAAATACATATTTTCAAAAACATGTTTTACTCTAAAACTGTGAGAAAGTCAAAGCCATAAATCTAAACAAGTTGTGTTAAAAAATTTGAGCACGATAGTTAAAAAAATTAGCTTTCAGTAAGATTTGTTTGGCCGCAGTACCAAAAGTTTCCATTAGATGAAATTCGTCTCCCATTCATTTTCTAATGCGCTCATTTTTGACTGCGGGGAGCACAAGTCTGACAGTTTTTTTCAGGACCCTTTAATCTGTTCAAAGCATGTCCATGATTTTTTTTTGTGTGTTCACATAGCAAGTGCCAAAACCTTTACCAAGTTTCGTACCATTCCGATGAAGAAAAAAATATATAATTTATATACACACAACCATTCAAAAGTTTGGGGTCGGTACGATTTTTTTGTTGTTGTAAGAAGTCTCTTTCTCACCAAGGCATTTATTTGATTGAAAAGAGAGTAAAAACACTAATATTGTGAAATATTATTACAATTTAAAATAACTGTTTTCTATTTGGATACATTTTAAAATGTAATTTATTCCTGTGATGTCAAAGCTGAATTTTCAGCATCATTACTCCAGTCTTCAGTGTCACATGATCCTTCAGATCTTTGATGAATAGAAAGTTGTTTATTTAACATTTAATGCCTTAACTCTCACTTTATTAATTTGATGTGTCCCTGCTGAATAAAAGTATTACATTCTTTGAAACTTATTTCTTTACTGACCCCAAACTTCTGAAAAGAAGTGTAATTTCACAAAGAGAAGTAAAAAATCATCTTAATGCATTGAATAATGTCTACTTCTTGTGGTCATACTTTTGAAACGTATTTTAACGTTTATATGGACTGGACCCATTCATTTCGGTATGTTGTAAGAGCCTCACTGTAACCCAGATTTTTTATTTGTTTAAAGAAAAGGAGGGACAAAAGCACTGTTGAATTGAACCTGGAATATTCCTTTAACATCCGCTTACCACAACAAAGCTCATGCAGATCACTTACTGCCTTAGAAATACAGAGGAGCGTAAGAGCTCTGAGACACTCATGCTGAAGGGACGGGGAAGGAGATGCTGAGGTGAGGTGAAGAACAGAGCAGAGCGAGGACACATTACCCTGGGGACCCTGTTACCTTGACGTGTATCTGATTACGAAGCACAGCTGCCCGCAGGATCATGGCTTTAGCTCGTCTCTGGAACTCTTTGCCCATCTGTATAGACTTCTCAAAAGTTGTGCTTCTCTGATCCACGTCCCTGGCATACAAGATCTACAAACAGGGAGACAACATTTTTTTAATTCACAGGTGCAACTCGTGTGTCAAAGTTTATTGCATTTTAATGACTAAAGGCTGTTTCTATAACGGTCCCCAAGATACAAAAATAGGTAACATAGCATGTTTCATTCAAGATCAAGCTCAATGACAAAGTGAGAGAAATGTTGACAGTAAATATAATTCATTCAATGCAAAAAGGTATTGATAAAAGAAAAGAAATCTGAAGTATTTTAGATTAGCAACAGGCAAAGGGAACGTTGTTCCAGAAGAGGAAGTATGAGGGTGACAAATGAGAGAACGCAGCCCTGCCTTGCTGTGGGAGTCGATACGAGCATTGATCAGGCCCTCCAGGATCAGCTGGGTCAGTTCATCCTCCAGATCTGCCACTGTGGTATTAAAGGCCACAGCCATTTTGTTCATGTCTGCTGACACATAGGGGCTAAAGTACTGCCCATGGGAAATAAAAGACAAAGTTAATCAATTAGTCATGTAATTGCAACTATGCTGATACTTTTCAAAGCAAATATCAAGATTCCTACAAATTTTTCATTTCAAAATTCCATACTTTTCCAGACCCAAATTTCCAAACATCTCTGCAGATTTTTCAGACTATGGTTATCATTAATGATACAGCATTATTTGGTATATAGAACAATCATCATCTGTAAATATTCGCAAAAAAATTTTTTTCATTGGTTTTCTCAGTGATGACATGCGCATACACAAAGAGGGAAAAAATCCTATAACACTTATAACCTGCATATATTCACCTGTGACGTCACTTTGATACTATAATCGTGGTTTGATCTTGCACGATCACCAAACAGGAAAGTACATTTTGAATTAAATTATCATTTGTTGGTTTGAGTGGCACACGTTAAGTGAAGTTTTAATAGACTTGCTTTTTAGAATTCTTAATTTTATATTTCAGAAAACTGAATAGGGGAAAAAAGTATTTTCCCATACTTTTCCAGACCTGAAAAATAATTAAATCAAATTAAATACTTTTATAAACTGTGTAGGAACCCTGAAATATTATTTTATGACCATTCCATGTTAAACTTTAACTCACATTCTGCATTTCATATCAATATAACTATACCAAGCTAGGATCAAAAACCAGGATGACTTGCAAACTTAAACATTTTAATTAATTTGAGTAATATTCTGAACTTTGCAGTTGTAGTTTTTTGTTGGGTTTTATAAAGATCACAAACAGTTTTGTAAACTATACACAAATATTAGATTTTTCCACTGTGTGTCATTTTTTTTTTTCCAGTTTTTGGAAAACAATAATAAACAATAAAACAAAATTGCAATAATAAACTGAAAAAATATATTATTTTTTTTTCCATATATAGAGACAAAAACAACTAAATAGCTTAAAAGGATAAAATGTAAGGCAAAACAAAAGTTTCAATTTGAAATCTGCTTCATCTGATTTTAATGTTTGTTGCTTTTATATATATTTTAAAGAGCAACGAACATTAAAATCAGATTAAGCAGAAGTTCAACATCTAAATCAAATGCATTGACTGAAACCTTATATCCATATACGTACCTGTATGAGGGCTCTGTTCCTGATTTGTGTGTACAGTGTTCTTACATGAGGGGCCAGATACATGTCTAGGAGGAGATTATCCTATAAAACAGTGATAAAACACTTATAAATCACAATAGCCCAACTAAAATGACATTAAAAAAATATATAAGTCTTGCAATTGCACATTGTCAATGTCAAACTTACCTTCATTTCATCCAGCATTTTCAGACAAGATGCATACTTTGACTCGTAAAACTTGAAGATAATATCACGGACTTGGGGTTCCAACTCTAAAAATAATTTAAAGGAGCTAGAAAATAAAAGGAGAGTAAAATTAAACAAGTGAGGGTTATCCACAATGTAACCAGTAACAATCTAACTCTCATTAAGGCACCTAGCATGAACATGCTAAGCAGAAGGTTCACCTGCTTGAGATGACATTTCGTTGCAGTTCCTGTCTGTCAAATGTAGCCAGGGCACAAAGCCCCCCGTACACCGCTACATTACTGGGGGAAAGCAGCTAAAGAGCAAATAGAGCATCTCATTACTAATTGTAGGAAAAAACTGCATCTATTAATCTTCACTTTATTTGGTAATATTACTAGAAATATCTGCTGTAGCTTTAGAACAGGGTTGAGAATGCCACCAACCTCAGGGAAGTCGCAGTGGTCAAAGGAGGCTTGCAGGAAGCACTTGGCAGCCGGTTTATACTTTCTTGAGGCAAGTTCTGCTAATCCTAATGTGACCAAAGAGAGATGATGATGATGATGATGATATCAATTCCCATGCTCAAAAATGTTTTTTAACATGACAAATCGTAGGAATTGACTACCAATTGAAAATGTGACTACCGGTAATAGAAATTACTGATATATTTAAATATATATATACACACACACACACGCATAGATACATAAAACATTAATTTTAAAAACAACAGAATGGGTCAAATGACAAATACACTTAATATACTTGAAATACAGATAATGTACTTGCCTGCAGCACATTTTAGTTTGGTTAGAACAGATTGGTTTTGACTATCTCTCTCTCCTCGTTGCTAGATTGCAGAGACAAACAAAAATGAACATTTTAGTCATTTTCTATTGTTATCGCACAGGTCAGTAAAGCAGAAGATGGAAGATTGCTCCTACCTCTGCTATCTCTGGAGTGGATTCAGCCTTGCTGACGTAGCTAAGTACATGGGACCAGTTTTGGAGGTAAACGCTAACCTATAAAATAAGTTGTTTGGATGAGTTGTTAGAGATTGCCTGAATTTTCAAGCTATAAAGCACCAAAAAGATTCACAACTGTGAAACAGAAACATCTGCTATATGCAGGAACAATTTTGAGATTTTAAGCAAAAAAAAAAAACTACCCCTTCATAAATGTGTATCCAGGGCCTAAAATGAACACTCGCCAAATGAGAGTAAAAATCAGCGCTGGTGAGTATATGAAATGTTAATCACCAATTAACCGGTATAATTTTTATGATTCCTAACATTACAATGTAATGTTGTGACTGAGAGAACATTAACGTGAACGATGCTCATGACAATTGAAAGGACAGCACTGCATCGTCACTTTAGTGTAAGCCTTGCCAATTTAAATATTCAAGCTCACGACGACGTGAAGGAGAGCATTAGTTACTCTCGGCGGTGTGGAAAGTTTTCTTTGCGCAAACATTTACAAACATGCGCAAATAATTAATTGAGCTTTCACGCCTTCTTGTGCTTGAATGGACAAATTTACCCAAAATTCTGTTAAAAAAACGCCAGTCTCCTTGAGCATCCTAGTAAACAGTCAGTTAAGGCTCAAGTAAATGTAAACATTAGAAAAAGACAACATGTGTGACAGTATCAGTATATTGGATCAGTGCATTAGCTCTTATAGTGACAGTAGCCTAATATTCCTTCTGCTGTTTGTGTTTTTAATGTCCTTTCTACAAAAGCACTTTTTGTAAATGATATGATCACAGATCATAACCTTCATGTGGTGTGTTTCACAGAAACCTGGCAGAAACCAGATGATTACATTACTTTAAATGAGTCTACCCTCCAAGATTACTGTTATAAAAATGCCTGAAAGGCAAAGGGGGAGGTGTTACTGTAATTTATAGAAATATTTCCAGTATTACTTAGAGGTCTAGTTTCATGTATAATTATTTTGAAGTGATGGTGCTTTATGTAGCATTATCTAGTGTAAGTGATAAATCCTGTTTGACATCTGTACTGGCTACTGTATACAGGCTACCATCAAAGAATTTGCTGATTTTCAATCGGAATTAGTACTGGCTGCAGACAAATTCTGAATTGTTTTTATTTTAATATACATGTAGATAAAGAAAAAGTTGCATTGGGAATGGCATTTATAGACATTACAAACTCTATTGGAGGTAGACAAAATATGCCAGGACCCACTAATTGTCATAAATCGATATTGATGGCGTTGAAATTCTGCAGTAGAACATCTCAGATCTAGTGTCATGTAAACTCCATTTAGCCAAGGCTGCAAAACCATCTCAGTTAGAAATATGGTAGACTTATCACTTCTACAACTAAAGATTGCTTTATAAATAATCTTCCTGATCAGTTTCTACTCCTTAGCATACCAGCAGCTGAAAGAAAACAAAACTAGAGGTATTTTGCATTTTGTGAAAGGAAAGTGTCATTGCATACAGAAAAGCTTTAAAAACTGCTAGATCTGCTTACTTTTTGACTCTCTAAAAAGGGAACAAACACAACCCTACGTAATTATTTGATGCAGTGGTTAAATTAAAGAGAAATAAAGCTTCAACTTCATATGTTTCCAAACAGCACAACAGTAATGAATTTACTTGCCAGATTGATACTATTATGGCGCTTTTCCACTACACAGTACTCGCCTCGACTCGACTCGCCTTTGTTTAGTTACCTATCAAGGCTACGGAACTTCGACATTACGGATGTCGTATATGGGACCTCCTCTCCTCCTTCACTTCCGCTGAAATCTTATAGGCTTACGCCAGCAAAGCTGGCCAATTGACGCAAATATGCAAATACTGAAACACCGTTGCAGTTATAATGCAAGTGCAGCGTCAATTACATCAGAATCTCTCTCTTCACGCTCAAATCGTGTGCTAGAAAGCTGATACTACAACTCTTGGATTATTTCACCGTCGTTGAAGTTGCACCAGGGATACTTGCACTGTCTCCTGCATCCGATGGCAACTACTTGCAATCTGTGCTCCTCCAATCGAGCCGCCGTCAGGCTGCTTCGAAAGGAGGAACACCGTTTTTTCCTGACGTGCAAGAGCACGTGGTGAAGTCGTGGGCGGCTTCGCAATCGGCGCGCACCCTCACTTCCACCCAGGCCATGTTTGCCCCCGTGGACGAGGCGGGGGACCACGGCTACCTCCCTATGGTGTTGTGCAAAATCAGGGAGGAGAAGGCGGTGGTGACTCTGGTAGCCCGAACTGGCCGAATCAGCCCTGGTTCGCGGATTTGGTAGAGTTACTAGCAGGGCAGCCATGGGAGATCCCGCTCAGGAAGGACCTTCTGCCTCAGGCGAGCGGAACGATCTGGCATCCCAGCCCGGGCTGTGGAGCCTCCATGTGTGGCCGCTGCAGGGTCGCTGAGCGGCCGGGAGCTTTGGAGCTTTTAGCTTTGGTCTTAGAGGCTTTGTCACGACCGCCTTTCGAGCCCTTAGCCTCGATTGCCATTAAAGAGCTATCGGTTAAAACGGCACTGCTTCTCGCTCTCGCTTCGTCGAAGCGGGTTGGGGATTTACAGGCTTTCTCTGTAAGTGAAGATTGTATTCGCTTTGGACCGGGAAACTGTAATGTAACTCTCAGGCCGAGGCCGGGTTACGTTCCTAAGTCGCTCAATACCCCGTTCAGAGCGCAGATCGTTTCTCTGCCTGCCCTGTCCGCTGAGCCATCAACCTCTCAGGGTTCGGATGCTCAAAGTGCTATTTGCCCAGTCAGAGCGCTCCGGGAATACATTTCTCGCTCGGCCGCTTTTCGACAATCCGACCAGCTGTTTGTGTGCTTTGGTGGGTGCAACAAAGGACGGGGGGTCTCTAAACAGAGGCTTGCTCACTGGATTGTGGACGCTATTGTTTTGGCTTATGATTGCCTGGGGCAGGTATGCCCCCTTAACGTGAAAGCCCATTCGACCAGGATGATCGCTTCCTCATGGGCCTGGACTAAGGGTATGTCTATTCAGGATTTATGCCTTGCAGCTGGCTGGTCTTCTCAGAACACGTTTGCCAGGTTTTACAAGTTGGATTTGCCCTCTGTAGCATCTCGGGTGCTTTCGGTGAGTTGATTTTATATAGCATTGTGTGAGCTGCTCTGCGCTTTGCTCATGAGTTGTTCTATGTGCTATTGTGTATGTTTTGCAGTTGTCACCGTTATGCGTTGATCTCTATTACTGTTGTTGCCCTGTTGCTCGACAGTGCAAACTTCCCCTAGTTTAAACTGCTCGGGATATGCAAATTCTGGCAGTGTTTTGTGAGCTTGTGATTTGTCTCTTTGGACCAATCAGAGGTTTGAGGTTCGCTATTGGTCAATCTCGGCCTATCAGATGCTCACATACTGGGGGGGTGTTCTTGGTATTGGGTTCTATTGTAGTGGTCGCTATGCTACCACGGCGGGATTCTATACAGTTCCCATATACGACATCCGTAATGTTGAAGTTCCGTAGCCTTGATAGGGAACGTCTCCGGTTACTTTCGTAACCTCGGTTCCCTGAAAGGCAAGGAACGAGACATTACGCTCGCCGCCGTGTTCACTATTGATTTTAGCGTTTGTTTCGATTCTGATGTAATTGACGCTGCACTTGCATTATAACTGCAACGGTGTTTCAGTATTTGCATATTTGCGTCAATTGGCCAGCTTTGCTGGCGTTAGCCTATAAGATTTCAGCGGAAGTGAAGGAGGAGAGTTCCCATATACGACATCCGTAATGTCTCGTTCCTTGCCTTTCAGGGAACCGAGGTCACGAAAATAACCGGAGACATTTTCCACTGTATAAAAGTTGTACCGGTACCTGCTTCCAGGTACTTTTTTTTGTATCACCTTCGGCGAGGTTCTGAGCGAGCCGAGGCGATACTAAAATGTGACGTGAAACACGGCAAACTGCTGATTGGTCAGAGAGAATCGTCACTATTCACTGCGTCATCATTGGACGCGCATCATTCAGGAGTATCCTGAATAACCCCGCCATTTTTAAATAGTTTGGCAAGTTTAGTTTAGTTTAAATAGAGATTGCATGATATACCCATTACTAATATTATGTAAAACAGCATACTCTCGATTTCCTCCATTGTCCTGTTTGTGTGGGTAGCGGGTGTGTGTCGCGTCGCTATGACGACCAGGTACTATTGTGGAGGTACTATCTGCAATGGAAAACAGAGCGAAAAGCGAGCCGAGACGAGTCGAGTTGGCACTGGTAATGGAAAAGCTCCATTAGAGAAAATTATAACCAAGCAACCGTTTACTACACTATCACATCAGACATTGTGCTATAAACCCCCTGAGGAACAGTTTCATTCATTCTTTGTTATAGAAGAAGAATGGTCTAAACTTGTGAAATCATCAAAAACAACATGTATGTTAGACCCTATACCCTAAGCTACTGAAAGAGATACTTCCAGAAGTCATAGATCCTCTTCTTAATATTATTAATTCATCATTGTCATTAGGATACGTACTTGATCCTTGAGAATTAGTTAATTACAGACCGATCTCGAATCTACCATTTCTGTCAAAAATACTAGAAATGGAAGTGTCCTCACAACTATGTTCCTCTTAAGAAAGAAATGGTATCCGCAAGGATTTCCAGTCAGGATTTAGACTATCATAATACTGAGACTGCTCTCATTAGTTACAAATGATATGCTCTTATCTTCTGAATGTGGTTTTATCTCTCTATTAGCGTTACTTGATCTTAGTGCTGCATTTGATACTATATCGACCACAAGATTATTTTGAACAGACACGAAAATTACGTTGGCATTAGTGAAATTGCATTGGCATGGTTCAAATTATACTAATCTGAACATTACCAATTTGTATCAGTAAATGAATAGGTATCATATCGATCACAAGTTCAGTATAGTACAGAGTAATGCATGGCTCAGTACTAGGACCGTTGTTGGGGGTTTTTTTTCTGTCCATGCTACCCTTGGGATATATCATTAGGAAGCATGCCATTAGTTTTCACTGTTACACTAATGATACCGAGCTCTATATTTATTTGTGCCCTGAAAAAACATACCAATTCACAAAATTTACGCAATGCATAGTTGATTGCAAAATTGGATGACTAGTAATTTGCTACTTAATTCTGAAAAGACAGACATTTTAATTATTGTACTAAAACCCTCTGCACTAGAATAACCAAGTCTTCATTGTCAGTTAGGAATCTGGGTGTGCTCTTTGATACCAATCTTTCATTCGAAAGCCACATTTCTAACATCTGTAAAACAGCATTTTTCCATCTTAAAAATATATCTAAACTATGACATTTGCTCTCAATTACAAATGCAGAAAAGTGAGTCCATGAATTCATGACCTCAAGACTAGATTACTGTAATTCTCTACTGGGTGGTTGCCTTGCACGCTCAATAAACAATCTCCAGCTGGTCCAAAATGCAGAAGCTAGAGTTCTTACTAGAACCAGAAGTATGACCATATTAACACTGTCAACACTGCATTGGCTCCCTGTTAAACATCACATACATTTTAAAATCTTGGTAATTACTTACAAAGCACTAAATGGTTTAGCTCCTCAGTACTTGAGCGAGCTCTTAACGCATTATAGTCCTTCACGTCTATTGCAATCTCAAAATTCTGGCCAGTTGATAATACATATCAAAATTGAATGCTGGCGGTAGATCCTTTTCCTATTTAGCACCCAAACTCTGCAACAGTCTTCCTAGCCTTGTTCAGGAAGCAGACACACACTGTCAGTTTAAATCTAGACTAGTAAAAACCCATTTCTTTAACCTGGCATACAAATAACACGATCAATTTCTATCATTCAAATCAGTTAAATGATAGTTAGGCTGCATAAATTAGGTCAACCAGAACCAAGCAACACTTCCTATAACACCCAATGTACTTGGTACATCGTAAGAAGAATGGCATCTACGCTAATATTAGTCTGTCTGTCTCATCCTTATCCCGAAGTTACCGTAATCAGCCGGATCCGGTCCATCTCCACGACCACAACGCAGCCCTGAATGTCAGCAGAGACCGTGTCTACTAGACAATCCCCTGTGAAGGCCTTGTTGACATACGACAGCCATCAGCACAGATCCTCAGCAAAGACCACAAGAACCCGACAGGCCCTCTGCACAGACCCTATTGGCCAGCTTCGTCTCCATACTGGCTTGATGAATCCAATCTTCAAGCAAAAAGGAACTGGATAAATATTTGAATGCTATCGATCCTGATCTGAATTCTAACTTTTGAATCTTGTGAACAGCCTGGATCACAATCACACCGTGTTTGTTCGTTGGCCAGAGGAAAACTGGGCCCCCCCCCCAGACTGAACCAAGTTTCTTCCCAGGTTTTTTTCTCCATTCTGTTACCTGATGGATTTTGGGTTTCTTTGCCACTCTGGGTTGCTTAGTCGGGGACACTTAATATTCAACAATATTATTGATCTGACTGACTCTGTTATATGAGAACTGAGATGGACGATGACATAAATGATTTTACAGAACTGCTTTATAGATTAAATGAACTAATTTAATAATTGATGATCTTTACAACAGAACTGAATCAACACTGAACTAACTTCAGCTGAATAACAGCCAAAGCTGCTTTGAAACAATCTGTATTGTATAAAGCTTTACAAAAAGTGACTTGACTTAAACAACAAGACAAAAAAAATCTCTAACTGCTCTTGACTGAATAACTTTTGTAACTTTAAGAATTAATCTATATTAAATGTATACAGCGACTATTTTGAAGTGTTATTACTTTGCTCAATTTCTATACTACTGTTAGACCTACCTGAAAAACACTGTACATTTCATTTGTATCTTTGTTCTACTGAATTTATTTGTGCTATTGCTTGTAATTTGATTAAGTGTTTTTACTGACTGTTTACTTGTCTTTAATAATGTTTTCAATTTATATTAGTTAGGCTGGTATTTTTAGCTGTGGTATCGAAATTGGAATATAAAATGGTGAATTTTCACTGGTATCTAAAATGTTGGTGTCATTACTGCCTGTTTTTACAAAAACAGTTTCATGGTCGGTAAAAAAATATTTTTGGGTTGTACATTTATTTAAGTCACCGACCACTGGCATGGGTGGAAAAAAGTTAGTTTTAGGCCCTGTGTGTATCATTAAACACACCAGTTGATGGCCAGGGAGGACAATACGTCCATACCTTGATTACGTTAAGACACATGTTGATGACATGCTTGGCGCTAGTGCAGTAGTCTCTGGCTCGGGAGTAGCATTTCAAGGCATTGCTGAGGTCACCACAGTCAAGATAGTGATCTCCAAGGTCATCATGACCCCTCCTGAACACAAGCAAGAGATATTCAGATGTAAAATAGCCACAGATCAGAATCACAGTCAATGGGGGCTTTCACACAAGGTAGTTCTAGGAACTAGCCACCAGAGTGGTTCCCCGAGAACTACTGGTTCCCCTAGGAACGTTTTCGTGGGTTGCATTCGCACCGCCAGTAAGAACTCTTGTTGTTGTGACTTTTAATTTGACGGCGAGGCAGACCTTTATTTTGACAGCGCTGAGAACGCCGATCTGTCTAACAGTCATGTCTAATACGTTATTAGATAGAAATTTTATAAATAGAAAGTAGACAGTAATGAAAAGCTATTAGCGTTTGCCATGTGGTTGAAGTACAGTGTTGCTAGCGGAGCAGAAATACATGATCATGTTTAGCTTGGTCCCCTCAAAGTTGCATTGGATTTCCTCCTCAGCGTAAAAGTTAGGAGGCCCATCTATCACTGTCTTCCATGTTCGTAGAGTTAGTTTGTGGAGTAAATATATAGGCTATAATCTGTGTGTTTACACTGCCTTTTTAAAAACGGTGGGTGCTGGTGTTTTGCGTGCGCTCGGCCAATCAGCGTACACTAACGTCACAGATAGTTCCTATAGTGCTGGTTTTTTGCTGAAATCGTTCTTAGTTCCTGCGGTGCGAACACACCAAAATCCGAGTACTTCCACCAATAGTTCTAGGATCTGTGAAAACGTTCCTCCAGTGTGAAAGCCCCTAATACCAAAAAGAGAGAAACAATAAGTCTGGCCTTGCCTTATGCTTTCTTTGATGGAGTTTCCCTTGTAGTTCTTAAGGTCGGTATCCAGCTTCTCCAGTTTGAGTAGGGCTTTTTTCCTGGTGGATTCTGCCCAGGCTGTGTCGAGAGGAGGGGGTTCAACTGCTCCCTCTGGTACTGCATCAGGGACACCCTGCACGTCCCTGTGATTGACACATATTTTAAGTACAAACTTATTCAAAGCCATGCATGCTATGTTAGAAATGTTAGAAATGGAACTGGAATTGCCTGGTGGCTTCAGTGAGTTTGCGATGGATTTCTTCATAGACATCAACATTAAAGGTTCTTTGGACAAAGGACAGGGCCATCTTCAGTGCTTCCACTCGTAGCTGGGGGCAGTGGTCTGCAATAAACTGCAGCCTCTCAATCCTCATCAGTCCACTGTAGCTGGAGGCATACTGCTCAAGATCCTGTACAGAAAAAAAAAATCAAGTCACAAAAAAGTAGGGATGCAAACTATATTGACACCATATATTACTGAATATCGAACAATAATAAAGTGATGCTCATTTCCACAATTTTTACATTTGAATTCAGTGAGCATTAGGTAAGTAAGTGGAAAGGTAAAGCATTGTGACTGTTAAAACTACTAAAGTAAAACTATTAAAATTGCCTTTGTCAACTGAAATAAAGCGGAAATAAAATAAAATAAATAATATTAATAAATAAATAATATAAAAAAATGGCAAAAATTTAAATAAAAAAAGTACAAAAATTAAAGCATATTCAAAATATTAATAATTACTATAATAGTATATAAATAATACTAAGATAACACTGAGGTAAAGTAAATGTTAGTTTAATAATAGTTTAATAATGTCATGTCAAATGTAATCTTTAGCAAATGTCAAAATGAAAATATTTTGTATTTTAAATTATAATGCTGTGATGCCTAAATCCTGAATTTATATCAGTGCATCTCTACCAAAAGAGCAAAAGAAGATCAAAGATCAAAACACCAAAAGAACTTAGATTCTGAAGGATATTTTGTTAAAAAATAATTTAAGAATAAGGATAATGCTTTAGAAAAGCCAACAACTTATGGAAGCAAATACACAATTGGATGGACCATTAAACACTTCATGATCCTCAAATGATATAAAAGTCCATCAATCATAAACACTCAACATACCAAAGTCGGGTTTTCCACAACATAGTTGGTGTCAGGCGCATTCTGCTGGTCTTCCTGAGGGTCCGCATCTATCTGCATGGGCTCTACAGACCCCTGGTAATACAGAAAGCATTACGTTTAACACGCTGCACTGGAGAAATGTTTTCAAATGAAAAACAAAAAGTCCTATCGAGCATGTGAAATATATGAAGATCTGAGGAACATTTTGCCCTTACAACCAAACAAATCTTGTGTGGAAACAAAAAACATAATATCACAACACTGAGAGTTAGCTCCAGGCTTTCAGATGGCTTCATCCTGTCTGCCTACATTGTGTGGTTACCTCCAGAGAGTATGATGAGGAGCTCGAGCTGTACACACTGAATCGTGTGTGAAATTCCATGAACGGGTCAGACATGCTTCTTTGACAGAAGTAGTTCAGCTCTTCCCATGAGGATGAGGCTGATCTGACTGGCAAATACAAGCTTTCCCTGATCCTGCTCTGAACCTGCTCTGCAGCATCTCTCCGTTCTGACTGTAAACTCTCCTGCAAGAAGGTGCATGCTTATAAAAATCACACTGGCCCGGCAGCAGCCGAGACAAAAAAGTTGTTGAAATTAATACAAAAAATGTAAACCAACCAAATGGGACAATGTTTGTACTCTAGGAGCGAGAGTGTAAAGAAAGTCATTAGACGAAAGTGGCAGCAATGATTACATTTGTAAACACTGGCTTCATACACGCAACATTTTAATACTTGTTACATATGCATGATTGTAACAACCAAAAACATAGAGGGGGAAACATTCCCTCAAAATTCATCACCCTCGTCAATTTTATTAGGTTTTCAATTACTGATTCTTCAAATACCATTATTCTCCCATCTCGAATAAGCAGTTACATCATTCACCACATGCACTTTACTACACCCAACATTTTTAAGATTACACAATGCATAATGAGAACTGGTCTGTCATTCTTGATCAACTACATTATAATGCTTTTTTTTTTTTTTTTCAACGACAGTCTAACACAGCTGAATGTGTCTAGTGTTTCTAAAACGGAAATGTCACTCAAATTGTGAGCAGCCCCACAGTGTTTAACCATTTTGGTTATGTGGTTAGAATTGAAATATTCGATGTTCTATGGATCTCTGCAAGCAAACGATGGAGGCTGTCTCCAAACCTAGAGTGCTGCCTACCTAGACAGTATTTTACAGCACCACATGTAAGTGTGGAACATCTGAACGACGACTTAAATACTTTCAAGGCAGGCAACACACACTATGTTTAGAGAGACAGCCTGCATTTCAAGCACACTGGCTAATTGATACAACAGACTGCTTGCTAACGAGATAGCTAGCTAAAAACACTTAGCCGGCTAAAGAAAGTTTCTACCCAAGTGTTTCACAAACAACCACGAGAAAACCAACTGGACCGCTTCGGGTGTAAACCAAAACAGCTCTGTTGGTTGTATTCATTGTCGAAACTACACTGATCAAGGTCCTCGGGCGGATAGTCGCGCGCTGCCGCTAAACTTGAGAAGTGCCTGTCGCATCCTGAGGGCCGCTCTGACTTACGAGCTCATGCTAGACGAGCTAACAGATTACAACGGCTGCGAGAGGTGAGGAATTAACATTGTAAACATAGGTACTTCAACTTGGTATGCTGCTTCTACCCGCTCTCGTGGTGTGGAAGATGACGATAAAGCATTTGAAGGCGCTGATTTACCTGAAAGTTAAAGACCTGCACGGGTAGTGGCATCTCCTCCTCCTCTGCAGAAACAGAGCACACAAACACATCCGGGGCATGAGAGTGCGCGTGGTCGACGTCTTGCAGCGCGGAGACGTCACTACATTGAGTAATGATTTGAAATATTAATACGGGATAAAAACATATTTACACATTCTAACATGAGTGGCTGGTTATATAAACCCCGACCAACATAACCTCCAAAAGCAAACATAAAACTTAAAAAAAAATTTTTTTGTAAGGAATCGTTACTGTAAACGGTAGCCTATATTCAGTAACGTTAAGTGAAAATGAATAGAATTAGATGTTTAAAATAATAATGTTTTTAAATGCAGTTTTAATTATAAGTTGTCATTTTATTTTGTTTTATATTTGTAATGTGTTTTTGTAAAGTCACAATTTTGTTATAATACTTATGATCTCTTTGAAATTTGCAATGGTTCTTTACTATTCTATTTGTGATTGGTTTTTGATTCATTGTATTAAAACCACATAATAATAGTAAGTGGAATTAACAAATAATAAACAAAATCATACAAAAATGTATTTTTGTATTTTTTTAATTAATATATTATAATAACAAGTGAGATATCAATTATATTTTGACCACTGAACTAGGAAATGCCCCGTTTCTTTTTCAGTGTTGGTTATGTCTGTAAGGAACATACATTCCTTATGTAAGGAATATTGTACAATCAGCCGATCGAGTTTCTTATATTACCCCATTGGGTGTTATTTTCATAATGACCGGTTGGCTGCACATTATCCAACTTGTTACACAGTTTCTTATCAAATTAATAAAAGACCATAGCCACAACCTTCCCTTCAAAATGATGTCACACTTATACTGGTTTATTTTATGCCAAGAACTGATTATGTATGTGCCAGTGGTTTAATTTTCAGTCATCGGTTCAATAAAAACAAAAATGCCTAATGCTGTATACTAAGGTACCAAAACATAAATGTTCAAATGGCACACATAGACACATTTTTATCTCGAAATTGAAATATTATTCATTTACAGGTAAAATAACATTTCAAAGAAATATCTGAACACTTAAAAGTGTTACAAAAATTTGACATGTTAGCCCAGAAATGGCACATTTCATCATGTTTCAAACATCACATATAGAAAAATGTTTAGCAAAAAATATAAGACACAACAATGGCTTTTAAACAAAACGTACAGCCTACACAAAATTATTTCCATTGCAAGTTGCAGTGTGTAGTCCAGCCAATTCTGAGTAGTTTATTTGATATAGTATTCATTTTATTAACAGTATTTTATAAGCAAACAAATATTTCAGTGTGTATTATTTCTATCATTGTTTAATAAATCATCACATACAGTACATTCACAGTAAAACACAGGTACAGTATGAAATGTTTAACAGGCAATAAAAGCTGAAAGTAAAATACTTAAAAAAGAATGTATTTACTGTCACCCCTCAAGTGAGAGCACTGACTATGGCCACACATTTAAAGGGATAGTTCACTTTAAAATTAAAATTCTGTCATCATATACTCACCCTCAAGTTGTTTCAAACCTGTATTAATTTATTTCTTCTGCTGAACACAAAGAAAGATATTTTGAAGAATGTCAGTAACCAAACAGTAGTCTGTACCCATTGACTTCCATAGTAGGAAAAAAAAATACTGAAAAAAAAATAATGATGACAGAATTTTAATTTTAAAGTGAACTATCCCTTTAAGTCGCAAACGCTATTCACAATATCTTTCTGACACATTCACAGATCCCACACGGGAAAAGTACCTGCAGATAAAATATGAATAGCCACAATTTCCACACGAAAAAAAGCTCTGAAAAATGTAACATTTGTTGCAACAGGGCAAAGAACTTTACAGTTAGCTATGCTTGTTCTTTAGTAACTAATTATTCATTCTGATTGACATGCCATGGCCTTATGTCATTCTCTTCCAACATATTTTTGTTTTAAACCAACAATTTAAGGCAAAGTTTAATAATAACAAAGCAAATTTGGCATGTTGATATATCTGTTAAATCAGATATACCATGGAAAAATATGTCTGCAGTTCATCACCTCTCAAGTTGGATTTATCTGTTCATAACAGCAGAGCTGAAGAGGAAGAAACAGCTGTTTACATGGCATATCAGTGAAGGAATTAGTTGTGGTGTTCCTCAAAATACAGTACACTTCTTGCCCCTCTTCTTTACAGGTGGAGGGCACAAAACAGCGCGGATGGCCTCATCAAACACGGTTTTTAAACCCCGTTGAGTAAGAGCAGAGCACTCCAGATACTTCACAGCACCTACAAAGCCAAAGAATCCAATGAGACAGTATACATGATACAAAGCCCCAAGGCAATAGTGAAACATCATTATAGCACCATTAAAAAGTTCAAGGTGATTTTTTTTTCATGTAAATCGTTCTTACCAATTTCTCTAGCCATGGCAAGTCCTTGCGGGTAAGTGATTGGAGCTAGTTTTTTATCCCGCAGTCGTTCAATCGTGTCTTTGTCATCCCGCAGATCAAGTTTAGTGCCCACAAGTATGATAGGTGTGTTTGGACAGTGATGGCGGACCTCAGGGTACCACTACAAAAAGAAATTTGGTTAACACAAGGCACCTAACACCTAGCGGATCTCGTTAAGGGATGTCTTTGAAAATATTTCGTATTCTTAGGTGGATCCTTACCTTTGCTCTTACATTCTCAAAGGAAGCAGGGCTCACCAGTGAGAAGCAAATTAAAAACACATCCTGCAGAAAGAAAAAGGAGGCTCTTTGTAAAAAATCATTGTCATCAATTATTCATTTCAGATTACATGGCACTATATGTAATCATAGGCCTCGTCGACAATGACAGCCATCGGCACAGATCCTCAGCAGAGACCACAAAAACCAGACAGGTCCTCTGCACAGACCCTATTGGCCAGCTTCGTCTCCATACTGGCATGATGAATCGCTCTTCAAACTAAAGGAGCTGGATGAATATTTTAATGCTACCGATCCCAATCTGAATTCTGACTTGTGATGCAGCCTGAATCATAATCACACTGTGTTTGTTCATTGGCCAGAGGAGTGTGACACTCAACAAACCTAGCCAGTTCAGGTATTTCATGTGTTCTAGCTCAAGCACACCTGGTTTGACTGCATGTTAGAAATAGGCTATGGCTAAGTCAAATCATTAAATGCTCCTAGAGACACTGTTGGAACCATAGTTTGCCAGTTCAAACAGTGGTTGCACTACCTGGAAACCTGGAACTACCAGAAAAAGTAAGCTATCAACGGCTGTAACCAGATTTCTGGTTGAAGACAGATTCAGAAAAAAACCTGAGTGACTGCAAAAGGCCTGCAGCAAGACTTGGTGGAAACAGGCAACAGGTTTCAGCTTGCACAGTCAGACATACTAAACGCGTGCCAGAACTCCAAGACATACACCACTACTATTGACCAAAATCCCAAGAAAAGTGCTCACAATCATATAAATAAGCCACAGAAGTTTTGGGATTGTGTTCTGTGGAGCGATGACAAAACTGGAACTTTTCGGCCCTATGGATCAGCGGTATGTCTGGAGGAAGAAGAATGAAGCATACGCTGAAAAGAGCACTGTCTACAGTTCAGCATGGTGGTGCTCAGTGATGCTTTGCAGCCTCTGGCACTGGAAACCTGCAGCGTGTGGAAGGCAAGATGGATTCATTGAAGTAAATCATGGAAGTCCTATAAGAAAACATCTCGTCGCCAGTGAGGAAGCTGAAGCTTGGAGCTTCCAACAGGACAATGATCCCAAGCATACCTCAAATTCCACCAAGGCTTGGTTGCAGAAGAAGTCCTGGAAGATCCTACAGTGGCCATCACAGTCACCTGACTTGAACCCCATAGAAAATCTCTGGTGGGATTTGAAAAAGGTGGTTGCAGCACGCAAACCCAAGAATATTACTGAACTGGAGGCCAAGGGTAAGATTCCTCAGAAACGCTGCCAGAAACTGGTGTCTGATTATACATCTCGTTTGCAGCAGGTCATAACAGCAAAAGGGTGTTCTAGTAAGTACTAAAGATGCTTGCCATGAAGGGGTTGAATAATCTTGAAACGGCAGAAGTAATTAAAAGTTGTATTTTCGATAGAATTTGGGGAAACCACTTGAATTATTTGTTGTGTTGAGGTATTTCAATTACTTTTGTTTGATTTGTTCATTGCAAAGATTTGAAAGAAATATAAATTTTGCCAACAAACCTGATTTACAATGGAGGTTGAATAATTTCGATAAAATTAACTTCACCAAGGCTGCATTCATTTGATCAAAAATACAGTACAAACAGTAATATTGTGAAATATTATTATAATTTAAAATAAATATTTTCTATTTTAATTATTATCCGTATTGAAATATTATATAATGTAATATAATTTCAGTAAAAAAAAATATTGTAAAATAATGGAACAATTAGTTTGAAATAGAAATCTTTTGTAACATTAGAAATGTCTTTCCTGTAATGCGTCCTAAAAAAATCTTATTGGCCAAAACTTTGAGCGGTAATGTACATTTTCATAGAAAGAGACAGAAGAAAGGTGGGGAATTCATATTTTCCAAAACTACTGTATATATTTGAACAAAGAAATAACTCAATTAGCTACATGCCCAAATCTCACCCTAATGCTCAAAAGAAATATGATGTACATGCCAACTCAAAACAAAGCTAGTCTGTAGCTAAATATAATGAACTGAGTCCAAAAACATGATGATGCAACAGATATATTCTACAGTTTCTTCTTAAGAATAAAAATTATGAATGTTATGTAAGCCTGTTTCCGCCATGGAATAAAAAAACATTTAAAGGATAATTGCACATTTTTATCTCACAATTCTGATTGCAAGTTAAAAAGTCAAATTCTGAAGAAGAAGAAAAAAGACTGACTTTATTTCTCAGAATTATGAGTTTATATAAATAAACGAATAAATAGACAATTCTGACTTCATAACACGCAGTTGGAACTTTATATCACACAACTGCAAAATCACGCAATTCTGAGATAAAAGTCTTAATTTTCTTTTTTCTTTTTTATTCAGTGGCAGAAACAAGTTTCCATACAATGCAGTCCCAGTAATTAGTAAAAGAAAAATTAAATATCTTAACTGAAAAAAAATAAACATTGTGTCAAAAAATAAGTTTTTACAAAAAAATAATAATACATGACTATACTTTGAGCTAAACTAGAAGATGATTATTGATAACTCAGGATTACAGAGCCAATAACAGAGATATTTAAGTACCGTTTGAGGGTATGAGAGTGGTCTAAGGCGATCATAGTCCTCCTGTCCTGCTGTATCCCAGAGGCCTAAGTTGACAGGTTTACCATCCACCATAACATTGGCAGAGTAGTTGTCAAACCTGAGGGTCACACAGATTTTTCAGAGCATTTCAGAAATGCATACACAGAAGTAAACTGACACACATAATTCCCAGTTCAAGGTATCAAACTGTACTCACACTGTGGGAATATACTCTCCCGGGAAGGCATTAGTGGTGTAGCTGATGAGCAGACATGTCTTACCCACGGCACTGAAATACAAAAGATGCAAAGTACTAAGTGTGACTGCAGCACTCAAGTCAAGTCAAGTGAGTTTAGCCTATATGAGATATACAAAGGAACGAAATGTCATGCCTCACAGGACAACGATGTTACATGTATAAACCTATATAAATGCACATAGCCTATATTAAAAAGAGGTAATCTTCAAGGACTGCACATTCACAGCACATCAAGGAAACAATTGTGAAAAGTCCTGTAGTTATTCATCCAGACATCACGTTCACTCCTAGGCTCGATGGCACGCTGGCAGCAGCTCTTTAACAGCGCTGTTTTCAAATGAACTGCCCCACCGGATGAGGAGTGAATACAGGATGACAGCTTCTTGTCATGAAAAACACACACTTACATACAAAGTGGAGTAAAGAGCATACACAGGAAATACAGTGGCGGGGTGACACCGAATAAGGAAAAGTGATAAAAATTAGGAGTAAGAGTGAGGAAGCGTGATGATAAAAGTGAGGGGAAAGAAGAAGTGAACAGGCCAAAATAACAATGTTAGAAGGCTGAGAAGCCCGGTTGTGAAATTTGGTTGCCCATTGGGCACTGTAAAACCTAACAGTAATATTTACTCAATTATATTGAGTTCACTGCACTCAAATAATACCGAAACTTGAAGTGGCTTGAATGACTGAAACAGAACTCAAACTGAATGAGTTATAGAACATTTCTAGATCCCAGAATGATAATTGAATAATAATTGTATAGTTAAGTTAATTAATCATCAGTGATGATTGATCATTAGTGATGAACACCTGCTGTTAACAAGCAGAATCACTGAAGGAAAGAGAAATACCAGGTTTAAGGTCACCATGATGGAGATCAGCATTTACTTTAGTTGGGCTCTTGACCCTTGTATGTTTGAGTACAAGTTTATCTTTGGCTGCCGTTATTGAGTGTTTATTAAAGATTTCTTATGGCACAAAATTCAAGGAAAAGTATGTTCGGGTGATGATGGTCAAGGTTTGATGTTGACAATCATCACCTGAGGATTTGATTCACTGATCTCATTCAGAGTCTGATCTCATTCAGAGTCTAATCTCTGATTATATTATTAGTTGTATTCGAAACTAAGATTTTACATCATAAGAACTAGCAATGTTATGACTATCAGATAGTATGAAGGATTTTACAGAAAATGTAATTCATCACCAAAACTAACACAGATATCAAGAATCAGTATATGAATCTCAACAATGGTGAGTGACCATTAAAAAAATATTCATACTGCAATGCATGCTGGGTACTACCATAATACAAACCTTATCCATGGCTCCCAGCATGCATTGCAGCATGACTCGTTATTAATGGCCACCATTGTTGAGATTCATATACTGATTCTTGATGTCTGTGTAAATCAGCATGATAACATAGAGGTTTTTAAAATCTGATTGTAACAACAATGGGCCTTACAGCAGAATCACGGTTCTTTTATAATGAATAATACAAGTTATATATCACCTGTTTAATCAGAGATTATTCTCAAGAAAAGATCAGAGAATCAAGACACCAAATGATGTTTCATCATTTCATAATTCATCATCAAAACAAAATTACATGCTCAAATTTTCTTTCGGCTTTTGTGAAATAACAAATGTGTTATATAAACACTCAGTTATGGCAGCCAGAAGAACAACTGGTGTTATAAAGTCAAGAGCCCAACTAAAGCAAACACTGACCACTATCATGGTGTCTTATATATAACTCAAAAAATCATCATCATCTAAACCTCTGTTCATTCTCAATAACAACTTCTGTAGACGCATGACAAAAGTCAAACTGGTTAGTAATAAGTGAAGCTGGTAATGCTGTTTGTGGAGTTGTTCAATTCTCTGCTGAGATCTTGACAGATTTAAACATATTTTATCTTCAGTTGATTTCATCTAATGTTGGAAGTCAGTTGTAGTTCTTGTGTTTATTTTTCCTTCAGTCATTCTGCATGTTAACAGCAGGTGTTCATCACTAATGCTCACTAATCACTTAATGAATCACTTAATTTCTTGACTGCATTATCTACTTTTAGTGAACTCAACTGAAATAATTGCAGAGTAGGCTACTCATAACTATTGTTTTTATAAACTTAAATTAATTGAGGGAATTGGTTTCCTCAAATGTAATGAGTTAGCTTAACTCATTGGATTTGACTTCGTGTGTGATATAATGCAGTGTACAATTTAATTGTGTATTAAGAATTTTTTTTTTTTTTTTGGAACTCGATTAAAATAAGTTCAGAGTACTCATAACTATTGTTTTTTATAAACTTAAATGAATTCACCTTTGGCTAAGCCCCGCCCCCTTAGTTACTGTTGCTACCTCCGACAACTTCATCTGGGCTCTGGTTTGGTATTAACATGGCTTATGATGTGACGGCTCTTCCTGCTGAAATTTTATCAAACTTTTATAAAGCAGCAAATAAAGTGTCCGATAGAAGTAGGCAAAAGTGTCTGCAGTGTGCGTTTGAAGGCTTTATTCAAGACATACCGGAGAAACGCAAGCAACAACAAGGCATCCAAATAGAGGCAAAAGCATAACGGTCACAGTCAAAAAATGAACTACCGCATATCCTACTAATCGAGACGGAGGTTTCGCTGACTGAGGACGTCCACACAGTTTAATCCAAAGACGACACTTGTCAGTATTTAACTTCGGTTTTGGGAAGGGGAAAAAACGGACACCCCCCTCCAACCTCTCTGGGAAACGCGTATCTGTGTTACAAATGCCCCAGGCACAACGTTTAACCATATTTTTAATAAAACGACGACGTAATAGCCTGCCGAGACCAAAAATATGAGCTGCCTGCGTTGAAGTCAATGGAGCGCTGTGAAAAAGTGTCGGACCCTCTGTGGGAGCTCGTTCTTGGCTGCGCTGTGATTGGTCAATCTACATTCTAGGGTGTGGCTTAGCCAAAGGCGAATTGAGGCAATCGGTTTCCTCAAATGAAATGAGTTAACTTAACTTGTTGGGTTTTACAGTGTGCAAATGACAGAAAGCATGTATCATGAGACAGGGACTAAACTCTTAACAGCTGCAAGATCAACTGCATCAATGAAACAGCTATTATTAATTCTCCACAGTCTAAAATAAACTTTGAATTAAGCATACATTTAACCAACACCATGATATAAATCCAAATCATAACAAATGGTAGAGATAATAAACAGTTTGACTGAATTTTTTTTTTTGCCTCTAACAGTCCTTCAATGTAATTATTTATAATAACATATCACCAAACAATAGCGTTGCAGCGCAGGTAAGTTAATTTAACATTTTGAAATTATTCATAACTTTAAAGAACAGCTATTCATGCTTATGAATTGTTACAGAAATAGTATTTTAACTAAGCTAACATTTTTGTATTATTTTGCTATTGTTACAAATTCATAATGCAATATTTACATTCTACTCTTGTAGTCTAATAATTATCTATATTATTCTTTCAAAATAAAGCAGTAAGCAAAAATCTATGTTGTGTAGTGATTGTATTACCACTTACATGTTAAAAATGACGGTATAAGTAATGTTAAAAGAAATAACATTTCACTTGATCTCTACTAAATAGCCTACCAATTGTAATGGCTATTTGTTATTTCATTGTGGATTATCAACAAATGCGATTTTATGATGTGAAATTTTGCTCTCTGGTTAAAAATAAAGGAAGAAAAAAAAGAATGACGTAGGCTAAAGGTTAATAATACAGTTCAGTCTCACCACGAGCACTATGTGATTTAGGGGAGTGGATCATTTTCACTTTAGAGCTCTAGTGATGTAGGTGTAAAACATGACATCATAGCGATTCCACGTACACGCGCATTATTTCTACACTGCACGAGAACCGTTTAATAACCGTTTAATACATTTTCTGCATGGTATACAATACATTGTCATACTACTTTAGTGTGAAAAACATCAATTGAAACATTGGGGGAAAAAACAGACAATTAAAACGCCCGAGCATAACGGCCACCACCAAACAGAGTCTGTGCTCATTAAAATCTCATTTAAAACGATAATGATAACACCTACAGTGTCGAAGAATGACAGTAATATTTCTAATTATAAAATTATACATTTTGTCTGAGCTGAATCCACTCAACCGCTGTGCCAACCCAAAATCCCCAGCTCCTCGCAACAATTGCTTTTCTCCCAAAGAAACCTCCGTACAAACACGAGCAATTTTACCATTTATTCTTCAACATCTTACCCGTCGCCGACAACAACACACTTGATGGCTTGCATTTGCAGAACACGAGTAGTATCCGACGAGCGAGGAATCTGAAGAAATAGCCTGAAATGTGATGTTGAGGTGCCTGTGCAGCAGCAGCGGTCGGTGGCAGTCGGGGGTCTTTCACGATACTTCCGAAAAAACACGAACAGAAGGTTCGTGCTTTTTCGGAAGTCTCGCGAGGAGCCCATCTGCTTTTCTTCTCTACTACTATTCATTTTAATATAATGCTTCAGTGAAATTTTTCATCTTATAGACAAAGTAAACGCTTCACATTCAAATATAATTCTTAAAAACACGTAAATAAGAAACTGGAAATAGTGAATAGTAAATGAGAATTGTAGCTACTACACCAGTGGCAGGGTTAACAACTGTCATTCAGTGCCAGTTGGAATGACAGTTGTCGTGTTGAGTGTGGAGGGTAAGGTGGGGCAAAATGACAAATCTCTGGGAAAATCCCATTAATTCTCATGAAATGATACAAATAAAAATATAAATTTTTCAATATAATACATTAAATTACATTCAATATACAGTCATGGCCAAAATTGTTGCCACCCCTGGTAAATATGATCAAAACTGGCTGTAAAAAATAAATCTGCATTGTTTATCCGTTTGATCTTTCATTCAAAAAATTGCCAAAATCCTAACCTTTCATTGAAGCAAGAGAATTGAAAGTGGGGCTAAATCACATTATGAAATAAATGTTTTTCTCCAAAACACGTTGGCCACAATTATTGGCACCCTTTTATTAAATACTTTTTGCAACCTCCTTTTGCCAAGATAACAGCTCTGAGTTTTCTCCTATAATGCCTGATGAGTTTGGAGAACACCTGACAAGAGATCAGAGACCATTCCTCCATACAGAATCTCTCCAGATCCTGCAGATTCCCAGATCCATGTTGGTGCTTCTTCTCTTCAGTTCAGCCCACTCATTTTCTATAGGGTTCAGGCCAGGGACTGGGATGGCCATTGCAGATCTTGGTTTTGTGCTCAGTGACCCATTTTTGTTTTGATTTTGATATTTGTTTTTGGATCACTGTCCTGTTGGAAGATCCAAACATGGCCCGTTATAAGATTTCTAGCCCCGGCTGTTAGGTTTCGATTTTTTATCTGTTGGTATTTGATCCAATCCATGATGCCATGTATCTGAACAAGATGTCCAGGACCTCTGGCAGAAAATTACAGCAGAGTATTTCATTTTACACATGGGGTACTTTTTTATCCCTGTGTGCACCAAACCCATCTTAAGTGTTTGCTGCCAAAAAAGCTATTTTTTTGGTTCCTCTGTCCATAGAACGTTTGAAAAGTACCTGACACTACTGGCACTTCAAACGGGACGGGTTCTATGGTCAGATGAAACAAAAAAATAGTTTTTTTGGCAGCAAACACTTAAGATGGGTTTGGTGCACACAGGGATAAAAAAGTACCCCATGTGTAAAATGAAATACTCTGCTGTATCTTTACTGCTGTGGGCCTAATTTTCTGCCAGAGGTCCTGGACATCTTGTTCAGATACATGGCATCATGGATTGTATCAAATACCAACAGATAAAAAATCGAAACCTAACAGCCGGGGCTAGAAATCTTATAACGGGCCATGTTTGGATCTTCCAACAGGACAGTGATCCATAAACAAATATCAAAATCAAAACAAAAATGGGTCACTGAGCACAAAACCAAGATCTGCAATGGCCATCCCAGTCCCTGGCCTGAACCCTATAGAAAATGAGTGGGCTGAACTGAAGAGAAGAAGCACCAACATGGATCTGGGAATCTGCAGGATCTGGAGAGATTCTGTATGGAGGAATGGTCTCTGATCTCTTGTCAGGTGTTCTCCAAACTCATCAGGCATTATAGGAGAAAACTCAGAGCTGTTATCTTGGCAAAAGGAGGTTGCAAAAAGTATTTAATAAAAGGGTGCCAATAATTGTGGCCAACGTGTTTTGGAGAAAAACATTTATTTCATAATGTGATTTAGCCCCACTTTCAATTCTCTTGCTTCAATGAAAGGTTAGAATTTTGGACATTTTTTGAATGAAAGATCAAACGGATAAACAATGCAGATTTATTTTTTACAGCCAGTTTTGATCATATTTACCAGGGGTGCCAACAATTTTGGCCATGACTGTAATAGTCATCGATCAAGATTAACATTTCTGTCATAGAGTTCTAGAGATTTTATTTTGTAAAAGTGAACATTATTGCTGTAATTTCACTGTTACACACAATATAGTCTTAATTGGGGATGTTGCTCATGTAGTGAAAAGTGGGAATGATTCACAGGGCCTACTGGGAGATTTCAATAGGATTAATTCAATGTAGGTATTTGATGTCAAAATATGTAGCCTAATAAACAAAACATAGATTGTGGGATGCAAGTTAATATTTCAATCTGTAGTCCTTGAGAGACACCTACTGCAGAAATACATCAGAAATACTTTTGATGTATGAAAACAGCACAGAAAACACAAGATGCTTACATATTCAAGAATTAATCATTTTATTGCTTGACCTGCCATTGGGACAATCTATACCAAAAGTTTTACAACTTGAGCACATCCAATTAAATCAAACCGTACAGTTATACAAAAAAGCATAATAGAAAAATGGTCCCTCGACATTTTACAACTCTCTGTGTTGAGGGCTTAAACTGAAGAATGGGTGAACAGGAGTCTCTACGCTCTGGTGGCAAAGCTTATCAGCAAATATCAATTCCTCTGTACCTACTAGAACACAATTTTACTGAAAACTCCAGAAGAAAACACAATTGGCAGTCACAACCAGGGAATGAAAAGCAGGCTAAAAAAAGGGGGTAAAAGTTGCTAATACAAACACATTACCAGTGACCACTGAATGATCTTCAAGAAACATGGCCTGAAGTTGTTGTTTAAAAAAAAATCATAATAAGAAGGTAAGCAGAAAATTTGCAGAGGAACAAAATAATTGTATCCACTCATAAAGGGGAGAGAATTACAATAAACATCAATGATGCATTTTACAGAAAACAAGGGATTTACATTTTGTCATTTGTCATCAAATGAAGTTAAATGAACAGACCAATGCATATATGAGCAATAACAAGTAGACTAATCCACATGTCTTTGCCTATCTTCGGGTGTCACAGTTTATCATTAAGGACTCATAATTATATATAATTTCAACATGTTCATTTATTCAACCCCATCATAAGGCATAAACCACTCATTGAAAAGACAGTGGAACGGTTAATCAAAAGGCTATTTGAAATCCCCTATAATTAAGGGTGCAAATTCTTTTTAAAGCTACAGCACCAAGATTTGACTGATTCTGAAATTCTAGTCTAGAGGGGCAGAAATCTGTGAATGTCAGAAAACATCTTATATTCCTAGACATTTGCTGTGACGCACTCAAATCAAGCGTCAGACTACAGTGACAACAATTCTCCCATGTGGTTAATAGGACAGAGTCAGATATTGAAGATAAAAACACACTAAGTCTTTCTTTGTAATATCTTTCTGTAATTAACATAGCAATTTTGGGACAGTTCTGTGCAAACTCTTAATTACTGGAGCTTTAAGTCTGAATAAATTACACTGCTAAGAGGATCTGGATGTACATATGAAATAAAACATTGTAGATTCCAAATAATAGTGACAAGCTAATAGATAATGAATATATTAGGGGGGAAATCACTACAAGAAAATGTCTGTTGGCTTTGCATTATGAAAGTAAAGAAATCAGGCACTTTTCAAAACCCAAATTTACTTTCAATAACATGAGTCTGTTGTACAAATGAGCTAGATATTTGTAATTACATAACACAAGATGTGTGGAAAACAAAAATAAAATTCACATCAGTTATTTCCAAATAATACAAGAGTATCTCTGTGCAATAATTAAAATCTACCTTCAGCAACTGTTAACACTATTGTACCACCCAATAAAACACAACTCAGAGAACTCGAAGAACAATATCTGATAGGAGATTAAGGTGGTGGCAGTAGTGGATCGCCAATCGATTTCCAAACATTTGATGGATCCCAGACGCCATGACCTCAACGCAAGCGGCAAATACTGTCCCTGTTTTAAGACTTTCATTTGACTATATAGGTAAAGTGAATAATCTAAATCTCAATCTAAAAACAACAGTGATTATTGGAAAACAGACTTGCCCTGTTTATTAACCAGACTATTTCAGTTTTAAAAAACAATTAAAAAGACATTTGGGGTTTCGAAGCAGTTCACATACACTAATCGAGAAAGAACCCTAATGGGATCTTAGTGGGTTAAGGAGGTCACCAAGTGGTTAGTTCCTGTTGAGGATCCTCAGATTTCATTAACCATTACATTTCTATAACTCTTCTTAACAATTAAACAAAACATACAAATATAATATCTTTTCT
This sequence comes from Phoxinus phoxinus, assembly GCF_949152265.1. Taxonomy (NCBI): domain Eukaryota; kingdom Metazoa; phylum Chordata; class Actinopteri; order Cypriniformes; family Leuciscidae; genus Phoxinus; species Phoxinus phoxinus. The sequence goes on from NC_136876.1 coordinate 31,356,142, forward strand.
GTATATAGCCTATATCCGCCATAAACACAATGTTGAATAAAATAAGATTACATCGCCTTTGTGTGGGGGAAACAAACAAATAAAAGCATTTGCAGCATGTGGCATTTCAGAAGGGAGAAAACGTGAGAGAAAATAGCAAAAGAAAAGAAAAAAAACAACTTTAAAAGGAAATTTAACTAATCCTGGTCTGTTCTAAACAAGAGTCCAGAGCAAGCCTGTGTGTATAGCAAAACGCCCAAAGGAAAATTAAAAAAGCCCAACGCAAAGGGATCAAATGCCTCAATATAAAACAGCAGGGGTATATAAAGCGCATATATATATATATATATATGACAAACTGTGCAAAAAAAAATATGGTTATGGTCATTTACTTCTAATATATAATCTTTTACATACACTATATATGTGCAACTATAACAATAAAAGAGCAAAGCTGATCACCATGATAAACACAGTGACATTTTAACTTCAGTACCCCCAAGAAAACAATATAACACACGTGGATTTATGCCTTTGGATTCCCTATATTCAAACGCTTGAAATTAATGAGGGAAAACTGAATCTGACACTCGGTGGCTCAATTAAGATACATCCTTATATACTGAGTAAATGCACTACATGAATATCAGTCCTGCCACTGTTTTCCTTCCATTCCAAACACTGTTATACAGAAACATGAAGCAATTTGGACGCAAGAGAAAAATCCCGATAGACCTTGTTATTTCAACATCTGTTCACGTGTCAGGCATCTGTGGCACAACGATTGGCTCGTTTCTCAGGCAAAACTAACAATCAGCCTTATGGTCAATCTAGGATGGATACAAATGCGACAGGGTACGGCACAAATCGGGGAAAAAAGCCCAGACAGACAGAGAGAGAACACTGAAGTGAATGGGCACCTGGGTGTTGGAAAATGCATAAAGAAAAGTAAGAAAATAAAGCGAATTTGCATTGGTGGACCCTGCAATTGAGGAGGTAAGAGCCTAGTGTGCCTCAGACCGACAGAGACACGAAGCTGTTGTACTGCTGTATGTTTCTCTTCAGGATATCTGAGCAGGGGCCGAGCACGCGTTCGAACCTGGGACGGTCAAGTTTTACGCACTTCAGAGGGCCGCGAGCAACCACTGTAGCAGCACGAGGTCGGTTCATGAGCAGAGCGATCTCACCTGATGAAACACATGGAGGGAAATCAGAAAAGAGCAACAGAGAAACAAACACATTAAGGTGCGCTAATGGACACTGAACATGGGGTCAATAGCAGTGTTTCCGCTGTTGGGCCACTGTCATGCTAGTGCGTGCCAGGGCCAGTCGCGTTTCCACTGCCACTTCTGGGGCTTGATCGGCCTCATCGGGGCTTCCTACAACGGCCAGGGGTTTTTGGCCTTGCGAATACCTTGGTCAAAAGTGGGCCAACTGGGGCTTGAAGAAAGGCGGAGTCAAGTGAGGGTCAGCACCACCGCTCATTTCCCATGTTATAATACCAGACTATCAGTTCAAAACTCACTCTCAGACACCAGCGAGAGTTTGAAATAACTTCCGATTGCGATCTGATGGTGATTCTGATCACCTTATGATGCAGAAATATATGTATGCGATGCTAAAGGCTATTGCTACTTATTGTAACCATTGCAAAAATAAATACGTATACGATTATGAAAAATACCAGAGACTGCTTGAAGAATGTAGACAAATCATACATGCTGCAGACGGGCTTAGGACCGTCCTCGGCAGAGTCTTTAAGTGGCCCGACAGTGGAAACGCAGCTTGGCGCTTGAGGGCACTTTTTTAGCCCTGGCTCGCACTGACCCGACAGTAGAAAAGCGGCTAATATGTAATTACATTAAAAAAAGGAATTTCTGGGATATGACTGGGATAAGCTTTCCAGAGAGTAAAGAGAAAAACATTTACCGAAGTAGTCAGATGGTGCGAGTCTTCCGACCTCCACAAATTCCTCATTCTCCGACCGCCGCTGTAGGACTGCTGCCGAGCCCTGAGGACACAAATCTAAATCAATACCTCTATTCTCCCATGACAATCTCATTATTTACTTGTGTTTGTAATTGTGCATAAATGTGAACATAAAAAAGTACAGAAAACTATATGACTCTAATTAACAAAGACTATATGACTCTAACAAAGAAATGAGAAAAGAGCATGGAAAGCTACCTCAAGGATAATGAAAAACTCATCTCCCGGTTGACCCTGCACAACAATCTTCTGGCCATCTTCAAACTGGACTGTCTCGAGGGCGTCAGCAACCGTCAACCGTTCCCATTTATCCAAAGACTCTGCTCACAGGATGTTAGAATGTCATCACTGAGCACTTCACAAGATTTGCTTACAGCATTATTAAGCTGCATTACACTGCCACAAAAAGCAAATGCTATGGTGTTTTTTTTTTTTTTTACATAGTTTACTATGAAAACAAGCCTGCAAATATACATAACCTAAAAAAAAAAATGCATTAAACTCACCCAAAATGGAGACCTTGCTAAGGAATTCCTCATACATTTTTCTCTTTCTTAGAGTACTTCCCTAAACACAGAATAAAACATATTTTATGCAGGAGAAAGAAAATGTGGCCATTTTATAAAATACAAGACCGGTAAAAGTAACAAATGATAAAAAAATAAAATAAATCACAAAACACTTAAAAATTAAAAAGTAAAAGTTGTTTGTATAATATCATACCATGCAATTATCAGTTAAATAGTGTACTAACCATGAGTATTCTCCTGTAGCTGTCTCTATCAATTCCCCACAGTTTGACGTTAGTTTTTGCTCTGACAGTGGCTGCTCTGGGAGTGCCGTAGATTAAAGCCAGCTCACCAAAACTGCCACCCTCTCCAATACTGGTCACCCACTCATTGTTGACGTACACCTATCAAAAACAATAGTACTTCTGAATATCTCAGTCATTATCATTCCAAATGTTAAAGAGGCCCTGTTATGCTAATTTAAAGGATCCTAATTGTGTTTTGGAGGTCTCCTACAATAGCACCAAAGGACAAACACTTTATTTTCTTATAATATACATTGCACATTACCTCATTTCTCAAAAAGTCTGAAAATGGTTTGTTCGAAGATTCAGGCTCTCTAAACCCTCGGAAACAAAACGCCCATTACCATATCTGAATTTCAGCTTTATATCTAAGTGCATGCAAAGTGGATTCACAGCACAGAAAACGACAACATGAACCAAACTCTTCCAGGCTTCAGCTACAACTACAGTTTGATGGCACGTCAAAGTACTAATTAGACGGTGTTCGCAGGCAGCTAATGAAGATCATAGGCTGGCATTATGCAAATGCATTACATTGTTACGTAGATTTGTAACAGGAAGTGAGACTGACTTGTTTCGGCAGTTCAGAATCTTTCCTTTTAAGAGATAATAACTTTATTTGTTGTGAACTTTGATCTTTAAAATTTTGCAGACCTTTTACATTCACAAACAGCTAACGTTATATTAAGCACTGCATGAAAGGAAATATTTGAAAAAGCGTAATAGGGGCACTTTAAAAACTCTATACAAGTCAAAAAACATGTATTATTATATTACATCCTGATTCAACATCAATTTAGAATTGCACTTACATCCATTTCACCTTGATCAATAACATAAAAATTGTCACCCTCATCCCCTGAAATTAGAAACACAATATATTAGTCTAAATATTTTGTCCATTTTTACACATTCAGCTCCTCCTCAAAAGAAGCCTAACCTTGTTGAATGACAGTCTCTCCTGCAATGTAGGTGACTGAGAACATAGCGTCAAATATGTCACTGTGAAGAGTAAAATAAGTTGTTTTCAGTAAATTAAATACTTTACTAGTTAAACTCAATAATTCAATCAACTATACAAAATAATATGTTACCTTCTTTCATTGTCATCAAGATGGGCAAAAAGCACATTCTTTTCAATCGCTTTAGCAAGGGCAGCCATAGTTTTGTAGTCTTTAGGAATGACCTGTAAATTAACAGAAAGTTTTCTAAGTAAACAGCAACTGCAGGGAAAGTAATATTCAGCATGCCAATAATATTATGCGTCGCAATTTTGAAAGATTTCAGAGAACAAGTTCTGATTAAAATACACATTTCTAGGAAAAAGTAAGAAGCTAGTTACCTTTCTGACATAAGAAGCTGCATCTTCCTCAGTGTAGACCTCTGCGCTGATGGCACCGCGGCGCCGTCGGCCCTTAACTACAGGATTCATGGGAGGAGAGACCTCATCTTCTCGGGAGTCTGAGCGAGAGCTCGACTTCTGCTGGTTGCTGATCTGTTTTGCTTCCTCCTGATAGACATAAACTTTGTTCACGGCACTGAAACTCATTTTTCAAGATGAAATAACATCTGTAAAGAGTCTAAGCCTATGTGGTTTTACTCTTAAGAAAATGACAAACCTTCTCGAGCCTCTCAAAGCACTCTTTGAGGAAAAGCATGGGCCTCTCAGGCCTGACAGTGCATAGCTGCACAATGCATTCCTTCAGCAGCTGCTGGATGTTGTGCTTCTGCACGTAGCGCTCACACTCCCGCAAGCTCCTCTCTTCTTCACTGCTCGTACTGCTGGACGCCATGGTGATCTGCTGACCTGAAACACGCAATTCACATCAGCTTATGAAACCCAAGAAATCTGGAGCAAATCCAAACCTTAGCTGAATGTCATTAGACCAACTAGTTTTATAGTGAGATGTGAAGATCTGATGATAGCTACACCTCTTAAGAGTAGAGTGTAATGCCATGAGTGCAATTTACTCATTTCATTGTGAAGTCCTCATGAACCAGAAGTTGCAAACAACTGTTGTGATAAACAACAAATTGTGAAATATAGAGGGCGGGGCTTGATTTTAGCACACCTCCTCCTCACCATCTCGAGCTTGTAGCCGACTGACACGTGGAGGGAGGGGGTTAAAGGATGTTCTGCCAATGCCACCAAACTAACGTCATCAGAGAAGGAATGTCATGTGTATTTTCTCCTGTGCATACCAAATTGTTATGGAAATTCTTAAAATCATGCATCTAATATATTTGTATGTTCCTGGTATGAGCCGCATACAGTTGGCAAGCATTCTGTATCTTCTTTAAACGCACACACACATTGTGTTTTCATTTTTTATGGTGACTTTTCATAGACATAATGATTTTTATACTGTATAAACTGTATATTCTATCCCATTACATTAACCCTAAACCTACCCATCAATGAAAACTTTCTGCATTTTCAAAAAAACATTACTTACTCTCCACAAGGATAAGGATTTCGGATATTGCCATCTTTGTGGGGACATTTTGTCTCCATAATTTAGGGTTTACCAGGTCACACACACACACACACACTCTCATTATCAGATCATGTGTAGATATTTCTCTGGTTAAAATCATCTCCAACAATCCAGTCAACAGTACAAGTAAATAAATCTGTGAATTCAAATCACAACCATATGTACAGCGTTACAATATCCCCACATATTTTAACCATTTAACATTTCCAGTCATCTGCCATTATGGGATATGAAAAATAACTTTGAAAAGATTGGACTCACAAAGAGATTTTCCCAACTGAATAAAATACCTTAAACAAATTTAAATGATCAACATTTTATTAAATCCCATGACTTATCCTGGCCTAACAGTTGACATTTTAAAATCCCCTTATATTATCAGGTCTTCCTTGAACTCGTGATCATAACCTAATGAAACAAAAAACAAACTACCAGTGCTAATAAACAGACATTGCTGCAAACCAATAAAACACTTTCAAAGGAGGTGCTGTCAAAGTGAAACAAGTTCAACGGCTGACATGGCTCCCATACTTCGCTCATGCTACATTTCTAGACTAGAAAATCCAGTTTAAAAAAATCTGTCAGCCATGTCTTTCAGCTACCATATAAATAATCAGAAAGTGTTGCATTTTGGTAAGTATGCTGTGGTCCCTGGTCCTTGTCCGGGCGCCTGAGCTCATAAATTGCGCAGTTCACATCCCCACAGGCATTTCACAATATAACGCTATTCGGTCATGTGACCATAACATTATTTTAGCGCAGAAAACACATGCCGATACAAGTACACGCCATTTAGCGCGTGTTTAAACGTTAAACAGCGTAAACCTGCAGCTCTGTGTTATATCTGTAACCAGTTTCGGCAAGCAGCAAAATACGCCATCTTGCAAGCTACATTATCACAACAACGGAAGCCGACGGCATTACAGAAACCTCTCTACGAGCCTGTCGACTCACACATTGATATCAACAAAGGTTGTAGCAAAGACCTCTACCTTTAAATATTCATACCTGAGACGCTTCGATGAGTTTGTCGACGTGTTTTACTCCGTTTACACTGGCTTTCCCACAGTCCTCGGATGGATGGATGCCTCACCGGAAAAGGTTATGACCAATCACAAACAACGATTGACGTCAATGCGCCTCGATCTGGGAAGCCCGTTACTCCTCACAACCTTAAAGGGCAAGTGCTTGTTTTTGTATTTCGAGGAGATCGAGGTTATCAACCAGCTAATTTATTACATTCTGCTGCACGTGATGTGCTACATGCGCTAAGTATGTAAATTATATTTTACAGTCCTCCGGCAGTGACATTTAAACAAAAAACACTGTGACCCTGTGTGATTTGGATCTGATGACAGCTGAAAAGGTTAAATGGTCTGTGCATAAACCCAAGCCTGCGCTGCCCTTATTCAACCAGGGTCATAACTGACATTAAGGGGGCACTCCCCGCAATATTAGGATTAGGTCGACCCATATGTGCATCTGAATGGTTGACTAATATTATTAGGCCATTACTTCCCCCTTAAAAGGTCCTTAATCAAAATGTAACAGTATATAGCTAAACATTTACATTTATTAATTTACCAGATATAGCTACTTTTATCCAAAGTGCCTTACAAAGGAAAATTATAGCAGAGAGCCATTACTTAGATAATGATCTATTTGGGGAGTATAGTAACGTTATTTAAAGGGATTGTTTACCCCAAAAAATTCAATTCTGCAATTATTTACTCTGCCTCATAATGACTTTTTGTTTTACAGAAGACAAAAGAAGATATTTTGAAATGTTTTGGCGACCATTAACTTCTATTAAATGGAATAAAAATGTATAGGCCTACTATGTATAGGCGTACTCCACAGAGGAAAGAAATAGTGAATAAATGACTAGGGTATTTCATTTTTGAGTGAACTTAAGTGCAAAAAGCATTTTAAAAAGCATTTTTTCACATTAAATTATTATCCAGTATCTATTAAACAAACAAGTCAGTTTCTTACTGTTTCTTACTGAGGACATTGTGATCGTCTTTTCTTCCCCCGTATTGGGCCGTATAGCTGACTGAAATGGCTTCTCAAACTAGCAAAATGTGTGGGAATTGATTGGTGTCACATTCCAGTGCAATGATGTTATGACGATGAAGAAGATTCAGATAGAAGTGTTTTTAATAACACAAAATAAACTTAGCAAATCCACAGTGACGCGAGACAGGATGCAAGCACAAACAATACCAGACCAAGAAGGAACCAAACTGATGAACTTTTAAATACACAGGAAGGATAATAATGAACAGAACAAGTGTGATAATGAATGTCCATGGTAATAGATTAGTGGCGGGAAACTAGAACAACTGAAACAGGTAACTGAAGAGAAACAAACTAAATGTCCATGAAAATGAAACTAAAGCTAAACTGAACATAATGGTGACAATTGGATTGTTGGATGGTTGTGGTTTGCTATTGTTGTGATGTCATGTAAACAGGTCATCAGAGATGTTGTTGCAAGAGGGAGCGGAAGTTATTTTGATTAAAGATTTCATGCATTTTAAAAAACAAATCATATAATAAACACTGCAATATTCTATATTAAATATTAATTGTCTATTTTGATTTCATGGTGACTTTAATGATAAGGATAAGACTGCACAGGCCAGGTGTCTCCGAACAAATAAACACACCCTCTCTTATCTCCTCCCTGCTGCCTCTGTAGCCCTTCCTGCCACTGCTCAATCTCATTCGTGTCGACTGCCCAGAGTCCACGAACATAGGCTTCCAAAAGCTCTCCAGCTCAAGGATAGAGGACATAACACTAGCAAAAGAGAGGAAAAGATAAAGGTGAGGGCATGGTCAATTTTCCAAAGTCAGGTAAGGTTATGTTGTTTGCTGTGCAAATCTGTAATCACTGCTCAGTCATACCAATGTATGAAATATACCATAACTTAACTAGCATTTTTAATGGGAATTGGATTAAGAATGACTCTTTTCAGGTACTGAACACTGTAACATGTCTGTAAAATCAATTTAAATCAATTGAAATTGTGTAATTGTTGTGTTTCGGTGATTCCTTTTTATTCTTTTTCTTGGAAAATGTGAATAACAATGTAGGCTACCATCTAACTGAATATGTTGAAAGTGAGGCTCACAGAGGAGAAATTGTAACATTTTTGAAAAATTAAAACAAGTATTTGGGTGGAGTAATCCAAATTGACAACACTCTGCCTTCCTTTTTTAGTCACATTCTCATGACTGCATACTCTTTCTAACACATGTGGTGCATTCCAGGGTCTCGTTCGTTGTTGAAACATGTCCCTCTATAGCTTTGGATTGGAGCCTCTGTCCTGTCATGCCTGGAACAAAGACCGAACACGTAAGAGCAAACTAGTTTACATTTTAAATATAAATGACATCCTATCATGCTCTTAATGTTGCAGCTTGCCGTTTTCATCCATTAAAATACTAAAATACTATCAGTTTGTCTTTGGGAGAAAAGCCTGCACTTTTCCTTTGTACGCATCATTTTGCTATGAACTTACTGTAATATTACTGCTTTATTGTTAAATTCCAACATATATTTTTTTCTGGTTTATTTTATGTGTATAAAAAATCCTATTGTTTTTATTAGAAATCGCCCTTAGCCCCAACACCAATGATGTGCACATTTACCAAAAGAAAGGAAAGGAATGGATTAAGATTCATGAACTGACAGAGCACAGTGGGCGAATCACAGGTAAGACAAAAGAGAATAGCTGCCACATTAGTCATTAACCTACCGATACTGTGAAACCGACCCATAAAACAAACATGATCTCAGCGCTCCAACGAAGGGCATGAACTAAACCACTGTAAACAGTGCAAGCCTATATATGTTTGAGGTCTGTACTAACTGCATTTTTTAAAGTTGCAATGAAATGGAAGTAGTGACAGATCTTTTCTTCCATATTATGATGTACATTCCAGCGAAACAGATTATCGATAAAGAAAAAAACAGGATGCAGTGGATTGTACGAAACTAAGGGGCGTGGTTTAAGATTGAGTTATGACATTTTTCCATGCATGGATAGTTCTCAATAAGATCAATAACATGCATTTAGAAACTAAATTAATTAATACTATTTCAGTTTGCCCGTTACTAAAACTGCACAATAAAATATGTTGCACTAAAATATTTTTAATATATAGATTGTAATAATAAATGAACATAACTGATAACTGATTTCACTTTTAGGGATTGATTGGGCCCCAGAGTCCAACCGTATAGTGACATGTGCCTCCGATAGGAATGCCTATGTGTGGACACTTAAGGATGGGGTTTGGAAGCCAACATTGGTGCTGGTTCGCATCAATCGAGCTGCCACATGTGTTAAGTGGTCACCTCTTGAGAACAAGTTTGCTCTTGGAAGTGGAGCCAAACTTATTTCAGTGTGCTACTTTGAAAAAGAAAATGACTGGTGAGACTTGATTGTATAATTTCTTTTGTTGCTTATAGGCCTAATATATCTATGACTATTATGCATTACATCTCATGTAGCTTTAATAAGCTCTCTTGTTCATGATTGCCTATAGGTGGCTGAGTAAGCATATCAAGAAACCCATTAACTCCACCGTTCTGAGTCTAGACTGGCATCCCAACAACATGTTGCTGGCAGCTGGCTCTGCTGATCTCAACTGCAGGTTTGATTATTGCGATGATATTATATTCAGACTGCACAATGTTTTTTGGTTTTTTTTTTTGGTAACATTAGTCTTTTTTCTTGTCATAGAATTTTTTCTGCATATATCAAAGACATTGAGGACAGGCCTGGGCCAACACCATGGGGATCCAAAATGCCCTTTGGGGAGGTGCTTCTGGAGTATAAGGAGTGCGGAGGCTGGGTGCACAGTGTCTGTTTCTCTCCATCTGGTGATGCTCTAGCCTGGGTTAGCCACAACAGCGCCATCAGTGTAGCAGACGCCTCACAGGGAAAAGAGTAATACCAAGATTTACATATAACAAATTGCTTAGTAAAACTTTGAAGACAAAAAAATGTGATGCTCAATATCCTTGAATTCTATGCATCTATTAAAAACACTGGCTGAAAGTAATAATATGCACAGGATGATCTTTAGCATTCACTTCTAGATTGCCCACATATGACATTTTGTGCATTGCAGGGTTACTCAGCTGACAACAAGACATCTTCCATTGCTGAGCTTGCTGTATGTCAGTGAGACTCAGATTGTAGCTGCGGTAAGACATTGATGATGATAATAAGAAATGTTTCTTGAGCATCAAATCATCATATTAGAATGGTTTCTGAAGGATCATGTGACACTGAAGACTGGAGTAATGGTGTTGGAAATTCAGCTTTGCATTCAAAGGAATAAAATACATTTTAAAACAGATTATATATATGGGCTACATCAGTTATTTTAAATTGTAAAAAAAAAAAAAAAAACATATTTTTGATCAAATAACATTTGTGTATGTGTGTGGTTGATCTTAGGGCCACGACTGTTGCCCTTATCAGTTCTCATACAAGGGTCCTGGATGCTTAGAGTTTGTGAAGAAAGTGGACATTCCCAAGCAGAGCTCCAAGGGCAATATGTCTGCCATGCAGCATTTCCGTAATCTGGACAAAAGAGCGACTGATGAGGAAGACACTGAGTTGGGCAGTCTGCATCAGAACAGCATCACGTAATAGAAGGCTTGACGTCTGCAAGCATACAAGATTTTGGTCTAATTTCAACATCTTTTGCATTATGCTAACATTTTAGAGAAATTTAGTTGCAGTTTGCTAAGACTTTGTTTCTACTGTAGCCAACTCTGTATTCTGGAAGGGCTGAAGGCCAAGGTGGAGAAATTCAGCAGTGTGTCTTTAGATGGTGCCATGGTTGTCTGGGATTTCAAGGTATACTGTACTGTCACGAACCAACTTGTGAGCCATTTTAATATACTGTTTAATGCTATTGTCTATGCACTGTCTGTACTTATATTAATAATGACTTTTCCTCTTTAATGTTATTTTTAGCACTGAAACACCATGGGATCTGGAGAGAGCAGAAAATAATAATATTCTGGGACCATCTTTTTTTATTTGTTTGTTTTGTTATTTCACTTTAAAGTAATTATAGCCAATTAATATAATGATGTAGCCTACTGTGGTATGACTGATCCCAAACTTGTTGTTGATTTTGTGCAGTATTAATTAATCTAAACAGTGCAAAAATAAATGACCATTTAGCACCAAAATGGGAACTTTGTATGAAATTACTATCATAAATGCACATTTCATTTTCTATTCCAAATGCTGCTGCTAAAGAAAGAACACATATTCTGCATTTTATTGTTTTTTTTTAATGTTTTATAAAAATACAAAAATTACTATTAAAAACGTTGGGTGATTTTGTCTTTTTTTCTGTGTGTGTTGGAACTCTTGCTCAAAAACTGTGCAAAAGTTTGTTAGATGCAAATGACTACTATGCAAATCAATAACTGATAACTGAGTGGGCTAGTAAGAAAACCCGGACAAAGGGTTTGACTGATGGAGTGAAAACTGGAAAGTAAAGTTTAATAGCAGAAAATTTATTGATTGTATTCTTTATTTTAAATACATAGCATTTTAATAAAACATGAAAAAAAAATTAACCGAGAGATAAACTTCGTATAAAGTTTATGTATATGTTTTCATGTATTTTATTTACTGAATAACGGCTGCAACAAACTGGAACACATCACATTTCAATAAACTATTTTTGATCAAAAATATGCCAGGCCAGGATGTGAAGGATCACGTGATGACGTTTAAGAAAAACCGAATCGATTTAAAATCAGTCAATAAACTGTTCGAAAGAAGCGATTCGCAGAAATGAGTCGGGCTTCCTAGGACTAATAAATATTGCGCGGCAGGGCAAGAATAAAAGGCTGTGAGTGACTCTTTCATGTATTCGTGAAAATAGGATGTGTTTAGACCTACTGTCTATGGTTTAGACAAAATGTAATACTGCAAAGCCAAACCACTCCCCCTTTTACTTAATTCCGCACTTACCGCCAATCAGCGTCTATCTTAGTTCTCTCGACCAATCAGTGCTCAGCCGGACGACAACACAGCGCATTTTCCTTCAACCACTAGTTTGTGATGTTGATGTGACGCAACAACTATCAGCTGGTTTTGTTTTGCTTCATTCCCTATGCTCCGCTAGAAGTCGTAAATGTACAAAAACTTGCGTTTTAATTTATGAATGTGAGGCAGAAGAATAGCTGAAGCGTTGGAGTATATTTGTCTTCCACTTTATTCGGACCTTACAGTTTTTCTTCAGTAGGTCTCCGCTTTGCCACTATCTTTCCAAGAGGTCCAACCGATCCCAGGCCTCCGATCCAGGGCGGAGGGAGGGAAGGAGGTCGTTGGGAATCGGGATCGGGATGGAGACCGAGGAGGGAGCCGACGGTCCTGGCGGGCCGGGGCCGGGGCCGGGGCCGTGCTGCGTCTCCTTCAACCAGGACTCCACGTAAGCATCATCTGCCGAATCGGATATTTCTATGATGCTATTAACAGCGGTTTACCTTACAAGAGGGAATGTCACCTCTGCTTAAAGGATTGCCCGCTATTTATTGTCTGTTTTGATTATTACACATCCATAAAAAGCCAGTCACTATGTTATAACGGTGTTTTGCATGCATAATATGATAGATGATCGAGCTTAGTGTTGTTTCAGCACTGTTTTTCAATGGTTGTAGCCTACAATGTTTTTTGAGCAGAAGTGCTTTAAATGGGATTGAACTAACAAAACAAAACACAACAAAAATCCACCAATATTACTTGTAGATTAGATACGATTATGAATCTTATAGCCTACACGATTTTATAGAGGAGAAACTGAATGTTGCAGTTTTTCACGTTTTCTCAAAGCCAAATTTGCAGTATTGTGACTGAGATTGTATTGATCAGTCCACAGTCTCCTGACCAGATGACCCACTCGTGTCCTCTTTTCTAGTGGTTGGTCACACGGTTTCTTGTCTGAAAAGTCAACCACAGCAAATCAAACCCAAAACATGATACTGAGAGTCAGGTGATCTGATATATCGCCCTTTTGAGATTATAGTCAGCTATCTCTCTTGGGGCAAAACACATTTGTATTAGAAAAATCAGAATTTTGTTATTTTGTATAAGGTATACCAGTCACAGTGGTAATTACCAACACATGTCAGACGCAGTCCTGCTGTAAACACAAGGTTTTGTTTTGGGTTTCAGCAGTGTGGTCAGTGATGGTGGAGACATACCTATGTTTTCCAATAAAAGTAGAAAAGGACATGCTAAGCACAGGATCTGACGTGAACAGCTTTTTCTAGAGGAATGAAGGGCCTGCAAAACAGATGTGTGCTTCTGTCCTCTCCCCCCCCCTTAAAAATAGATCCCAGTAAAAGTAACAGACATCAACTCTTCTGTTTATATGTAAGCCAAATGATTATAATTCACACAAATGTTTCTATCTTGAGTCTGTGTTGTATTAGGATTTTAAAAGGACTTAGCTTGCCACTTAAAAATTAAGTGGTAATTTCTGTGTTGGCCATTGCATCTGTGTTTTACTTCATTATAATAAAACAAATAAATCAAATTATATTTTATATTACATTTTGCTGTATCGTGCTGTTTATGCATAATAAATTGCATGTACACAGTGTAGCCTAATTAGTAAGTGAAAATAACTTCCAAATAATGGCTGTATTCATTTAACAGATTTGATACAGCATCATATCTTGTTTTTCCAGGTCTTTGGCTGTGGGCACCAATACTGGATACAAACTATTCTCTGTGACCTCGGTGGACAAACTGGACTGCATTCATGAGAGTAGTGAGATATTTTCCCATTCTTTTTTGTGTGTAAACTTGATATAAATGGCAAGTATGGCTGTCTGCCAAAACTACAGTGCAATAGGAGGAACCATCATGTGCAATATAATAAAGTTATCATAGGGTGTAGTCACTTTCTAACGAGTCACTTAACAAACAAATTGAAAATGCCATCTCATTTCCTTGGTATTTTGTTGAGAAAGATAAGAGAAGATATTTGACTTTAAAAATATTTTGGAGAATGTTTGTCTCTGTATGTGACCTGTGGTTGTGTTGCCAGTATTGATGTTGTGATAAACTCACCCTAGAGGGCGTAAAGTCGCCTTATGTGTTTGAGATTGTATCTGCAGCCCACAACAAAGATGGCAGGTAAAAAAAGCTAAAGACAGAGAAACAGCCTGTTTTGCTGATGTGTGTAAAATAAAAGGTAAACTTGGAAAATCATAGGGGACTTATTTATAACAATGTAATGGTAAAAAAGAAAATAATTACTTTACCCTCATATCACTGACAACCTGTATTTTTATTTTATTTCCTTGGAACAAAATAAAGTGGGCCAAGCTGCAAAAAACACACACATTTACACTGATTATTAAGTGTACACAATGACAGTGTTTACATTTTATACTTAAACTGATTTAATGAAAAGCATTTTAATTTCGGATGCTATTTCCCCTTTAAACGTAGCCCATCCTTAAAAAGATGTACCTCAACTACATGTGTCTGTCTACATGTGGCTTTTTTAGTTTATGTTGCTGCTAATGTGTCCTTTTCTCTTCTCCCCTTCAGCAGAAACTCCAGACGTGTATATCGTGGAAAGGCTTTTCTCCAGCAGCCTGGTTGTGGTGGTGAGTCAGTCCATGCCACGTCGCATGAATGTCTACCACTTCAAAAAGGGCACAGAGATTTGCAACTACAGTTACTCGAACAACATTCTTGCAGTGCGTCTCAACAGACAGGTAAATACAACACAGCTGTGCTGGAGCGAGGCACCTGCCACTTATCAATTATAAAGCTTCTGGACAAGACGATTGCTTTTCTGTGCTCTTTTGTCGTTAAACTTGAAAATGTGGTTTGGTTTGTTAGTAAATATGTCATTTGTTTTTGTGTGTGTGCTATTTTTTTCGTGGCAGAGACTGGTTGTCTGTCTGGAGGAATCCATTTATATCCACAATATAAAAGACATGAAACTCCTGAAAACCCTTCTCAACACACCATCCAACCCATCAGGTAAGGGAATTGAAAAACAAATTAAACAAAAACAGTTAATCTAGAATAAAACATTTGAACTGTCTGTGTAAATCTGTATAAATATTAAAATATTAACCCGCTCATGTGTTTCTGTAGGTCTCTGTGCTCTCTCCATCAACCATTCCAACTCTTTCCTGGCATATCCAGGCAGTGACACCATCGGAGAAATTATTGTCTATGATGCCAACAATCTGGTAAAAATGCAGGCCAAGAAACTGTTTAGCTGCTCATTTTGGCAGTTTCTTTGGTTGAGCTAGTTGCTATACATGAGACAAATGCCTGCCCTTCAGTCCTGATGCACTATATACATTTTTGTCTTTGTTGTGTGTTTGTGTGTCTTTGTCTGCTCAGAGCACTGTGACCATGATTCCAGCTCATGACAGTCCACTGGCTGCCATCACCTTCAGTGCCTCCGGCACCAAACTGGCCAGTGCTTCTGAAAGGGTAAAGCTCCACTGTTTATATAGAAACACAGCCGGGTGAACCTCACGAAACCGCTTAAGAACACGTCTGGGTCAAAAAAACTTTACAATAAGGTTCTATTAGTTAACATTAGTTTATGTATTAACTAACTTTAACTAACAATGAGCAATGCATTTGTTACAGTATTTATTATTCTTAGTTGATGTTAGTTAATAAAAACAACTGTTCATTGTTAGTTTATGTTAGCACAGGGCCATTACATAATCTTAACATACAACTTTTGATTTTAATAATGAATCAATAAATGTTGAAATTAATATTAGCTAAGATTAATAATACATGCTGTAGAAGTATTTTTCATTGTTAGTTCATGTTAACTAATGTAGTTAAATAATGTTAATAAATGGAAACTTATTGTAAACTGATGCCGAAATTACATTTTGCCTGTTTTTGGTAGCATTAAGATTTTTTGCATTGTGATTATTTTCATGTCAGTTTAGCACACAACACATTGTCATTAACATAAAGCACAAAAAAAAAAATTCTTAAGCAAAATTTTCATTATGCAAAAAAGAAATATGATGTAATGTCATTTTTTTAGGGTTGTATATGTTAAACGGCTTTTATGCTGATTTAAATAAAAAACGTATTATAATGTTTTGTTGTAATTATAATATTTGTTTATTTTTAAATGTAATATTTAATTATATTTACATTATTTTAATCTATTTGACTCCACAACAATATTTGAAGTCCCCAGATCTCTCCAGTTGTTCGTGATTTATTGGATAAGAATTAAGGAAAATTATTTGTTTTTTTAGCTCAAAATTTCTACCCGATAAAATATTTTAGAGCAAGAACATTATTTTGTGTATTTGGTTTAATGCAATGTGTTTACGTGGTTTTAGGTAAAAAAAAGTCATTATTTTACACACACTGTACATATTGTTGCTCCTCTATGCCCCGCCTTTCTGAAACGCGTCGATTTTTACAAACGCTCATCGTTCTGAAAAGTGCGGTGTGCTCTGATTGGCCAGCGGTCCAGTGCATTGTGATTGGCCCAAAAACATTATGCATGTGGAACAATTAAGCAGGAGAACAATTATGTCAAATAACATTTACCTCAGGAAAGCCATTTAATGATATATAGCAGATAGCACGTTATTTTGGCTAGAAAAAAGAGCTTTAGAGAGTATTTTGCTAATTATGTGTAGGCCTACTATATTACATATTTATTATATTTTTACTTATATCAGTTGTTATTATGATAAAAAAACACATTATATTTAATTCAAATATTTTTATGATGGTGGGCCGATGGTGGGTCTCCATTCCAAGCAATTTACTAGCGTTGCCATAGGAACGCTTCGGCTTTTGCCACCCGGAAGAACGTCTATTATTGTTGTAACGTAATGCTGAATTGTCGTATACTGCTCAAAACTCTCGTTTGAATAGTCAGTAGCAAATTCTTAAAATACGAAAACATAGGCTTACTGTCTATGAGTCAGAAGAGCCAGACTGTACATGCCAAGATGGAATTGCCCCACTTTTTAGAATCAGCTTTGTGCACAGCCAGCCTTGTACTCCCGCAGGTTCTGGAAACAGTCCTCTGAAAAATGCACAGTACATAGTCGAATATTTTGGTTGTACTGTTCTGGAACAGTGTTGTAAATTAAGCTTAAGCACTGTTTTCTAATTGTGTCCTCTTTTGGAAGGCCAAACAAAGTAGTTTGGCTTTCGCAACGAAAAACACAGCGTCTCCATGACATAGCGGCGCCGGCGACAACAATAATACTCAGAGAATAAAAGTTACGCCGCCTTTCCTTGCGTACACATTTTGGCGGCGTTATGAAACTCTGCCCCCACACACTGACGTAGATTTGAACGAAGCGTTTTAGGAAGGCGTGGCTGAGCTTTAATTTTTACAAAGAACATCTCTTTAGGTTTGACACTTTGAGTTTTGAAACTGCAGATCTTATACATGCACAAACAGCTACATAACACAATAAAGAAAAAGGAAAACAAGAAACCGCATCATATGACCCCTTTAAAGGGATAGTTCACTTTGAAATTAAGTTTTGGTATGTTTTAGCTTACCTGAAGTGCATCCAAGATGCAGGTGTCTTTGTCTCCGCAGTAGTTTCAATTTTGATATTTTTAGGTCAAACCGTTCTTGTCTGTCAGTCATATAATGCAGGTCTTCTGGAGCATTCCGGCGCTTTACGGCGCTTGACTAAGTAAACAGATCAGATGGACGTGGTTGTGTAAAAGAGATAAAAACGATATAAATACTGTTCGTTTTATCACACAAACCGCTTGTTTCGTGTCTTAGGCCATCAATGTGCACTTACGATGGGGAATGTTTAAATTTGGACTTTTCTCTGCATGCTATTAGAGACATCTCTGCATGCTTTTGGAGACAGTGCCTATATGCCTGCATTATATGACTGACAGACAAGAACGATTTGACCTAAAAATATCAAAATTGAAACTACTGCGGAGACAAAGACACCTACATCTTGGATGCACTTCAGGTAAGCTAAAACATACCAAAACTTAATTTCAAAGTGAACTATCCCTTTAAGTAAAATGTCCAGATTTGCTGTATTGTGAAATTTACAGAGCACCTAAAGGGACAAAAATGAGACGAGAGGGAAAAAATATTTCAATGCTTTTGCATTCACTCACAAAAGTTTCTCGGGGGAACGCAAAAATATGCGAGGGAACGCAAAGGCATTGGTATCATTTTTCCATCCACGTCATATTTTTTTCCTCCACCATGTCCCTTCAGGGGCTCCATAGAAATAAAATGTCACAATGAAAAACAATCCTAATTGTCCTAAAATATGTGTTCATTCATTTATTTTTGGTGTTCTTTTTCTCTTTCTATTTACGGGGTGAAATGTAACCCAGACGTGTTTATGAGAGATTCACATAGTCATACCTTATACACAAACGTAGACACAGCTCCCAGCATCTGTCCATTTCTTTTCTCCCGTCCCAGGGCACAGTGATTCGAGTCTTCTCCATTCCAGAGGGACTGCGCTTGTTTGAGTTCCGGCGGGGGATGAAAAGGTACAATGATGATGATGATGATGATTCAAAGCTCACAGTGAACACTGAAGATACTTTAATCATACAGAAAGAGAGTTGGAGGTGTTTGTGTGAACTGTGGTATGTGTGAGTCTGTTTTGTGTATGCTTTTGACCTTTGTGTGTTTGTGTCACCAAAGGTATGTCAACATCAGCTCCCTTTCCTTCAGCCCGGATGCTCAGTTCCTCTGTGCCTCAAGCAATACAGAGACGGTGCACATTTTCAAGCTTGAACAGCACAGCCCAAGGTACTGAAAATGCTCCTTGCTACCAGTGTAATTGAATCAGGAACTCTGTTTTTTTTTTTTACTGACAAATCTAAACTTTGTCAGTGTTTGTGTTTGTGTTCATCCATGTTTTTGTGTTTTACTTGCAGTGGGGATGAGGAAGCTCCCTCTTGGTCAACATATGTAGGTAAGATGTTCACAGCAGCCAGTAGCTACCTCCCAGCACAGGTGTCAGGCATGATGAGTCAAGACCGAGCCTTCGCAACCGTCCGTCTCCAGATGGCCGGTCAGAAGAATGTCTGTGCCCTGGCAATGTGAGTTTTGCAGTCATTACACAGCAATCTAGAATGAGTAACAGTATTTACTGAGGAAAAAACTCATTCAAGAGTTTCACTTGACCAATCAGAATCCAGAAACTTCCACGTTTGCTTGTGGCCTCCTCTGATGGGCAGCTATTCATCTATAACATTGACCCTCAAGATGGGGGTGAGTGCACTCTGGTGCAGAAGCACAGGTGAGTTTTCACTCTTTTTTTAAACAAATGAATTATAATGATAAACTGTGTGGTATGTTATTAAATATAGCACGTAAAAATATTTTTTGTGCTATACATACTTTCATGCTGGATTCCATTGTAAGTGCTCAGGGAACTGGATGAGTTCAAAAGGCTTCAAACTTTTAAATCTGTTCACTTAAAATGGTTAAAGGAATAGGTTTAAAAATTCTGTCATCATTTACTCACCCTCAAGTAGTTTCAAACCGTTATGAATTCTTTATTTTGAAGAATGTCATTAACAAAACAGTTGATGTACTCCATTGACTTCCATAGTAGGAAATCCATAGTGTCCAGCATCAACTGTCTGGTTACCGACATTCTTCAAAATATCTTCTTTTGTGTTCAGCAGAAGAAAGAAATTCATTCAGTTTTGAAACTACTTGAGGGTGAGTAAATGATGATAGATTTTCATTTTCAAGTGAACCATTCCTTTAAGATTGGTTGACTAATTAGTTCAATGACTTTTTCTGCATTTTACATCATCATGCCAGTGAATGATGAGAAGCAAGTAGTGTCTTTTTGTGCTTTATGAGCTTGTCATTGAGTCTGACTCAAGTGATTCATTGAAAAGCACAAACAAAACAAGTCGTATTAAAATTTGTATGCTTACAATTCTAAGATTCTACAGAAAGTGTTTTTTTAAAATGCATTGGTGTTTTTCTCCAAAAAATAACTAGTTTTGTTACAGTTAGCAGAAATATTTTTTTTGTTAAAAATGTACACTTATAAAACCTACAATTAACCATGAAACTAACTGAAATTGAAAATAGTATTAGAATTACTAAAACTAAATAAAAAATAATTAAAGCCCAATAGTTTTCATATAGTAAAATAATATGAAATATTTAAATAAGCTATAGTAAATACTATGGTGCATAAATAATACTGAAATAACACTGTAAATGACAAAAAAACAATAATCCCCCCTCCCCCCCTCCAGTGAGATATGGGGAATAATTAATCAAGTATAAAAAAACAACAAGAAATAGGTCTAAATAAAGTAATAGTTTCTTAGTTAGTTTTAAATGTACGTGGTAAGCGGTAAGTGGTAAGTTTTACACATTCATAATTCTTCCACCCCTTTTCTTTTATTGCTGTGAATGACTCCCATGCCGACATGCACACTCTCGTTCAGTCACTGACTCAGCAAATCCTCGTTCATGAATGAGGTGACCCAATTCATTCAATCCATTTACGAACAAGAGGCCTCGATGTGGTAGTTAGCAACTTACAAGTACAGCAGTTTCAAAATTCATGTTTGAGGTATGACTGTGTCTCTTTATAAGCGCAGCCCTTATTTGTGCTGTTGTCGCCTTTAACCCCCAGGTTGTTTGGATCAGATAAGGAGTGGGAGGAGACAGAGAAATCTGAACTCACCGAGCCACCGCAAGCATGCCAGTCATATGCTGCCACCGTGGCCATCCCCACCTCTGGACCCGTTACAGCCACTCTCACAGGTACCACAACACCCTTAAACACACACATTCATTTACATTTGAACTCATTTTCATGATCACTCAACTGTGTTCTTCTCAGGGTACTCCGAGGATGGGGGAGCTAAGAAGGGCGAGGTGATTCCCGAGCACGAGTTCGCAGCAGGGCCTGTGTGCCTGGACGACGAAACAGAATTTCCTCCCGTGAGCATTCGCTAACCTCTCCAAGTCAAAGCACCGGTGTTGCATTCCAGTGTATGGGGTTGTCTTGTCCCTCTGTCCACAAGCATTCAAACTAAGTGTGATTTATTATCTTTAACCAAACCAACACCAGCCTCTTCAGGTCTGATGAGGACCAAATGTTGCAGTTTAGTCACATCAGAAGCTGATTATGTTGTTTCTTAAACAACATAAATGACAAATATCACTCCAGACATTATTTCTTTGAAAAATGAAATAGTTTTGTATATATTTCAGTGGTATTACTCTGTATTTAGACTGAAGTAATGCTACATTAATGTAATTATTTACATTACGATACAAAGGTACACGGTGTAACTTTTGGCCCTCTAGCGATTAAAAACGAAACTGCATGCATTTTGCAGAAGAACATTATTTTGGTTGTGCTTCACGTGACACTGCGGATGAATATGGTTATTTTACTGATCATAAAACTACTTCACTACTTGGCTTGAGAGATATAATATACAGTTTGGATAGAAAGGATGTTAGAGAGCTACAAATGGCAGTCTATCTGTTCAATAAAATGCCATACCTGTTGAGTAATAATAACAGCATCTCCATGTTGCTTTTACAACATTTCAAATCCCTCAGTTCTCACCATCTCTGAAAAGTCAAGCCAATGTTGATTCTTTTTTTGTGCTTTAAAAAACGGATGATTGTCCAGAGGTTCGATATTTAGCTGCTCCATCTCAACCTTTCTCTGTTGTGACAGCTAACCTATACTATACACACGTCAAAGGAGCTGAAAGAACTTTCCTCTATTTACGGATATGACGAGACAGGCACGGACGAGTGACATATCAATTTACCCGCCGGTCTAATATATAAACACTTAAAATAGGCTTACCATAGAGAATCAGGGTAAGACAAGAACATGTTTTGGAAGAAGGACTGATGATGTATTGACATGTATTGAACAAAAACAAAAGTTACATAGTGTACCTTTAAGCATAATTACTATTACTAAAAAAAAATAGCATTTAGTTCAAATAAATAGTATGTAATGAAATACCATTCAAATGTTTGGGGTCAGTACGATTTTTTTATTTCTTAAAGAAATTAATACTTTTATTCAGCAAGGATGGATTAAATTAATGAAAAAAGTGACAGTAAATACATTTATAATGTTATAAACAATTGTTATTTAAAAAACCCCGCTGTCTATTAACTATTTATCAAAATATGTGACAATGATAAGTAGTAAGTAATGATGTTGAAAATTCAGCGTTGTCATCACAGGAATAAATGACATTTTAAAATATATTGAAATAAATTAAACAGTTATTTTAAATTGTAATCATATTTCACAATAGTACTGTTTCACTGTACTTTTGATCAAATAAATAAATACATCCTTGGTGAGCATAAGAGACTTTCTTGAAAAGCATTTAAAAACAACGTACCAACTCCAAACTTTTGAACGGTGGTGTATACTGTATGTAACAAATCCAATCATAATTTAAAAACAAAGGCAGTGACAAATCATCCTAAAGTGTTTCACTTTATATGTATTCATCTTAGATGTTGAAAAACGTTTTCGGACACTAAACCAGCTGTTGCTGTTTTATGATGTACATGGACGTGAGTAGAAGTTAGTTGACTGATTGGTTTGTTTGTGCACAGACAGGACCAAGATATGAATGCATTGAATCCACACAAGTTATTTGTGTTGATGCAGTAAATGCTGGGTTGATTCCTCGCCATTGCTTCATTAGATAACTATGAGAACTCTTTTTCTATTTCAGTCTAAATTTCATGATGTCAAACACACACAGGAATATACACATTCTACACCTTATATTCTGAACAAATCTTAATGGATTGATTGGATTTTAACGAAGATATTTTATTATTTTATGATGCGAACAATCTCATGATCAAGTGGAGATATTAATAATGCTTTACATTGATGCAGTGCTCACTTAACTCCACATGGTGGAGCACTTGTTGTTGTCCAACAGGCCTTGTTACTGCTAACACTTCATATCTTGTTTTGATAGATCAGAAACTATAGTCTTTCAGATAGTTTAATAATATTGGTTTAAATGGAGGAGCTCAGGACTCTGACGTCAGAAGGATTTTTATCATTTATAAGATATCAATTTGAATTTACTTATTCAGATGCCATTGCTATTGCTTTCATATACCTTCCAAGTGACTAACCGATATGGGTCAAACATGTTCTCAGCTAGCTCCTGTTGAGATCTGTATCTGTCTATAACACACCCATGGCTGAGGGAACAATAAAGCTCTGTTCTGGTTTCCGGTAGATAAATTGGTGCCGTGACGGATCTGGGCGAGGCAAGGGGAGACGACCGTGAGAGGGTAGAGAACAGGTGGAGGCCGCAACTGTCAATGGAGGATCCTCAGTGCATGAGCAAGGACAAACAATGATAATAAGGATAAAAACCAACAAACTAACTTCAGGGTGCTAAATTATTAACGGAACGGTTGAAATGCTAATATCTTAAATTGAGTTGATCAGGGATTTGGGTCGTTGTCACTCAATCCCCTGAAGGGTGTGTTATAAATGAGGTGCATGACTGAAATATAACCACATATTGTTCTAGTTATGTAACACATTGTATTAATTCAGTCGTAATACTGTAGCATTTTATTCTTTTAATTTATAACACCATCATATTGAATCATAAGAGAAGAAGAATTACTTTTTTTATATATATGTGTTTTGCTGTATTGATACTTAATATGTTTACATGTTACCATCCAGAATACTAATACAGCGGGATGTTTTGTATGTATGTGCCTATAATTTTACTTGTAAAAGTGCAAAGTATTTTGCTGGATCGCTCAAGACCAAAAGACAAAAAAAGATATGAATATGTAGGAAATATATTAGGAATGAAATTATGCAAAGCACCTCTTGTCTCCTGTGGTCTTTTCTTTATCAAATTATTTGTTACAAAGGAAGTGAATAGATACTGCCATTCAAAAGGTATTTTTTTATATATAAATTGTTACTTTTTTTCAGCAAGGATGTATTCAATTGATTAAAATTGACATTAAAGACATTTGTAATATTCCCAAAAAAAAATATTAAGCAGCACAACTGTTTTCAACATTGATACTAATCATAAATGTTTCTTGAGCAGCAAATCATCATATTAAAATGATTTCTGAAGGATCATGTGACACTGAAGACTGGAGTATGCTGATAATTCAGCTTTGACATCACATAAATAAATTACATTATAAAATATATTGAAATAGTTAAATTAAATTGCAGTATTATTTCACAATATTAGTTTTACTGCATTTTAGATCAAATAAATGCAACCTTGGAGAGCATAAGTGACTTCTTTCACAAACTTTATGTTTTTATAATTATATCTTGACATGACTTTAAACAGCTTGTTTGTGCCAGTTATCACCAGTCAACCTGATATAAATCTAATGATATTGGAGAAAGACTGAGGACACCATAAACATTTCTGCATGACTAACGTCATATATTTTATTAAGTATTTGTGCCATAGGTCACATTAGATTGCATTTGTCTATCTAACAGTTGATTTTAAAGATGAATTGTAAAAAAGGTTTGAATAGAAATGCATTTTACAAATTAAAAGAGGCTTTACGAGACTTGTCTTTACAATCTAAATGTGATGGTATGGCCCACAGAGATCTGGAGATCCTTCATACCAATATGAAGTGTGAGTTTGCCATGTCTTTCTTTTACAGTGTAAACAAAGCATTTCATAGTCGATAGCACTACAAAATGATATACGTTTGTACAAATACGAGATCATTAAGGCTAGAATAATCCCTTGGTTATACCGTTGTATATTTCAGCAAGAGTAAAAGAAAGAGATAGAAAACCTTAGAAATGATTATCCTTTCGAGTGAAAAGGAGCACTTCGATATGTGAGAAATCAGCTGTTCACTGACGTCACTGAAAGGCAAAAGAACATGTTGAGCTTTGGGCACAATCTCGTCAAAATAACTGTTGTCCCACAGTGCTGTGTTCAACTTCTGAAGTCATTTCCAGTTTAAAGGAGGTGTTATGTTGCCTATTATTCTCTGTACTTGCTTGTAAAATGATATTAATGGGATGCTAATAATAGTTTATAGGTTAGGTTATGTAATTCTATGTGATAGTTAGGCCCAGCGTAATTGAAATACAGGACATGACATTGAGACAGGACTGGTGTTGTGACAACAGAGGCTCGATGCAGCAGATGAGGTTAAAGGTCAGAGTGAACAACAGAGCTGATAAGTGTAATAAAGAAAGTGCGTTCACGACCTGCTCATGCCAGAGAAGGACAAACAGATGGAAAAGAACTGATACATTTATGTAAATGTATTTTGTACGCAGCCTGAAATCATACATGATCTACACATGCTGAGCTGAGCAGGGTAACACTTGACAATAAGGTCCCATTGCTAACAAATGGTTAGAACATTTCTGCCTAAATTAAGGTAACAGATTCTAAAAATGGCTCATTTAGAATAAATCCATAAATTAAAAAGCACAACATGCTGAACATGCTTTATAGGGACATTGTTTTTGTTTGTTTTTAGCTTTCCCAGCTGTGAGTATTTGCATATATTACGTCCCAGTGTGGGGTTGGGCTATAGAGTCAAATAAAGGCTACAGTCAGTTATCAAATATATGAACAAATGCAAATTTGATTAAAAATGATTGAAGCAACGCACATCTGGAAGGGGAAAGGATAGCAACAAACATAAATTCACCAATATGACAAGGTGATTTGAATCTGATCTGGTGATCTGGAACCTTTTGATGCCTCCAAGAAGAAAAAAATGCAGATTCTCAGAATGGTATTGATGATAAACTCTTAAAGTATTTACCTAAGCCCTGAAATGAACACACTCCCGAGTTTTTGAGCATTCCAAACAACAATTAATTGCATAGGAAAAAAAAAAAAAAAAAAAAAAATGGGCCTGATGTGTGTAATAAATGAGCTGTCCAGGGTACTGAACATTATTGCGTCTTCTGCTTCGATGCAGAGTTTGCCATAGACACACACATACCTGATATCTCCTTCAAGTTACCGAAGTGACAACAATTGTAACACATAAAAAGCAACTTTTAATTTGTTTCATAAGGGCACTTTATCTTTACTCATTATCGACAAATATTTAGATGTGCTTTAACTCAGTGCTCTACGTTCACTCTTACATTGTAGTAAAGCTAAAATGATGGTCAGCTATTCATTGTAAAGACAGAGCTTTGCCCTGTAATCTTGTTTGGTCTGACGGACCACGGTGTATAATTTAACTAGACATTGTAAGTCAGCATATAATGATCATATGAACTCTTGTTATGGTTAAATCTACTGTGTAACAACATCTTATGATGTTAATTATTACTAAGGCTTCTGTGAAAAACAATCTCAAAAACATTAATAAAATAAAAAAGAAATACAAACAAAATAATAGTAAATTAGAAAAACACGATTTGGAGTTATCCTTTTGTCTTCGATAAGTGATGGATTCCTATATTCCTCACCAAATCAGCTGCAGTTAAGAAATCAGATACACATGCCTCTGTTTTGTGTGCTGAACACAACACAAGCTTCCAACAGTAATTACTAAAGGAAATGACGCAAGCCATTCTTAGGTAACAAAGTCAGTTGGTTACTTATCTCTCCCTTTAAATGACTGGCCTCTGTAAGGCCGACTGGAAAGATAAATGCATACTGATAAATGCATAGAGAAATTATCTAGATTTAGATCTAATTTAACTTTTTAGAAATGTAATTGGAAATAAGAAAGAAATGTAAGAAATTTATTTTTTTAATTAAACAATATTTCAGATTATGCACTATTTGTGGGTCTTTAATAAGCTTTTTAGCTTATTGAAGCTCAAGATGCAAATCATGAATCAAAAATATATATGTTAAATTGGTGGTCTTTAGACGTTTGGACCCCACTAGGCCCATATAGAATGTTTTATGTAATATTAAGCCAGCATCCATGAACCCTTTATCTACGTAGCCTACTTTAAAGTAATAATTATTAAAGCAATATTTTTTAAAAAAAGTTATCAGAGTATATTGCAACAGCAAAGCCTGTTTTAAATGTGACGACGGCTTTGTGTTATGGGGTGAATTCATGTTTATTCATCATAGACTGTAAAAAATCCATGCATTCAATTATTGCCGCTACAAGTTTCTTACTAGATGCATGTTACCATAGATATCATGTAATAATGTATATATATGCATGTCACCCGCGTGTCTGTGAAAAGAGGGAGGATGTGCATGTGACGTCACAGCCGGCAATGTAAAAAATAACCAAAATGTTGGAGTTTTAAGGAATCTCCTTGAAAGGTGTTTAACAAATGTTGAAATTTCCGCCCGTATTTACATGGCGCAATTAAAACGCACGCTGATAATGTAATCTTAATGAGTAAGCTCATTCTGGAGACAGAACTGGTTTAAACCTGTTTTACCCGGCCGATATAGGCTCCTACCATGCTTCACGTGCACGAGAATTGCCTCTCCTCAGCTCTCATCGGAACGCGCATGCTCGTGCATCCAGATCACTACGGTCACGCTCAGTCCTGTTATGATCCTCACACAATGTCTTGCTTATTCAAATTGCTGTTCATAAGATGATTGATATTATTAAATAAAACTCATTTTGAAATACTCGTATAATACTATATTTCATTTTACAGAAGGCTAGCGGTCAAATAACAAATTATCTAATTGAGTGGTGTGATATATTGACTATTCAGACATAAGCTCCAGGTCTTGTTGGGATTTGTTTCACTTCTACTACAGACAGGTGAGATAATTTGAGCCAGTTCACCAAGTGCAATGCGCGTTCACGATTCAGTAGTACAGTCGCAGTAGCAGTCGCGCACGAGCTCGAATACCGGCTTCAGCCGGTATAAAATGTGCCAAGCTTCAGCGAGAGGAAACAGAGACAGCGAGCTGGCATACATGATCTAGTATACTAACAGTATTTGTTAATCATTAAAGTTGTTAATGTTGTCGAACATAAACTAGGAAACGATATAGTTAAATATATGTCACTTGGTCGTGGCTTAGGCTATTAACGACTCGCGCTCTCCACAGGAGTGACTGCGGATGCTCAGGGCAGAAACGATGATCTCTGGTTAACACTTTAACAAAAAAAAAAAGCCAGCTAGACTCTAGAGCTGTTGGTTTTTGTTTTCTTTCAACATCCCGAGTTTTCCGCAGTTTCTTCAACGTCTCGGTAAGTTAAAACGATTTGTACCCAAAGTATAGCATTTGAATGCCGTTATTAGCGCGACTGCCATGATAAAGTTACTTATTGCGTCACATGATGTACTATTATGATCGTAAGCTAGGTAATTTATTGACTTAATTAATTGAATAATGCCTATACCATATATATCAAATATAAATGTATGTCCCTGTTACACTTAATTTTCCTGGTTAAATAAACTTTACATAAAAATAAGAGACTAAGTTAAATATAATTCTGTTTTGTATTTTACACTATGTAACGTTTATGTTCTATTTATTAAAAACAAGTATAACTGTCACCAAATTAGTGTTTTTATGTATTTTTGCATTTATTCCAAAATTATCACTAAAGCCAGTAACAATTTTATACAATATTATTTGTAATGCTGAAGTTCAGCTTTATTTTAAACAGTCAGCTTATTTTCAGCAGTCATCAAGCTTGTTCACAAGGTCACAGACACAAAGATGTACCTTAAATTTCCCCAAGCTGATTGCTCACAAAACACATTCATCACGTTTTCAAGTTTGATTTTGACATAAAGCAGTGATGTGTCTGAGTTGCTTACTTACTTTTTCATTAGCCTTCCCATTAACGTCATCGATAGGCTTATTCGACTTCATGGAGAGGCTGCACACTGCAGAGCCATGGGTGAAGCATGAATCCCCCAGATCCCCCTCTCTGGATGTAATTTGGGCATAATGGATGGAGCTAGAAGTTCCAACCACACCCTAACCTTACCCATAACTCTATCGCTCCATCTGTTTGAAGTCCAGAGAGGTAGAGCTGGATGTCATTTGGCTCTGCAGTGAGCACCACTTGACTTCATGTTGCGCTGCGCAGACCGATTGGCAGCTGACTTGAAGCAATGCATGCCGATTAGAAATTTTGTCTGACTTGAGACAGCGCTGACGCCATGTCACGGTGACGTATGGCATCAAAGTACAGCGAGAGCGATTCGAGAGCAGACGGTTGACTCAGCCGGCGCAGCTTCTCAAGAGGGGCTGCACAAGCTCTGATGACGACACAGCTGTTCCACGATTGGCCGGATTTACCCTAACCGATCATATCCAATAACAGCGCAATGGAGGCATAGCACTATTATATAAAATCAAATAAGACAGTAGTCAACACTTGAAGTGGATCAAAAGAGTTCATCAAAGTTGTTCTTCTTAGACAAGAACGGGTATTGTTCAAAATTCATGTATAACTTTGATGAAAGGTTTTGATTCACTTCAAATGTGGAATAATGTTTATATATATAAATATATATATATATATGTGTGTGTGTGTGTGTGTGTGTATATAATAATATGTATACACATATATACAAACTTTTGTTAGATGTGATTACTCGCAATATATATATATATATGAATGAATGAAAGTGTAAAGTGTTGCTTGACTCTGGCACTCCATTTTTTTCTATAATATTCCAACAGTGGTTACATAACAAGGATTTTATGCATATGGATTTGTAGCACCTTGAAAGACAAGGCAGATTAAAGACAAGCTTGCAGACAAAGCCCGCCGCTGTTGACAAGGGGACACCATCAGAGCCAGTGTAGAAATACATCCGATCTATAACTCTCTGTACTGTCACTTTGCTTACATTTATAGAAACGTCAGTGTCCATCATGACAGGATTGATGTCAGCTCTGAAGGGCTGCACGAGCCCTAATGTGTACACTGAGGTGCCAGAAGGAGGCTGGGGCTGGATGGTGGCTGTGACCTTCTTCTTCGTGGAGGTTTTCACTTATGGCATCATCAAGATTTTTGGGATTTTCCTCCAGGACCTCATGAGAGACTTTAATGAAACCAACAGCAGAGTGTCTTGGGTCGTCTCCATCTGTGTCTTTGTTATGGCCTTCACAGGTAATTTAGTCTAGACATTTAAAGATACAGCACGATAGCACTTGTTGTACCTTACAGTGTTTGTTTAAACAATACAAATGATGTTTGCACAAATGGTCAGCTTTACAAGTGAAAAATACCTTGTATGATAATACAAGAAGATTGTTTCTGGAGAACACTTTTGCAGGTTATTCAAGTTTTGCAACGCTAAACCAGTTTTCCATTTTCTTTCTTTTTCTTTAACTCTCATTGAGACATCAGTAGAAGCCATTGTGTACTGTTTTTAAGTTTGTTTCATCAGCAATGCAGGTTTTATTCTACAGCGACCACACAATTCAGTTTTAGTTTAGGGAAGTTGAGGGACCAAAGAATAAGTAAAGTCAAACTGGTTTAAAACGACATAATGGTGAGTAAATGATTAGGTGAACTGTCCCTTTAAAACATATCAGATATTGTGGTCTTTCAGTGTGAACCTGTCAAACAGATCCTGACTTCCAGGCGAATCTGTTCATGTTGGCATTTATGCTGAGAGCGAGCTGAACTGTGCTGTGAAAGGAATGCCGGCTGTTGTGATGGCTGACTAGAGATACACTCACATTGCCCAGTGACAAAGCAGCGCCACCATTTCATGACTCAGTGGACAGATTCACATTTTTTCCTGCTGAAAGGGCTTCAAAAGATCATTCTTGTTCAAACAGAAGCAGTCTGAGAGTGAACCAAAGTAAAACCTGCGGCTGCTAGTGAGACTGTCTTATGCCCTTGCTGTCAAAATGACACCACCATAAATGGATAATTTAAGGAAGTGCACAGATCCACTGTGTTGTTTTTCAAACGTGTTTGTAATTGGCTCCATCTTTCCCACAGCTCCTCTTTCCACAGTGATGAGCAACCGCTTTGGCTATCGGCCTGTCGTCATGCTCGGTGGATTTCTGATTAGCCTTGGCACAATCTCAACGGCCTTCACCAAAACCATAACTGAGATGTACATCACCATGGGAGTCGTTGCAGGTAAATCCACCTTCTGTGTGAGTTTATATGTGCGATACATATTTTGGGACCCTAATTGTTCCTTAACAAAATATGTGAAGTGAATGAAGGTGAATTTATTCAGTATTTTAAGAAATGTTGCATTGCGTTATTTTATTGCCAGTGTGGCGTGTTACTGAACAGGGACAAAAGGGTGGCATGGCATGAGATTGTGAAAACAATGTTTCATTTTTATTTTAAAGAAGAGACATATTTTCCATACATTGCATTTGTAATTTAATTGTTTCGTTCTTTTTGTTTGAAGAGTAATGGCTGCTGAAAATTCAGCTTTGCCATCACAGGAATGAATTAAATTAGCAAATATATTTAAATGGAAAACAGTTATTGTAAAATGTGATAATATTTTACAATATTACTGTTTTTACTGTATTTTTTTTAAATAAAAAATCTCTTGGGGAGAATAAGAGCCTTCTTTCAAAAACATTAATAAATCTTACCAACCCCAAACTTTTGAACAGTATTTTCTATAATATCACTAAATAATTAAGTCATGTTCATTAAGGAATTAAGGAATTCAAGCAGTGCTGTGTCTGGTATATGACTTTTAGTAACACACACCCTTATATGATGCATTTATATAGCGTTTTGTAGGTGGAGTGTTTTCATGCGTTGACATTCATGCGGTAACACACACAAATTGCCATTAATGAGAGTCAAGAACATTGACCCAAAGTGAAATTTCCTTCTCTAAAGAAAGCTGTAGAAAGCTATTTAAAAACACCCCAATATAACACTGCATTTTATTAGTGTTAAAACTGTTTTAACTGAAAGAAACTTGCTCTGTTATATCTTAAATTATGTCAGTGCGATTGTTTTGTCTCAAGATCACCAATGTTTTTTTCCCAAGGCATGTTTACTTAAATGTCCTAACTGAACTGAGGTCTAATCCTGGCTTAGTGTAAGCCATGTCTGTGAAACCAGGCCAATATGTTTGAATATTTCATTTTTTTACAAAATAACATATTCACACTCTAGCCGATCAGTCCACATGTCCCGCTTTCATTTATTGTTCCAAAGGGCTGATGTTTTCTATAAACAAAATTCAAATTATGACCACATAATCCTTTTGGGTAACACTTTAGTTTAGGGTTCACTTCTCACTATTAACTAGGATATTGGCTGTTTATTAGCACTTAAAAAGAACATATTAATGCCTTATTCTGCATTAAACATATTAAACATCCCTTAATCTTACCTGATACCTAAAGTTAACAACTACCTTAACTATTAACAAACAGTCATTATGAGTTTATTGTGGCAAAAGTCGTAGTTAATAGTGAGATTTAGACCCTAAACTAAAGTTTGACCTCCTTTTGTTTTTCCAGATTTTTCTAAAGATGCACTGCTAGCTTTCCCCAAAATTCAAAACACTTCCTTCCCGCCACTATTAGTTGATCCTAACCTTGCCGATCTTCTCCTTGTCTCTTCTTTTGTCTCTTTTAAATACAGTTTTCTTTCAGCCCTTTATCAAGTTTGTCCCACGGAAGAGAGTGGCCTGGTTCTTTGCGCACCTGAGCCCCTTGTGTTGAAGAGACCAGTGGCTGTCATCTCCCTCTTTGCTATTTATTTACAGGCCTGGGCTACTGCCTTACCTTCCTGCCTACAGTCACCATCCTGTCGCAGTACTTCAGCAAGCGCCGCTCCCTCGTCACATCCATAGCCTCCACTGGAGAATGCTTCTCCCTGCTAGCCCTCGCGCCAGGTATGATCGACAGGGTTGTGCTACAGATACGTCTGGGTAGTTATCATTTTCTCATCCTCATGTTTTTCATATGAATGTCTTTCTTCTGCAGAACACAAAAAGAAGATATTTTGAAAAATGTTTCAGCTGTTGTTTGACTTTTGTTGTATGGACAAAAAAAAAAAAAAAAAAGAAGACATTTCTCAAAATATCTTCTGTGTTCCACAGAGGAAAGAAAGTCATACAGGGGTGACATGAGGGTGAGTAAATAATGACAGAATGTTAATATTTAGGCACAGGCAACTTTTACAAGCACTTGCAAACTTCTTTTGGATGTTACAGATTAGCCAAGCATGTATATAACATGATAAAAGCCTATTTGTAAGTCAAATAAATGTGAATAGTTATAAAAGAGTTTCGATTATTTTTCACAGAAAGCCCAATGTTTTTTCGACCTGTTGAAAACCTTGTCTTTTTTTGAATTCATGCTGCAGCTCTGAATGCGCTGAAGGAGCAGATCGGCTGGCGTTACTGCTTGATCATGATTGGGGTTATGCAGGCTTCAATCATTGTCTGTGGGGCTCTGCTGAAGCCAATAGTCATTAAACCCGAACCTGCCACACCAGAGGGTTCCACATCCCCCCTTAAAGAACCTGAATCCAAATATGACCAGGAGAACGAATTCACACACACCTCTATTGGCTCTGTGGACTCAGGGGTCCAGTCCGTCACCTCCTCTCAGATCAACCTGTCTGGCCTGGAATCTACAGAGCGGGACTCTGCAGAGAAAGAAGCACTTAGGAAAAAAGAGGAAGGAGAAAACGTTGACAACGAGCTACCACTGCTAACTGACACTTCAAGGGTCTCCAGGCCCAAGCTGTTGGACTTCTCCGTGCTCAAGGACGCCAGCTTCAACTGCTACGCACTGTTTGGCCTGTTCGCCACGCTGGGCTTCTTCGCTCCGCAGCTCTACATCATTGAGCTGAGCGTGAGCCGAGGCGTGTCACGTGACAGCGCCACCTACATGCTCTCGGCCATGGCCGTGGCCGAGATTCTAGGTCGTCTGTCCATGGGTTGGGTCCTCAATCGCAGGCCCGTTCGCAAGATCTACATTCTGCTGATTTGCACAGTGCTGCTGTGTCCGGTGCTGATCATTTTCACCTTTGTCACTGAGTTCTGGGGGCTCATGTCCTGCTCCTGTTTCTATGGCTTCCTGCTGGGCACCGTGGCCTCCAGCCACATCCCCATGCTGGCTGAAGATGACGTGATTGGCATTCAGAGGATGTCATCGGCTGTTGGCGTCTATGTCTGCATCCAGAGCTTTGCAGGACTGGCCGGTCCACCTCTAGGAGGTAAAAACAGCTTCTGTCAACTAGCAAACAGAACAGGGGTTTATAAAATAGATGAACATATGATGGGACCCCTTACTAAAATATAAAAGCAGCTAGATATTTGTACATGTATGGAAAATAAAGGGGTATCCAAATTATTGTTGATTAAATTAAATAAAATTTTAGATGAATAAAATGAAAAATTTGACACGGTCATTGTACGAATGTTTAACACTACACCAGTCTTTTTTGTTTACAAAGTTACTCCACCACACATTTATGTTAATCTTGGTGTTTCAGGTTTTCTGGTAGACACGACTGACAATTACGGATCAGCCTTTTACTCCTGCGCGGCTGGGATGGGAGTAGGGGCTCTGTTTCTTGGACTGGTGCGTCCAGCCAAATCCGGATTCTGCCTTTGGAGGAGGAGAAATGACCAGCAAGCACCAGACAGAGACTCTACCTCACAGGGAAGTGATGATGGCACTGCTGACTTTGTAGAAATGGACATGGAGACAGACAACAGTCCTGCGAAGGGCAAACCTTGGCCAGTATGAATACCGCCTCACCTCAAGAGTAGACATGCTCCTTATCCTCCACTTGAATGTCGTCCCAAAGGTTGCAATACACAAAACCCCTGTTTCAACAGGGTAGAACTGTCACAAATCAAATGTTTAATCACTCTTCATTGCACTTCTGCTGAACACCCAATCATAACCCCCAAAACAAGTTTACATTTTTTGTGTTACTCGTTATTATTTATTGAAACAGGGAACAAGGGTCCTTCCCATTCATACTGTGGTAGTACGCATACTACAGTCTCCACACACTTTTAGAGAGGGCAAGAATTAAACCTATCAAGCGTTCAATTCTTTAACTCTCATTTACCAAAGTGCGAAGCTGACTATTTATTTCATAATTATATCGACCAAAAATCATCACAACGCTCAGTTCTAAGCTTTAACATCTAAAAAAATGAAACCTCAGGCTGTTTTGCTACTTACAGTGAGGCTATGATGCGTATTTATATTGCATTAGGTTGAATAAACCTAATTCAAAGTTAAAGGTGAGACGGGTACGAAGCTGTCTAGTGTTTCAGGGTTATATTTGCTTGTTTGGGTCTCATGTTTAATGCAGCTTTGATGATTTGCACCACTTATTCCCAAGCATTCACTATCATAGATGATGTAGATTGTGATGTAACCTGCTTCAGAGGCAAGTCTTCCATCAAGAGTAACTCATCATCAGTCAGAACAGGTTGAATGAGGGATGAATTATGCTGACATATGACAAAGGCCTCCGAATTCCTGCTCAGAGATGCTGTCTACTTAGAAACACATTCAAGAGATTCTTATAAGTTATGGCGAAAGAATGTCATGTTACCGCTGTAATTTGGAGTCTGTGCCTTGTCCAAGAATTCTGCAGAATCGAGAGCTTGCGACTTGAAACGGGAAACTAAAGGGGTCGTTCACATGGAACGCGTTCTTGCGTTTAAAAGCATGAGATTCTGTCTCGAGATGCGTTTTAAAAAGTAATTTATAACTTGACATGAGACGCAGTCAAAAATGTCAGTCTAGTTAAAGTCACCATGAAATGGTGATTGGCAAATCATTTTTAATGGAATATTGCAGTATTATAATTATCTTTGATCAAATCTTTTCTTCTCTGATGACATGTTTTACTGGCACAAGGGCGGGACAACCTGTCACTCACATGACATCACACAGATCCAATCAATTCCTGATGGACAAAATTAAGTCCCGCCCTACATTTTTTCTTGTTCAGGATGCAGTTTCACTCGAATATACATCACAACATTGAAGAAAACACTTATCACAATTTCTGTGTAATTTCTAAACAAGATGTGTCACGGAAGAATGAAAAAGAAGAGTATCGAGACGGGTAAACAGATGAAATTAATGCGGCTCAGAGTCATCCGTAACGAGTATCGCCGTGGAGTGTGTTCTGTGAGAACTGGCCCCAAACACATAAAACACTGGATGAGGATCTTGACTCAAGAAATGGAGTCAATTTAAATGCAAAAAGAATTAAATATATTCTAGCATATGAGATGAGTATGTTGGTCAATTCCAGTAAATGCACTTAATGACTTGAACTCTTATGTTCTGTAAACTTAATTTGTCATACATGTATTTAAACACTGTACATTTGATGAGATGGCACGTGTTGTGTGCCTTTTCTTTGATTTGTTCAAATCTTTTTTTTAAACGTAATTCAGACTTCTGCCTGTGAGATGCTGCACTTCGGAATATTGCAATGACGTTTTGTTTAATCATGTATAATAAACACAATGATTTTTATAATCTGGATTTTCCATTCCATACTTTTCCAGACTCAAATGAACAAGACCTTTGTGTAGATTTTTCTACACCGTTTTTAACATACATTGATTATACAGCAATATTTTTGGTATATAATAGTCACCTGTAAATATTCTTATTTTCAGTTGTTTTATTTTCCATTGGTTTTCTCAAAGTGATGACATGCGTTTACAAGATTAGAAGAAACCTCAAACGCTTTATACCCTGCATTTATTCACCTCTGACACATCAGTTTGATACTGTAATCGTGTTTTGCTGTTGAATGATCACCAAACGGCCAAATAGTCTGATTTAGATGATGGTTTGCTGCTTTATACATTGTGCACGCACATTCGATGTGAAAATATGCGCCTTGAATGTATTCAATTGTGTTCGGCAATCACTAAAAGATTACTCAACTTTTGCTATGAAAACACTGCTTGAAAATTCTTAATTATATTTTTCAGAAAATTTTATAGGGGCAGTAGTCTGGAAATACAAAGATTTTTTCCATTCGTGAAAATGACTCTGGAACCCTGTATAATGTAGTCCTGCTCAGTCATTATTGTTTGATTGCCACTACACAGGTTTACCTTATTGGGAAACACCACAGAACCTCAGTGGCCTTGAAGCAGTCACATGACACTGGACAAAGAGCTGAGTCATCTTGCTCTGCTGCAGCAGAAGATAAGCACAGCACATGCAGTTGGAGTAACCTCACTCTGTGGAGGAGTGCAGTGAGGTGGCAACAGCAGTGACTGTAGTATGTGTGGAAATAGTTTAAAGCTAGGTTACAGTCAAACTATTGTTTTGATGTAGCGAATATTTGTCCAAACAAAAGAGAAATAAGGCACAGACACAACTGTTCTGCATTATTTTGGACATGAATTGGCAGTAAACTGCAGATACAATTTGAAATGCATTTAAACATTTCCGTTTTTAATCCTCTGGAATGCCTTGCACCACAGACTATAGGCAGTGGGCCAAGTCTGTTTTTCTCCTTTAGTTTTCGATTTGATAGATCTCCTCCAGGGAACTGGTTAATTTTTTATAACTGGCTTTATAAATTGTTGTTGAGCACATTACTGCTTGTTTCCAACGTCAATTGTTGCACATTAAAAATATAACGTAGATATAATCTCGCTAGCTAACCACAAAATGTTAGCCGGAGTAAGAACCAATCAAAGCTCGTGTTGTTACCTTGTCAACTTGAGTTGACCAATCACGTCATTATTTGAACCGGTGCCCGAAGACCCGGATGTGAACTGAACTCGCGGGCGCGGCGGCCGGTCAGTGGCGAGTCCTCCGTTTTTTGGCTAGTGTATGGCTGCACCACACATCGTGGAAACAGTAGGTAACTGATTAGCACTAGCATTATCCGAAACATTGTAAAAAGTCTGAATGCATTGGTCTTGGCATATGTTCGCCGAATGCTACACACGTGGGTAATGCTAAGCTATTTGTCGTTTTAAATGTAGCTAGTATACGGCAAGTTGGCTAGTGTTAGCACCTGAAGTAACTTTGTAACGTTATGGTAGGATCAGCTTTTTGTTCTGTGGATACCGCAAGCTAATTATTTATTTAACTGTGTGTTGTAAAGAGTTTATCAAGGGCTTATTTGCATTTGTCTTAAAATGTTGACTATGACGCTGAAGTTTTTTTTTTTTCGTCCAGAAGAAGAAAGTTTTAAAGTTTTTTTCCATCGTTCAGCCCCTTCCGTGTAACTAGCTAACAGTTATATGAATTTATCTTATTTGAAGTGAAGCTTATGTACTGCGAGAGTATTTCCAAAACATCTCCAGGAGTAAGTTACACGATACACGTTGTCCTGCCTGTTTTAGACAACTCCCTGCTCCAACACGGATGATATAAACAGCTTCCATAGTTCATAATGAGTTGACAGTTTGAATCAGCTATGTTGGGGCAGGGAGAGATCTAAAACACACACGGTTATATAGTTAGCTTACGTTATCTCCTGATTCCTGTCTAATCGCACATTGTATTTTGTATATTTTGCATGCGTTTCCTCTCCTGATGGTGAAGCCGACATCTGTAGGGCAGAAGGCAGACGCTCTTGGAACACCTCACTTGGGTGAAGTAGGCAACGTATTAACGGTATCTCCATGAGGCAACGTCCACGTTGGATTTATTTTGTATAGTTGGCTAATGTTATAGTAAGGCAAAAATTAGATAAGGGGTTTTCAAAGTCTGAGACTGCGTGCCTTCAAACAAAGCGTGGGAAACGACGTGCCCCCCACCACATTTTTAGTTTACTTGGTAAGTTTCGCTCAATTCCTGGATGCCTTTGGGATCATACTTATATATTTTTTATCCCATAGGCACTCAACATTTGAGCCAAAATAGCCTAATATTGCTGAACATAACTTCTTACTGCACCAAACAGTTATAAACAAAGGTCTGTCCTAAGGCATTTATTAGTTTCAGCCTGATGAGGGGAAAACAGTTCCCCAAAACTACTGTATCTGAACTCTCACACATGTGGGCTATTCTGTGTGATCTCCTTTTGATAACTAATGGCGCTTTTCCACTGCATGGTACGGTACGGTTCGGTACGGCACGGCACGCTTTGGCGCTTTTCCACTGCATGGTACGGTACGGCTCGGTTCGGTACGGCTCTCTTATGGCGCATTTCCACTGCATGGTACGGTACGGTACGGCTCGCTTCAGCTCGCTTTAAATGGTACCACCTCTGTTGAGGTTCCAAGCGTACCGTACCGATACTAAACGTGACGTGAAAACACTGCAGATCACTGATTGGTCAGACAGAATCGTCACTTCAGCGTCATTGTATATTTGCTACACGAGACACTAAACCCGCTATATTTAAATAGCCAGACAACAGCAAACGCGGTAGCACCTGTTTTTAGAGTTTTTACTTGACAAAAAAAGTTCAAAAAAATCAAACAAGAAATGGCTGAATCGTGGTCAGTGGACGAGGTGCAGACGTTCCTCTCGTTGGTTGCCGAGGAGCGGAAGTAGCACAGCTCTTAGCCGCACACGGCTACCACCAGACATACAACTTAACGATCAGTCCCACCCACTTTGAAGCGGTACTAACTGCAGTGGAAAAGCAACCGAGCTAAAGCAAACCAAACCGTGCCGTACCGAGTTGAGTCGTACCACGCAGTGGAAAAGCAAAGCGAACCGAACCGCTCCACGCCGTGTTGAACCGTACCGAACCGAACCGAGCCGTACCATGCAGTGGAAAAGCGCCATAATGCAAGTAATGTAATAGTTTCACTTCCATTGATCCTCCCCTGAAACTGTTTGGAGGCCCGCCACACACTTTGAAAACCCCTGAGTTAGATTATCAACGGCTAACTAGGGCTATTTAGTGAATTTACAACACCAGACAAAAACGAACTTGTACCAGATTAACTTTTATTAGTGTCAAGTTATTTAAAGATGTAGTCAGGCCATGGCTGCACGCTCACAATGTTGTGTGTTTCATCCTTAGACAGCGTTGGTGCAGTTCCTACATATGGCGCTTTTCCACTGCATGGTACGGTACGGCACGGCACGCTTTGGTGCTTTTCCACTGCATGGTACGGTACGGCTCGGTTCGGCACAGCACGCTTTGGCGCTTTTCCACTGCATGGTACGGTACGGTACGGCTCGCTTCGGCTCGCTTTAAATGGTACCACCTCTGTTGAGGTTCCAAGCGTACCGTACCGATACTAAATGTGACGTGAAAACACTGCAGATCACTGATTGGTCAGACAGAATCGTCACTTCAGCGTCATTGTATTTGCGACACGAGACACTAAACCCGCTAGATGTAAATAGCCAGACAACAGCCAACGCGGTAGCACCTGTTTTTAGAGTATTTACTTGACAAAAGAGGTAAAAAAAAAAATCAAACAAGAAATGGCTGAATCGTGGTCAGTGGACGAGGTGCAGACGTTCCTCTCGTTGGTTGCCGAGGAGCGGATCCAGAGCTGGATGGGGCAACACGGAATGAAAAAGTGTTCCAAGAAGTAGCACAGCTCTTAGCCGCACACGGCTACCACCGGACCTACAAACTTAAAAAAAAAAAAAAAAAAAAAATGACTACCGAGCCAGTAGAGGCGGCAACTATTAACGATCAGTCCCACCCACTTTGAAGCGGTACTAACTGCAGTGGAAAAGCAACCGAAAGCGAACCGAACCGTGCCGTACCGAGTCGAGTTGTACCACGCAGTGGAAAAGTGAAGCGAGCCGAACCGTTCCGAGCTGAACCGAGCCGTACCATGCAATGGAAAAGCACCAATAGACACATGTCTGTGCATGGTAGATTTCTACATGTGCAGCCCCCCCCCCCCCCCCCCCCCCCCCACCCCCCCACACACACACACACACACATACATTGTAATGTTTTGCACTGGCAATGCACAAGCTCCAAGACACTTTTTGGTGCTGGTGGAAATGTCATCCAATGAACTGCATAGAATTCCCCCTCGATCCTCCATCAATGCTGCATTGGGGGAGGTATGTCTGGCAGGCTTTGCAAACTTCTCCTGTAGAACAGAGGAATAGAAAATATTTTGGTATATATTCCAGTATGAATAGGATGCATTGTCAGGTAGACAAATATGACAAAGAATGTGTTTATCAAAGGTGGTTACTTTTAATCTAGTAATCTCACTGTTTAGATTTGTAAGAATACCATGTAATGTCTTTGTTTCAAATAAAACATTCCTTTAAAAAAATGACTTTTGTGTTCAATTCATTGTCAACCTTACACTATTCACTGTAATCTTATATTGAATATGCTTTTTGCCCTTGTTAAATCTCCAGCTTTTCAATAATTTTTTTTAAGATAAAATGTTCAAAAATATACATGAATAAAAAATCACTTTGTGTAGTTAAGATTCACTGGTAGTGTGAGGTTTATTTAACATACTTTCTTAAACTAACTACAATACACACATACATAGCCAAAGTTACACGATCAATACACAATTATTTTAATAGAAAATTTGCAGAATTTATGGATTTGATACATACCTTCAGTATCTTTGGCTGCCATTTCTCTCCTCCTACATGCTCTTGCAATGTGATCTTTATTGGTGAAGAGCATGTAACGTTAGCATTCCCTATGGAAGCCCACATTAACTGGCACATCTTGGGCTCTCCAGGTTTCTGTTAAATTGAATGTTGCTATGGCTTTTTCAGCTATTAAACTCTCAGCATTGTTGAGGTTAACCCATTTCTGGGCACACTGAACAAATGATGCCCAACTTGTTTGAGAAAATAAGGTTATTGGGCTTTTTGCCCTAGAAGCAACATGTATACAGCACTTCATATTGTCGCACACCGGCTGTCAATCGCGTCCCGCTTTGTTGTTATGCGGTCTATGTAAATTTCCATGTATGTCACGGGTGATCAATAACATTAGAGGTCTTCTGACGGTAAGTGCACAATGTATAGTATAGCTCGTGTAGACAAAAAGTATATAAAGACTATTTAAATCGCAGGATTTCGTTATAAAGAGCAAAGTTACTGTATCAAATATGTTGGTTGTCAGGGAGACGGGTGATTTGTTTACGTTTTCCGGCGCTACGATTTAGTAGTTCTACAAATTTGCCCGTTTAAAAATGTAAGAGTTTAAATCGATATCTTCATAAAATGTGCACACATCAACGTTGGAAACAATGATTACACTACTTATAAGAATTTTTACATGCCATCTGTAAACAAATCACTTAGTTCCTTGGCAGGGATCTGTGAAATTCACAATTTCGGGGTCCGGCCCACGGCCTACTAGTAGTCCATTAGGGTGCACAATCTTTGTTTCTGCACAAATTATTTTATGTAGCAATAACATGACATTTCTATGCTGTTCTTAAAAGGATGTTTTATATTTAATATAAATTAATCTTATTTATATAAATTCTGAAAAAATATTTTAAGAACAGTGTGAAAAACCGTGATATAAATACAATTGTATTTATAATATTACGAGTGTAAAAAAAAAACTATTTTATCATTTGTAAAGTCGTGCATTTTAATTCAAGTAGAACTGACTGTATCCCTGGCTTATATTTGGTGTAGCACCACAACCTAGTGTTCACAAAGAGGAATTGCATTTTCACCGATGTCGATTTAAGAAATATTTGTAGAAATTAAAAATAAGTTGCAGAATTGCTATAACGTAGTTATTCTGAGCTAAAAACAACAACATTAAATGACAGTTTTTGCAAAATGATTTTATTGAGTCGATGAAGAATGAGGAAGCATAGGTTAGACTGTACAATGAAAAGCAGGTCTATATTCAGTACTGAGCACAACAGTCTTAATCTTTAGAATGAATTATTTTGATATGAGGACTCAAAAGCATCCACATAAAAAAAAAAAAACCTAAGTACAAAAAAGGACCAGAAATGTCCGAGGCATCAAACGGGAGGCACTAAGATTTTTTTCTGGCAGGCATAAGTCTTGCATAATTATAATACTCAGACTCGATTATCTGGGCAAAACTGAAAAGGGCAAATCAGCCACCTCTGATCAGAATCACGTTTAGGAGAAAAGCTACAGTGAGAAAGACGATTCTTACAGGAAGAGCAGAGAAAACCTTTATCTCTCTCACACATCACAGTACGGAGGAGGAATACAGCTAAAGTAGTGTATCTATCTGCAGCATCGCCCTTTCTTTAAACGTGTCAACCGTTAGGAGACGTCAGAAACCGATAGAGGCATTGCGGGTGTCAGTGGGTGACGGCTTTTGTCCTGCACCTGTCTTACTGACGGATCTGTCAAAGCTACACCAGACAGTGACATCATTTGCAAAAGCACTTGGGTTCACCCTCGGGGCTCTCGCACGCAGGAAGTCGTGGGACTCTCAAATGTCCTCAGCCATTCCTCCGGGTTTTGGCAAGTGCAGAACACTTGCTTTGTTAAGTTCAAAGGCAGATAATACATTGTTTTAAGACTCGGGCATGCTAGAACTAGGCAGCAAATACTAAAGGTTATTTCAGCATTCTCAAATGACACTGAAACTGGTTTGAAACAGTCAAAATCTTGTGCTCGGAACATGTTAAGTTTAAGTGAAAGTCGGATACTAAGACGACGACAAAAGCTCCGTAATGCCCAGTTTGCTGGCATCGGGCACGGTGAATGGCACTAGAAGACACAGGAACGCTGTCAGTGGAGCGTGAAGACGTAATACTTGCTTTTCACGAGCCTCCCGGGACTTAAGCCAGGGGCGTAAGGCAGAATTCGACACCAGACAAAGAGTCCTCTACTGCTGTGAGCCATCTGAATGCATAGACGACATATACAGGCATCATTCAGCGCTAAAGCTGAGATGAAGCAGCCAAAAGCGCTAAAAGAGCAGCCTTGAATGGGGAGAATGCGGGCAGGGAGTCAGTATCTCTGGATTTGTGGGTGCAGTGGCAAATACAGTTATACATTTCAGTGTAGGTTACAAATCTGTTAGAAAAGAGTGATGAGGGTGAGGTACAGACTATTTACATAAAGTACTTACTACAACGGTAGTATTCAGGGCGGACATGGCACTATACAAAGTAGCTATACACAACCATTGAGGGAACGAGGTTCACATCGTAAGATCTATCCCTTTTGAGGAAAGTTGTTCGAATTATTGGTACCTTAAACACGTGGCACTTGTGAATACAGACGCTTTTATTGGCGGGGTCTGACCGAAAAGCCAGTACAGTTTGGTTGTGGATTTAAAACAAAGCAAATAAATTAACAAGACAGCGTTTTTTGTTCCCTGATGGATAAAGAAGTTCTTCCAGACTCTAGCTAGGGCAGAGCGGAGGAGGATGTCTGCAGGCCAGCAAGGAAATGTGATTTCCAGCCACTGATGGAGAGCTACAATTAGTGAATGTTCCTGAAGGCGAACAGTTAAAGTGGTCTACATTCAGCCCTGAGTTTATGCTGTATGCATACTGTATCTATCAGCTCGCCTAGCGTGGCTAACCACAGTATAAGTTCAGTTTATCAAGTGGTATGAATTGTGAGCGTTGTCCATCAGCAGAGGAATATCAGAGTGTAAACGTTTTGAAACATAACTTAGAAGTTTATCTGTAAATATATTCATAGATCTATATATATATATAAAATAAAAAAAAATGATTCTAAAATTTTACAATTGATTAGACATCTACACGTTAAAAACA
Organism: Phoxinus phoxinus; assembly: GCF_949152265.1. Lineage (NCBI taxonomy): Eukaryota > Metazoa > Chordata > Actinopteri > Cypriniformes > Leuciscidae > Phoxinus > Phoxinus phoxinus. The sequence goes on from NC_136876.1 coordinate 31,401,071, forward strand.
CCAATCAAAATGAGGAGGGGGGAAATTAAGGCCAGGCAGGCATCGACAGAAAGGCTCAGAACATAGTTCCTGTTAAAAGGTTAAAACAGCATTTGCATCTCATCTTGCTATTTGGTCAGTAATAAAAGGCTCAAAGGTAACAGATCAAAGACAGTGCTAGAATCTCTTCCTGCTTTCTTCCACTTTTTGAGGGAGGAACGCATTGCGTTTGGCACCTTTCGGCGAGAGGGTGCCGCTCAATGACATGTACAGCTTCTCTTGGCAGGACATGTGTGAGTGTAATGCACTCTTCTCTAAGCGTACTCTTTAAGAGAATAACTACCCGCCTTCCTGTGCTCGTGACAGACCGCCAGGCTAGGCCGTCATCTTCCTCGGCTAAAAAAAAAGCACGTCAGAGCTATTCAGAAAGGTTACTGTGTGGAGTACAAACATCTGAGCAGAAGAGGGTTATTTTGGAGAGATCTGAAAGGAAACGGTTGGACAAACATCACTGCAGCATGAGCTGTTTGAGGTTGTCGTGCAAGATGGTGTCCTTGACGTCACGGAAGACCAGGCGAATGTTCTCTGTGTTAATGGCGGTGGTGAAGTGGTGGTAGAGGGGCTTCTGCTGCTGGTCTCGCCGCTTGTTCCGGAAACAATCCACCAGGAACTTCTGCACGTCCTCCAGGCTGTGCGGCTCCCCTGTGTACTCGGGGAAGTAGTCCTTGATGGCCACCGTTTTGACCTTGTCCTCAAGCAAATCTGTCTTGTTGAGGAAGAGGATGATGGAAACGTTGCTGAAGACGCGGTTGTTGACTATGGTCTCGAAGATGTTAAGTGACTCCATAAGACGGTTGGTCAGCCGGTCCTCCATCAGCACCTGGTCGAACTCGCTTGACGAGACAAGGAAGAGGATCGAGGTGACGCTGTCAAAGCACTCGAACCATCTGCGGCGCTCCGACCGCTGGCCGCCCACATCCACCATCTTGAAGGGCACATTCTTGATCTCAAAGTCGTACTCGTGAATGCCCTTGGTGGGCTTACGTGCCAGCAGGATGTCTTGCTGTGATGGTAGATACTCCTGTAGAAAGAGAGAGAGAGAGATAGACAAAGGGACAATCAACCATTTATCAGGGATGACTTGAAGGGACAAAACAGAAGATTCAAAGCAAAATTTAAAGGTGACTATGACTTCAGGGTCAAGCAGGTTATTCTATTCTTGATGTTCATGATAAAAAGATTGTTGTGTAAAACTTAAAATGAAGCTGGTGAGCTCCAAGCACAGGCCCTTGAATCATGGTGGAATGAGACACCTAAATAAACTGTCAGGCGTAACCAAGGAAACCAAGTTATTGTTTGTAACTTGTAACTTTAGATTTCGATTGTAAAACTAATTAAAATATAAACCAATGTTTTAAAAATGTGTTATTTGGCAAGTGACCATGGTATAAGCGGGTTAATGCCCTTCGAGGTGTCCATTGTCAGGTTTTAATGGACTTCGGCGGAGGCAACCGTCCTCCGCTGCGCGTCGGCCGGTTCACACCTCGCCGTCGTCCATTAAAACCTGACAATGGACACCTCGTCGGGCATTAACCCTTACTCATACGACAGCAGTTCGCATATACCACACATCCGATAGATGCCATTTAAAGTCTGGAACACACTACGGAATTGTGTACAGTCTGAAAAGATTTTAACACTAGATGTCAAACACTTTCAAACATTTAAACTTTGTAAATGGTTAGAGAAAATCTGGACATTTTCTGCACTTTTCTGTAAAATCTGCCAACTCTGACAGGCCAAAATCTGCAGATTAGCTACAGACTGCGAATTGGGGCAAAAATCAGGCAAAATTTGAGTAGTCTAGTCCAGTCTTAAATTAAACTACTAGAGAAAATAATTACTTTTCTTTTACTGAAATTAAAGAGAAATTAAAGAATTTAAGAGGTCGAAATAGTGTTTATAGAAATACAGATACAGCAGAGACTACACTGGGATATTTATTTACATTTAAACATGGAAATTATGATTAAGTTTAACTAAATAAAAGTTGACAAAATGAGAGAAGAAATATTTAATACTCTGCACAATTTCTAGGTAACCATTTCAATTTGTGACCCTGAATATAGGCCTAATGTGAACTTTATCCTCAGGAGAGTGACAAACAAATAGTTCACAAAATTGTAGACATTCATGATCATTTTTTACTGGTAAAATTGCTATGCTATTAACATTTCTGTAAATCAAACATTATTAAAATAAAGGAATGTGATCTCAGACTTGTGGACTCCATTGTATTATCTCATCATGGTTTTCCTTACAGGAAAAACACACTTGTAGATAAAACACAGACAATAAATCAGTGGTACATAAAACTCAAACTGTGGGGACAGGACAACCAGGAAAAAAGCAAACAACTATTATGGCCAGCTCATTCTCCACATTGTTGGCATACCAGAGTTGGGGGTTGGTGGGGGAAAACATTAGAAAAAAGGTGAATCTGGATCGAAGCACTGGCCAATACAGTATGAGGTATGAGGGCAAATGTACACAAAATGCATCAGATGAAACTCTACACTAAAGTAACCACAAGACATATCAAGTCGATAAGAGAAACCATGCAAACACATAAAACCTGAGAAACATTTCTGAAATTCCAGACAGGATAACATCAAAGACATCTGCCTTGAATGGATTTGGCATCCAACATGGCGGTACTCATGTCTAGATGCTGAACCCATGGAAAAGTTGCTTTATTTGTAGGGCTGCACGATTAATCACAATTTCCATGTAATCGCACTTAAACCGATTTGGCTTATCGTGATTTTGAAATCGCAAAAGCTGCGATTAATTTGTATGCGTAGCTTGTCATTGATGTACACTGCGTTGACAGAAACGAACATCAGTTCACAGTTTCACTGAGAAACCCCCAACAGTTATTGGTTTGTTGATTATGATTTAAGATAGGGGTGGGCGATATGACAAAAATATTGTTATATCACCAATTCACCATTTTTCAGTAAACACAATTTTATCATGATTCTTTTTCATGTTGGATTTACTATTTTGCAAGTGACTGAGCATTACAGCCAAAATAATGTCCCTGTTTTACAAACAAAGCCTTACAAGGTAACCAAATAAAAAAAAGAATGGCAGACATACATCTGTCTCATTTTCTTTGTTATTAAAATATAAGAACAAAGATACATTACATATACATACATTACATGTACACAACATAACATACAAATTAAATAAACTATGCTTTAGTTTTTCAGCTATAGTTGGTGTATTTAACAGAAGCAACAATAAATTGAATGAACAAATATAAAAATAAAACACTACTTCAATGCATAAAATATACATTGATTCTTATTAAAGCTACTATTAAGGTTCTCAGTCAACAGCAGTGAGTTGTTTTCTCTTTGTTTTGTTGTTTTATTAACATTTAGGCCCTGTGTCCAACAAAACGTTTTTGTTTTGTTTTTTCACGCTGAAGCGCTGAGCGAGTTGAAGAATGTTCAACTTTGGGTAAAACATCACGGTTTCAAAAGGATCAAAGCTCATCACGGTTTTTACCCAACCGTCCAATCACAGTGAAAAGGGGCGGGACTAATACCACCACACTGACCAACCGCCACATTCTGCTTGTACAACATCAACATATGACAAGCATAACGGAACAAAATAATTTAAAACAAGAGCCAGAGAAAATATGTTACATTGTATCGACATTTTAATATAGTATCAATACAGAAACAAAATATGTGTGAAATGAGATACTAGTAACACTTTTGCGGATATTCCGTATCATAAAAAAAGCAAAGCATCTCAACTAGGGATGTGAATTTCTGCCAAAAATTTCATCTTTAGCGATTTGTCAAACAAACAGTTTATTAATCGAACAAGTAACGTTCTCGTCGTTACTTTTTTTTTTACACAATAGGCATATGGTAGGCTAATTGGAAGAAGAAAAAAACTAATAAGCACGTCAGTCCGTTTGTGCATCGCCAAACCAGATGCTCGTTAGATCTAAAAATAAAATAAATGCGGTAGGATATGTCACTGATTTTATGCGAACCTGCCTTGTTACCGGCAATAGCCTACTTTTTAAACAAATTAGTTTCAACCAATATATTCCTCAAAAGTTAAAAGAACTTTTATTTTGACGGGTTGCCGTGAAGACCTTGAGTTTCTGTGTGTGTATGATATGACGATAGTTTTTCTCAAAACGGTAAAATACTCATGAAGTGACTCTGAGTGGCTCTGGAGATGAATTTCATCATGTCATCATATCGTGAGGCAGCAGAGACTGAAAACAGCGCGAGCGTCACTCGTTCTTCAGTGTGTGTGTGTGTGTGTGTGTGTGTGTGTGTGTGTGTGCGCGCGCATGCGGTAAATGAAACCGCGCGTCTGTGCCATCCATTCACACAGAGGCAAGCAGGGTTAATATTTAAATAAGTCTTTTTGCAGTTTAATACACACAGATACTATATATCGTGGTATAGGCTACAGTGCTCATAGTAAAAAATAGCCTGGAGCCCCGCGCTTAGATAAACACGGAAGCGACAGAGAGCAGCGCCTATTAGTGGGTACAGAATATACCCGGTACTACATAAATGCTGGTACTGTCACATTTTCAGTACCGACCGGTACTTTGACAACACTATTGGGAATTCTGTGAAGAGGTTGCAGTTTCGTCCTCCATTCTGCAATGTTTCGGTCTCCCACGTGTGTGGCGGTGGCGAGCTGTACCTCCGGGAGCATTGCAAAAAATAAATAAAGAAGTGTCGACGAAAAAATATCGGCGCGCCGCTACAGCATTACACTTAACACAGGCACGCATACACTCGTCTCGTTGTCACGGCTACATAAACTAATTTCCGCACACAGGAAGATAGATGTTATGGTAATATTTCATAAAATAATATTGTATTTTAATCACAAAAACAAAGTTTGCATCAAGTGAAAGCATCAGGCACATTGGCTACCTACATAAGCTGTTTTAAATTTAAAATGTTCAATGCCTTATCGCGCTGATGTGACCGGATCGGGTATCCATCCTCTATTTCCTACTATGGAAGTAAATGGGGAACAGCAACCGTTTGGTTACCCCTATTCTTTAAAAAAATCTTCTTTTGTGCTCAGCACAAGAAAGAAATGAATACCAGTTTGGAACAACAGAGTAAATAATGACAATTTTATTTTTGGGTTGACAATCCCTTTAAAGGACAAACGGCAGTATGTTTACTATCAGGCTACTGTCACTTTAAGACTGGCACTCACCTAATATACACGCATATGACACGCACCTGATTTTCTCTCAAATGTTTGCTTTCACTTTATTCATACTGTGTTTATGTAAACCTTGTGTGTATTTGACAGTATTAGCGCAATAAGACTCGAAAGATAACTTAGTCCAGTAACCAGGCGCTGTTTGGCAGGCTTTTAAGTGCATAGGGTGTATGCGCTCAGAAAAGCACATAGAACAGCGCATCAGCAGCGAATGAAATGTTTAACCAGCAAGGCTTTAAAGCACATGCAAATAATAATTTTTTGTGAATTGCATTGTCCCGTGAGTGTAACTCTACCTCTGCGTTAACATGTAATGTGAATTTAAGTCGCATTGTACAGTATGTTGGGACAAAGGGGGCAGAACTGCAAATGATAGAATGCACTGTAGCACGATACTGCGTTATTTCTTCAAAAGCAGATCGTAGAGACATTAATCGTCCACTATCAATACAACGTACGCCCCTACTTAAAGATGTGAAATAAGGATTTCTATGAAGAAATCATAGAAATTCAGCAATTCATATGAAGCAATTCATATGAAGATGAATTGCTTTTTCCATCGAAAGATTCAAACTAATGTTCAACCAAACACACCTCTCCCTGACACATACTCTGCATGCCTGCATTTTGTTGCCTATGGTAACCCTTCCTAAATATTTATGAGTCTGGGCCGCTGAGGTCTGTCTCTCCCCAAACATTTGACTCCCACACTTCATCCACCCAAGAAGGATGAATGTAACTGAAACAAACACATACTTTCCAACAGAGTCAAGCGGCCATTTCCCTCTCTGAGCACACTCGGAAGCGTGCAGTATTTCCTCTTCCTGTTTGTTGATGGTGTGATTGCAGAAGTGGGTCCACATTGCTGTGACGTGGCCGAGTGAGGAGTAGCCAGTCTGAGGCGTGCCGCCCGAACCAGAGCGCATTCAACTCTGCTTCCTTATTCCCCGAACAGAAATTTTGTGTGCCAAACATGAGAAGCGAGTCCGAACGACAGCATGACGTCAAGGAGCATAATAAAGAAAGTAAGATATGTGGGGAAACGAGTGAATGGTCCTTTAAGTCTCTCTTCCAAACGTGGCATTAGTGCTTTAAACAATATAAACCAGTGTGACTGTTTTCATAAGCCGTGAATTTAAAACAGGTTATCTGATCTTTCGTTCTAGAACAGAGCTGTCTGGAGTCAAAGCTGAGATACTAATCGCATTTACTGCAGTCAGCAGCATCTAGAAAGAGCACAAAACCACAAACATCCGTTTAGTACTGAGAGAAAGAACACGAGCGGCAGGCGGCAAGTCACATGACGCAAAAGGAACTGCACTGGGCCCTCGTGCATCAGCCAGACGCTGATGCTGTGACAGTCTCAAATGATCTTCAAAAGACTAATTCGTCAACACACCCCACATATAACATGCAAAGGAAGTGGGAACAAATATAGAGATCTAAATAACTAGGGTTATGAAAAAGTTCTAGTACTAAATAAAAAAATAAAACTCATTTTATTGTGCTGTCATCATAAAAGCGGTCATCAGTGCTGTCATCATGTTTTGAATATGGATCAATAGTAGTGTAGGCCGATTAAAAAAATGTGTAAAGACTGCTTTTTCCAGTCAGTCAGCAAGTCTTGACGGCTGCTCTATAATCTAGAAGTTCATTTTATATTAGTTTTTTGCCAAATTTGGTAAAGAGAATCATAAAATTTCTTTGGTATTACTGCTGAAAGTAGGATTGAGATTATTTTCTATTACTGATGGCCAGTGTTGACTGTTCAGAAAACATACAGCATATTTCATCATTCTTCATCAGTGTGATCACATGGATTATCTGAGTGAGTAAAAAAAAACCTCAGGTCATCCTTAATCACGCAGCATCATGACACGCAGTCTCTTCTCCGCTGACTCTTTCAAATAACAAACTGAAGACTGGTGATTTCTCAGGGAAAAAAATGTTTCATGCGAAAAAGTTGCTATAGGAAGTATTATGAGAAAGGGTTGACACGTGACCTTTGATGTCAGCAGAGCTAGTTTCACTTCTCTCTGTATGTGCTGGCTGGTGAGCAGGGAAACCCTGTCAAGGCCCACAGCATTGTGAGAAAAAACAGATGGGCATTCATCTTTCTGAGATTAGCTTCAGCATTTACCATTCACTATTTCCTTCATGCTCTGCCGAATAAAGTGGTCTGGGTCTTAAATCTAAGACTGCTTTGACTGACATAATATAAAAGAGCTCTTTAGCAATGCTAGCTGTTTCTGTACTGCACTTAATCATTCAATATGAAATGGATCAGTCTAATGAATGGAAGTACAGACTGAGATGTTTATTTAATATGCACTGGACAAACTCCATCATAAGTACTTCATAAGACAAGGTTCCTAATTTCTATTCTGGAACTACTGTCAATATTTATCCAATACATTTCCAGGCCCATATGGAATGTATGCCCGCACATTTCGACAGAAATTAAACTGCCATTTACAAACATGAATGCATCTTTAGAGCTTTTCAAACTTAAAATGATTTAACCCTGGGTTATCTTGCTTCAATGTTTTACATTGCGTATAATTTACAATTGGTTAATTAATCCTCTGTATCCATACGCTGCCGTTTCATACTGTATATTCCTAAATCCTGGGTTAACAACCTTATTTGCATATTTTCTGTGTCAGGATGAACACAGAGCAGGTTTCATAACACCAGGTAAAAAGTGGTGCTAACCCAGCCACTATATTTCAAGTGTGAAAAATTATTTTACCGGGGGTTACAAGCAGTGTTTAGAACAACAATAACCTGTTAAGCGCAGTGTGAAAAAGCCCTTTCGTTTATTACACACGTTGGCTAATTTGTTAGTGCTTTCCACTTTCAATAAGCGTCAGCGCCATTAACAAATTTTACTGTTTAAAACCATTCAGCAGAACTCACTCATTGATTGATTGTTGATTACCCCCCACCCCTAAAAATGAAAGGCACCCTAAAGCATACTAAATTACTTAAGAAACACTATTAATCATAAATATCAGGTCTCTAAAAAAAACATGTGACATCAGCACAGACAGAATGATGATATACGGCTACATGCTTACCGGTGTTCCGAGTTTCTCCAAGTTATCCAAGAAATATTTCACAGATTCACCCTGAGAACGACAAAGAGCAGAGAGAATCAGTCAAGTTGATCAAAGAACTATAAACTGACAATGAAAACAGCTGAGCACAAAAGAGTCATACAATCATTAGTACAGAAAGTTAATCGAGGTTCATTTCTTCATAATTAGATTGATCTAGATGAACTTATGTGCTTGTGACAAAAGGTTATTATAGTAAAATGTTTTAAATAAACCTGTCAATCAGCGAAAGTGGAAAAATGTGCAGAGATATGCATTTAAAGAAACGAGGGCCTCATTCAACATCAGAACAGACGGATGCGACTCATGAAACCCGTCAGACAGGATGTCAGTAAATCACAAATATTGTATTTTTTATTTTTTTTTACTGTTATCTTTAATTGACTCCCATGGAGAAATTCTGTATAGGCTTGATGAGGTAGTCGGTGTTACACTGTGTTCAACGTACAGCGATTACATTACTTTGCCATGTCGGCACCGCCCCAATGTCATTTTGCTTTCTTATAGAAATAAAAAACATTTAGTTCAGTTGGACAACGGACAGATTTCACTTATTACATGTCGAGAGTAAGGAGAGATGACGGACAAGCCGATGGCGGAGGATTTGGTGCGCAACAGATCTAAAGCGTCATTGACAAATATCTTATCTTGTAAAATGTGCGGCCAGTACCGCCGCTCCCATACAGACAGTAAGCGCGAGGGCAGCACAATATTGGAAAAAACTGACATTACACTATTTTGTTTTTCTGCAATATATTTTGCGATATGAAAACCATTTTAACAGACGATTGATTAGTTTTATTTGGAAAGAATTAATCATTCATAATATTGATGTTGTCGCAAGTTTATTTACCGTGTGAAAATGTCAACATTTTTAAGAGTTCATAATGGTGACTCAGGGCTGTACTACAGCTTTAGTCGTCAAATTGAGACAGCTGGTCTCAGTATGGTACACCAACTCCAGAAATGAACTCAAAATGAACTTAGTTTTGCTCTGATTTTGTTTGAAATATATCTGGGCCTTAAAGGGATAGTTCACCCAAAAATGAAAATTAGCCCATGATTTACTCACCCTGAAGCCATCCTAGGTGTATATGACATTCTTCTTTAGACAAATACAATCGGGAGTTATATTAAAAAATAATATGTTTATATCCACCATAAATAATACATTTATGACGTATGATGTAGGAGTAGCGTAAACTTTGACGCCTCTCACGGTTCAAACCAACAGGGTTGGGCAACCTCGTACGTCATTACGTTGCGCGTCAAGTTCAAGGGTTAGTCTTTCGCCGTAAATCGATGCGTACAGCCGTCTGCCGGAAGCTAGTTATTTTAGTCCGTAAAGGTTTAAATGAGGAAGAGCCAGGACATTTTTTAATATAACTCCGATTGTATTCGTCTGAAAGAAGAATGTCATATACACCTAGGACGGCTTCAGGGGGAGTAAATCATGGGCTAATTTTCTTTTTTGGGTGAATATCCCTTTAAGGAAGAACACACCAAAGAACACTCTAGTTTGGAAAATGAAAATTGTTAGTAACAGGAACAAGCGGCCCAGGAAACAGCAACAGGGCTTGAGTTAATGTTCCGTGACGCTCAGATGTATAATGGACCAATTAGGCTAGCCGCTTGCAATTTCAACAGTTTGGCGTGCTGACAGGACAGGAGGAAGGAGTTATGTTGTTCTGCTTCCTTCTTAACATCATCCTCATCTTTTTCAGCGTATGATGGAGCTGTAGAGCAAAGCTCAGTGGGAGCAGTCGGGGGAAAAAAAAGTCTGCCTCATTTCCTACATAAAATACCATTTCAAAATATTACAGCATCTATTTGCATCTTGGGGTTAGCTGAGGTCTACAAGAGGTACACGGAGGTCTTTTGAGGTGGCTTTCAGTAGAGAGGGGATTATGTATGTCATAAGAAAACCCCTAGTAATCCTCCCCCAGCTGGGCATGAAGCCACAGCCACACTGTGCTGTTCATCTTCAATGAAGGGTGTGGGCACACAGGAACAACACGCTCAGAGCAAGCCAGGATATCAGTTTTTGAGCAATGCTAAAAAGGAAGTCCTGTTAACTCAGCAACACCTGAAACAAAGCGCACTGAGTACTGTTGGTTAACTGCAATCTGTATACATCAACATATGTACACAGACATACATGCATGCATATATACATACAAGCATTTAAAATGTTTTTGTACGCAGTCACTTGATAATGTATATACAAACTGAAATATTCATTAAAAAAATAGGGATGCATCGATATAGAAAATTTTGTCTAATACAGATGACCAATAATAATTATTTATATTTGATAGCCAATAACCGACATATTGGCCGATAAATCTAAATCCAAGTTTTTGTATAATTTTTGAGAGCCTGATTACAGGAACAAAAGTTTCACCATTAAAATCTATGTCCCAAGAACACAATTATAATGTTCCTATTAAAACATTTTATATAGCCTATATGACAGACTTGTGTTGCACTTAACTGCATTTTCCTTTTTTTAAGAGATTCCAATAATTAAAGCAATTCAAAACCATCATGGCGAACAGTGCGCATCTAATGCGTCTCAGCTGAAGGAAATAATCCATTATTTGTCGGATTTCAGATATCGTCCAAATTTTTTTTTATTGAGCCGATAACGATAACAGCAAAAACATATTAGCCGATACTGATATGGTCAATACTGATAAGATCAAAAATAAATTATATACTGTATTTTCCGGGATTTTTTTAATAATCTGAAAAGTGCTATGATTAGCATTTCCAAGGCGACTTAAATCATTATAATACAATATATTACGATTAATGTCAAGCACGCAAAACATGCGCAAAGCATACACATTGGGATTTGTGCCGAATGAGAGAGCTACACAAGTCCAAGTTTATTTGTATATCGCATTTCCCAGTTTCAGTTGGTTAAGGCATGGCATTTATAATAAATGTTTATGATGAATGCCACTATAATTTATATTGTTCATTCCTCTTCTGTTCTGAATATAGTTAAATTTAAATGATTTATTGCGGAGTAATGGAAATTAAAATGTTTATAGTGCTTCTAACTTTTGTAAACATTGTTTTAATTATCTGCATTGCACATTATTTTTGAATGTAATAATAAAATGCCAAAATCTTGGTTTCTGGAAATAGACTTAATATAAATGTTTATTCGTAATGATGCATAACAGTATATGTATTTATCTTATCCAAATTCTTTTTTTTTCACACTTGTTCCACAAATGTTGGAGTGTATGTATGGAAGACCACATTTATATATAATATATATATAATATATATATGTATATATATATATAATATATATATATATATATATATATATATGTGTGTGTGTGTGTATATATATTATAAGAAATTAGTAGCTTAAAGGAATAGTGTACAAATTAACAGCATTATGTGAAAGTCACACATATTGGACAACCTAAATGTCAAGATAATTGCCAGACAAAATGATTAATAAAATAGCCTAATTGTTATCTGTATTAAATAAATAGAAATAATGAGTAACAGTGAGGGTCAGCAAAATATCTCCTTCCCTAGGTCTCAGATTTGCAGGCATGCACGAGGGTCTTCATTTTAAATCACAGATCAACATTCCTTCACGGATCATGCAATTCTTCTTATTGATCCTGGTAATCTTAGGCTGGGACGAAGGGAAGGGGAAAGATAGGCAAGCCTGAGACCTCAGGTCGATCAGCCTCCAGAGCACTCTTCATCCAACAATCACACTTACACTAGTCCAGAGTACTACAGAAATGGACAAAACTTTCATGCTCCTTTCCAACCCTACAAGTTTCCAGCTGTCCCTCCCTATATGGGGTGGGCAGAGCACAGAAAGCAGTATTTGGGAAAACGAGAGAGAGCACACTTGGGTGGATGTCTCTTATCAAGACATCTCTTCTGGTGCCTTCAATCTGCAGACATCATGGATTCCGCGGTAACCGGAGCTGAGCTGAGCAGTGCTGAAGACGGTTTCATTTTATATTGCAGCATGATCATCTAAATCGACCAGACAGTGAGCATTTTGAAAATGTCTTGCAAGTATTACCTAAATCAGATTAAACCTTCAGTGAGTGGGGTTTGAATAAACCTCACCGACTCACATAGATGCTCAAAGACTACAAGTAAACCTTGTAATGATTCATCAAACTGAATTTGACAGTTATAAACCATGTGCTGGCTTTTTAGCATAAAAAGCAGACGTTAAAAAGACTACCAAAAGAAGGCGGATCAGAGAGCCGTGTACAGGGGTAGTGCGAGCAGAACAGCGAGGACTAAAGCAGTGGATTAGGATTATGCAATGCCTAGACATAAGAGGAGGGGTGGAGCGAGGAGGAGCCAGAGGCGAAGGGATCTTGGCTGCAGGAATCTAGAACAAGTTTTGTTTTGTTGCAGGTTGGGTGCATACCATAACCCCCAGAGGCTGAGGGGCAGAGTTGTGAAAGCAGAAAGCCTGATAATGTTTTGCACTCGACACACGTGGTTTGTGGATTACAGGGCACAAAAGTGTTTTGTTTTGTTGCCTTCATTCACACAGGCTGAATGCAAATCACCAGAGGCTGCCTACTTAACAGGCGAGCTGTATGGAAACCACAGTGGTAATGGATGGATTTGCATTCGACCATCCTTTGCTCAATGAAAACGGGGATTCCTCAGTTTGGTGAAGAGTAGATCTACCCTGTTATCAGTTCCATAGATCTGGGCCAGAGTACACCAAGTCAATTTGTGTTGTTTCTTGTCCTAACCAGCATGCATCTGCTGCTCTGCTAAAGTCCCAACATGCCCATGCTGAGAGGATCACTAGAAATGGACAAAGACCACCTTTATCCTTCAGCAAAAAAGCAAACTCTCTGTGCATGACACCAGTAAATAAACTATATCATAACTTATGCACAGAAAAAAAAAAAAAAAAAAAAAAAAAAAAAATCACGTTTAATCACTATAATACAGCCGCCTTGGGCTGTCTTAGTCATGCCATTTTGGCTAACAATTAATTGCCGTACAAATAATTAGCAGCAATTAAAATGTCAGTTTTACAGGTCACTTACACATAATGCTTGACATACAAGTCAAAAAGCCATTCATGAACTTGGAATCATACAATTTGCACTTTCAATGCATGTTAAACTTTGTTTAGCATTAGGGCAGCACAAAGTACTACAAGACCAGAAGAGACATAAAAACATGACATTCATGTTGTATGGATGATTGCAATCATTCATATGATGTATGATGAAGCGCAACAGCCCAAATTCTTCCACATCAATTTGACTTTCTAACTATCAATGTTGGAAAATGTGGATCCGTCTATATCTGCAATCCCTCGTTCTTTGTAACCTCTACAAATCATATAATAATTATATAATAATAATAATAATAATAATAGGAGTTTGTTACTGGGTGTGAAGTCCTTTGGTGAAATCAACATTTTAAATGGGGAAGCAACGCATTAGGAACTGAGAGCATTTAGAGAAGTTTGAAGTTGTGTGCTAAGATAGCACTTGTTTATGTCAGGGCCTAATGAGAAATCGCTTGAGATTTATAGGGGGAAACCAAAAATTATCAAACTAAACTGATATACCCAAGTTATTAAAAAATAAAAAATAAATAAAAAAAGCAGGAATAGCAATCTTTAATCTATGTTAGATAAACAAATCCTGGGGCAGAAAGTCTGCTGATGTCAGAAGCAGACTGATGAAAAAGAGTTCACACCAGCCAGGCCTGAGCACAACAGTGATGTGGTTTACACATCCTCCTAGATGTACGCACATACCATCTTGGCAAGGCAAGCTGCAAAACTTTTAGATGGGGTCTAAAGTCTCAAAGTATTTTTGTCCCAAGACTTGTCAAATGCCAAAAAAAAAAATCCCACAGACTCTCTTTAGTGCAAAGTAGATGGCTATGACCTAAAGTAACATTTGCTAAAAAAAAAATTTAATTAATAAAAAAACTAGCATGATGTTAGTTTAAAGGTGGGGAAAGTGATATTTGAAAAACGTTGTTTGTAAGTTAGTCAGAACGACACACGAACAAACAAATCTGTGTAGCCAATCTTCAGAAATAGAGATGAGACAATACAAAAGAGAAAAGCTGAGAAGAAATCAATGGAAAACAAAGGGTTATGACTGGACAAGAGCTTTAGGACCCGCGTTAATAATAGAAAAGCTTTCCAGCGCTGGAGAGAGAGAAGCGGGAAGGCCTTAAAAAATACACGGAGGTTGCTTTGATTCAGGTCAAAGGACTCTTGGATTGCGTGCGCTAACGACTGCTGCGTTTAGCGTCATTGTTAGTGCACTAGACTCACATGCCGACAACAATTGCCCCGAACAGAACCCATTTCCTGCTAAATATACAGTTTCACTCAATCACACATTACAGAAGTGAAATGCATTATGACTTCACATTGAGATCACCAAAAGCTCACCAGCTGAAATTCCCTGCGCCGGTCATATGCGTTCTGTATGCCGCTGTCAGCCCAGAGGGCACGGATCGATGGCAGGTACTGCAGGAACACTTTGGTCTCCACCATCCCCTGTGACCCCATGGCTGACCGTGTGTCGAAAGCCATCATGGTGTCTCCACAAGCCTGGTTTGAAGGGTCTCCCCACGGGATATGCAGCTTTTCTCTGGCATCCACAAGCACTCGAACACCTGTGATGACAGCAATAGGAGGAACATAATGTAAAAATTATGAGTGGCTCTCCATTGTATGATGCTGTGTACTGACAAATTTCAATATGATGCTGTTTTCAAGTTTAACGAAGCAAACAACATTAGACCCCAAACACTTGTTAACATGAAAATGCTAAACTTTCATCAAAAGTTTATCATTTTTTATCACAATACAAGACAATGGGTCTGTATGAAAGTAAGCAGCCCATTAGGAAAATTGGTGGGGGGTGCTTATGAATGCGCAATCATTTTTCAGTCGCTTTTGAATTCGCGATCATGTGTACTCTACGCCTATAACTTGCAGACATCAGGGAGCTGCAAATGTGAGCTCACTTTTCACTTTCAAATTCACGAAGAGTACTCTGTATATAGGGTGCAGTGGAACTGACCACACATTTTGCAAGATGATTTTTTTTATTTATAAAACTCAGGATCTGTTGCACACCAAATCCTCCACCACCATCCTGTCAGTCAACTCATCTCTCCTTACTCTGGTCACATAATTGAAATATGACTCCTGCTTAACTATGCTGCGACGCTGCAGCTTGTGATGTATGAAGCAGAGCAGACCCTTTCAGTTTATAATTGTAGCATCTGTTGTCCAACTGAAAGAAGCAAAAAGACAGTGCGTGGTGGGCAAGCAATGTAATTGGGTGTATGGCCGAACACAACGTAACTAACACCAGTAACAGACTAACGCAGCAAGCCTAATACATGCATGCATGCATAAATACATCTCAGGATAAAAATTAAATGCAGAGCCTTTGAGTAACTTCACACAGCTACAAGGAAATTCATAACTTCACACTGACTGCACGATTAATAGAGCTGCATGATTAGTTGTCAATAATTTAATTGCTAAAACTTATCAACGGTCGATTAAGCAAGGTCATCATTACAGCGCATATGTCTTAAGCAAGGTGTGTTATGGCTCATGTGCAAAACAATCGACAAGGAAACATAGCGAGCGTTTGTAGTCAGGCTAAGTATTCTATTAATGCCTTCAAGCTAGCGGTCAACCGTTTTTCATTCTATTAATGCCGTATTCTATCAATGCCCTCAAGCTAGCGATACGTTTTTCTGACTATTATTTTGACGGCACTCCGGACTTTTATTTTGACAGGCGATGCTGAAAACACCAGCGCCTGAGAGGAGAACGGCAGCGCCTGATTACACAGCGCTCACTCACATTCTCCATCTTCATTAGTTTACACGATATCTGTCAGTCACATCTAATACTTTGTTAGACAGAACTGGTAAACAAAGAAAGTAAATGGTATGCAAAAAAGTAAAGCGTTTGCTTTTATTATATTTGTAACAGAAAAGGCAAACAATCAGGCTAAAATACTTTCTCATTTACCGTCAACATTCCACAGTCCCTCCAGAAAAACGCGGAGTTTTTTTGTGATTGTTGCAGGCAAAAATCCTTGATTATGCGGCACGTTTTCTTAAATGCGATGGAATATGCGGGATATTTATGCAATTTTATGCGATGAAATTGAGGGAACTTGCAAAAGTTGCGGGAACTTGCAAAAACTGCGGTTTGATGAAAAAGAGAAAAAAGTTTTTTCCCCCCAACACCCTATTCACTAGGCTACTACTTTAATGTAAAGAGTCATTTCTTATTACTTCCTATGATAAGCAAGCATACTACCTCACATAAAGTGCTGGGAATATTTAAGTTCTCATCTTGTTTTATTTCAGACCTTAATAAACAAATGGCTCAAACTTACAAAACATTGATGAGTCGAACAAGTTCTGTAGCTTTACAAAATGAATATGCTACAACTTCTGTAAAAATTACAAAGAGGCAAAGTGGTTGTCCAGCATCGATTTCCGCCTGTGGTCCAACACACAGTTGCACGGAGTGCAAAATAATTTGCCCCCACTGTCATGTAACACACTGGGAAACTGCTTTGCGCGGTCTTTTGCGCTTATGTTTGTTGGCAAATGAGAATGATTTGCTAGCTTCGTCATGGTTTCATCAGCATTACGGGGTTTGCAGCTTTTCAATGATGTCGCGCAATTACGTCACTTCATAACGTTCCCATGGCAACAGGGGAAATGGCTGTGCTTGTGTGAAGTAAACGCAACATTTTTCAACTTTCTGCTAAGATATATGTGACTTTTTGCAACGAAAATGCGGGGATTATGAAATCATGCAAGCCCGCATATTTTGCGCGCGGAAATCTGCAATTTATGCGGCGAAAGTGCGGCGTATTTGAAAAAATGCGCCCCCCCACATAAATATGCGGACTTTGGCTGATTTTGCATTGAATCATCTGATCGCATAATCGCGTTTTTCTGGAGGGACTGATTCCACTAACGCACATCTACATCATTCAAACAAATCTCTGAATGTCTAATAAACATTTAATTTCACAAACCTTGCAGGTTTAATCGAATCCAGCTGTGATATCTTGTGAAGTGTGCATTTGAAGCCTGCGTAAACGTGTTACTGCGAGTGATGGTCGGTCCGTGCGAAGTAATAAAGATAGGCTATATGATCTAGGGCTGGGCGATAAAACGATAATGATAATTAGGGCTGGGCGATATGGCCTAAAAAAAAATATTCACAAAAAATCTGATTTACGATTTAAATCAATTAAATCAATTGAATTTTGTAATTAAATTGACAGAATCTGAGAGCTGAGAATTTGTTTAATATTAATAGTACCGTAACCTTCTCTGTCGGTGTCAGTGTCCTCTTTGCTTCGCGATTTTCTCTGCATGAGAAAATGGATGTGGCGTGAGAGCGTGTGGAAATTAAGTGACAACTGCGGCTGAGCAGTTGAGTCTGAACTACAACTACAACTGAATTAAATTTCGCTTTAATGGTGGAGGACGCAAAATTGTGTAAAATTCCAGTCTTGGTAAGTATACTCTTAACAGTCGGTTATAAAACGCATGTGACAGTGTGACAGACAGTATAATGAAAACAGCAATGAATCCGTGCACTAGCTCTAAAAGTGACAGCAGCCTGTCATTGTCTGTCATTAATGCTTTAATTGTAAGGAAAGAGAATGAATAGCCTATGTATTTAATTTAGTCAGGAATCAGAACTAAAAGACCATGTGTTATTTTACATTTGATTACTTTCAGTTTCTGTAGTATTTCTGAATACTAGTGTTAGACCTACCCAAAAACTTTCTTCTTTATTTGTATCTATTATTTTGTATAAATTTTTGCTACTTTTTTCAATTTAATTCAAAGATTGAAATCAAGCTTTCTTGTGTTGTGTAAACTCTTAACAAAATTACCCCATTGTAAAAACGCGATGAGTGAGCAAACATTTAGGTGAGATAAACGTAAAAAATTCAATTTTCAACAAAAACCAAAATGTCTATATCGTCATAAAAATCATTATAGCAAATATTCTTGAAATATCGTGATATAATTGAGACTATATCCCCCACCCCTAACACAAAGAAAAAAAGATGAATGTTTTACTGATGTACTTGTCCCAAGAAACAAATAAGAGCACGTGACATCCCCTACTACATCACTCCTGGATGAGGGTTTGAGTATCAGTAGTGTTGGTCTCTTGTTTTGTATACTCAGGTTATCAGCATAGGAGAGTCCCATATTGTGAGCTGGTTTTCAAACCTGTCTTTCTCTTTCAAAAACTGGCGTCCCCAGCAGTCATAGTACAAATAACCTGCTAAGCCTGTTTCCACTAGCAGCTCTCTCCCTCACAATAACAGAAAGACAGAGCACTTTTGACCTTTCTTTCAGATCTTTTGGCTAGTTTGGTGGCAAAGTAACAAAGAATGGTTATTGAAATAATGAATGGATTTACTTTGCGGTTATCTTCTATTCTGCATAGAAACCAACCAGCCTATTCCGTCCCAGATTTAAATAAACTGCTCTTTCTAAACCTTTGGTTTACAATCAGTTACGCTGCCAATATAACTCAAGCATTTGATGGAGGACTTAACACAATATTCTTCACCCTTCTAGACCTCACGTGCAGTTATAAGCCCGATCCAGGGTATTTCAACAGGATAAGACCTTAATTGTTCTTGCCACACATTCCAGTGTGAGGTGACGGCAGGTCAAGAGTATTTAACCAAAGGCCCTTTAAAAGGTGACCAATGTCCAAGTAGAAGCCCATTAGAGCAGCACAAAATGGCATGTAAATAGAGCTGTCTCTATTATATGCACGTCCTGCAGCACAATCAATAACAGCAGTCCATAGACACACATTAGCGAAAGCAAATAACCATTCTGTCTAAAATACTCATGCAATGCAGTTTCTTCCCTGTCCCTACAGGGTAGGAGCATGCCGGTCATTTAGGAATGAGATCGTGATCCTTAAGTGAATAATCATGCAGATCTAATAAGAGCTGCACAATTCTGGATAAATTGAGAATGTTTTATTACTGAACGATATAGAGTTTTTAAACAAATCTCTTAAAGGTCCCATGACATGGGGTTATTATATTATTTTATAATGTTTCCTGGGTTGCCCTTATAATGTTAGTATGTTTTTTAGATAAAAAATAGTCATAATTTAGAAACAAAAGGCATTTTTCCTAGCCCAGTTTTAGCCTCAGATTTGAACGCTCTGTTTGAAGGGGCGTGTCTGTGTGAGACTTCAGTGTAAGCGACCACTGCTGTGATTGGCTGACATGCTTGCATATGAAATAGCTACTTATTACATGTGAAACTCTCTCGAATACTTTTACTACAGTTCTTATTCGTTTTTACTATTACAGCTATCGAGATTAACAAATCGTCAGAAGTTTTTAAAGTATTTAGATCTATTCCCATCACATAAAATGTTGCCGTGATGAGCATTGCGCAAGCAGATGACAGTCTGTTGTTGATCGCGAGAATGAAGATCTTATTGCAACGCAGTTTCTGCACTCTCTCTGCTTTCACCAATGCAAACACGATGATGTAAATACAGTAAGAGCTTCATGTGCAGTGTAACGTGCGTCATTGATTTCATAACGAGTTTGGCAAGTGTCCAGATAAACTCGATCGCGCTGTGCCCATGAGAAAATGAGCTAGGAAGTATAGGAACGCGTGCGCGCGATTCCTACAAAGATTGTTCTTTGATCGCTTTCTGTATATAATTTATTCACAATTTAAATACGATTATTTTCATCCTACTAAAAGAAACGATGTGAAGTTTATATTTTAGTCACTGGCTTGACTTACTGAGGCATAAACAGCAGTATTGAACGATTTGAGAGAAAGATTACCTGTCTGAACTTGAACAATTACACATCAGAAAGTGTTGCTTGGTAGCTCGATCGATTTATTTTCAGACGTTCGTCGAAGCCAGCTCTATGACCCAAGTTGAGGAAACAGTCGTCGGTGAAATGTTTGCCGCAGACATGCAAAACTTTGTGGAGTTGTGTCGGCGCATTTCCAGAGGAAATGAAATGAATCCATCTTCTGGGGCTTGGATGAAGGAACTAAAAAAAGTCTTCGGTGTTCATTTGTACATCCAATTATTGAGCAATTATTATGCTTCACTCGCTCAAAAGCCATGATATCTCCCGTGGACAAACTAAAATCGCGCGCACGCGTTCCTACTTCCTAGCTCATTTTCTCATGCAGGAAATATTCTCAGGGCGGGCAGAGCAGAGAAAGGGGAGGTAACATTTCCTCCGTATGACGTCATACGGAGGAGATTCAAGATCAGCCCGATTGAGCTTCCACTTTCTCAAAGGCAGAGAAAGATAGCAAAAGCTCGATTTACACCGATTGAAATTTCTAGAAATTTGGGGACCATATAAAGGTTAGGGGAACTCATATTAATGTTAAAAAAGCTCAAAAAGTGAAAATTTCATGTCATGGGACCTTTAAATAAATGATTCAATAACAAATAAATGTTTGTGACAGTTACTTGTCGCCATCTACTGGTGTAACGATAAATACTTTCGCACCGGAGGAACCTTTTCATAGCTCCTAGAACTATTGGCAGAAGTACCCAGATTTATGCGTGTTCAGGAACTAGGAACGATTTTATTTCTTGGAGGAACTAATTTAGCTCCTACTTTAGAGAAGGGTCTAAACCAGCACTATAGGAACCGTGAGGTTAGTGTTCGCTGATTGGCCGAACGCAAACGAAACTCCAGCACCCGCTAGGAATGTGGCGGTGAGGATATTTTCCCACTGGTTAATGGAAGTGACAACATAATTTAAAGTCAAACGTAAAATGCGCCCTCCATTTAAAAAAAACGCTTCACAAACTAACTCTACGAACATGGAAGACAGTGATAGATGGGCTTCTTAACCTTTAGGCTAAGGAGGAACTCCAACGCAACTTTGAGGGGACCAGGCTAAACATGATCATGTATTTCTGCTCAGCTAGCAAACACTGTACTTCAACCACATGGCAAACGCTAATAACTTTTTCATATACGGTTTACTTTCTTTGTATTTCATATACAGTTTACTTTCTTTGTATAACAGTTCTATCTAATAACATATTAGACTGGACTTTAAAACAAATCGCATGAACAACTAATGAACACAGAAAATGTGCATTCTCAGCGTGGTCAGAAAAGTCTGCCATGCCGTCAAGATAAAAGTCAAAACAACAAGCGCGGCTTACGTCACTTCAGAGTTCCTACTGGCGGTGCGAATGCAACCAGGAAAATGTTCCTAAGGAAACCATTAGTTCTCAGGGAATCGCCCTGGTGGCTAGTTCCTAGAACTACCCGGTGCAAAAGCCCCTGATGTAATCGAAGCATCGTTTATTTGAAGTTCCAAGTTACTATCAAAATTTACTCTACTTTGATCACTACCTTAGACACTACCTTAGTGTCTATATCCGAACTATAAACTGTCAGTAATTACTCACCCTCATGTTGTTCCAACCCGTAAGACTTTCGTATTATATATTGATATAAGACATACAAGATATTTTTGAGGAAATCTGAGAGCTTTCCCACTCCTTCATAGGCTTCTAGGTAATGTCATTCTGCCGGTCCAGAAAAGTTAGTAAAGACATCGTTAAAAATAGTCCAAATGACTACAGTGGCTCAACCTTAAGTTTATCAAGAGACGAGAATAAAAACCCAAACCCCAAAATAATTACTTTATTCAACTATTAATTTTCTTCCGTGTGGGCTGCTGATGTAAGTTCACGAGAGCGCCACGACGCATGCCATTCATTTTGCGGCATTGGTAAGGCCCTTTAACGTTTTATCGTTGGTTTCTCACGATTTGGACATCCAGGAAATGCACACTTTAGAACCATTTTAAACACTACATCGAGACCCATCTGCGTCATCTTCTCAGTTCACGCGCATGCGTCGTGGCGCTCTCGTGAACTCACGTCAGAGGCCCACACAGAAGAAAATTAACACTTTAAACAAAGTTGTTATTTTAGTTTATTTTGCGCACACAACAATTATTCTCGTTGCTTAATAAACTTAAGGTTGAGCCACTGTAGTCACTTGGACTATTTTAACGATTTCAATTACTCATTCATAAACATCCGTCTCATTCTGAATGAATCAGTCGTTTGAACGAATTGTTTGAATGACTGACTCGCTCAATAAGACGATCACATGCCGCCACCTACTGGCGGATTAGTGTTATGCATAAAAGTATAATTCTTTCCAACATTTCTTATTTGTATACATTTAAAAACAATCTCATAACATTATTTAATGCAATTGTAATTTTTCAGTGAAGATTTTAAATAAATCAAAGCTGATTGAACACTGATGAGAAAATTGCTTCAGAATAAATTATATTTACAACCAGATGCACCAATTGATCGGCTGGTGACCGGAATTGGACGATTTTATGCCGGTCAAATGCACTCGGCCGCCACATGATTAACCTTTAGAGCGGTAGACTACGGCCCCATATATGGGATTTTTATTTCTGTGCCCATGAGAGTACGGTGCCACATATAAGATTTAAAAT
Organism: Phoxinus phoxinus; assembly: GCF_949152265.1. Lineage (NCBI taxonomy): Eukaryota > Metazoa > Chordata > Actinopteri > Cypriniformes > Leuciscidae > Phoxinus > Phoxinus phoxinus. Next base: position 31,424,056 of record NC_136876.1, read on the forward strand.
GTTCAGTGACGTCGCATAACTGCAGATTCATGCGCTTTCGCGCGTTGGCTGGTGCTGAGCCAGTCGGATGCGTTCAGCGCTGTTATATCACAACTATGCAGTGTTTTCAACCACATAATGTTTATTTTAGGTTTCAAACTAGGGGTGGGCGATATGGCAAAAATATGATATCACGATTTTTTTCAGGAAAATCACGATTCACGATTTTATCACGATTCCTTTTCATGTTGGTTTTACTATTTTGCAAGTGACTGAGCATCACAGCCAAACTAATGTCCCTATTTTAAAAACAAAGCCTTAGGTAACAAAATATAAAATAAAAAAGAATGGCAGATATTTAGGCCAAAGTGGCGAAGATAAAAAAATCTTTGTCATTTTCTTTGTTATTAAAAATTAAGAACAAAGATACACATACACAACTTAATATACAAATTAAATAAACAGTGCTTTATTTTTTCAGCTGGTGAATTTAACAGCATTGAAGAAAGTAATTAAATGAACAAATATGAAAATAAAGCACAACATCGACTTCACTATATACATTTTACATTGATTCTTATTAAAGCTACTATTAAAGTTCTCAGTCAAGAGTGAGTGAGATGCTTTGTATTTTGTTGTTTTATTAACAGGGATAGTTCTCTCAAAAATTAATTCTCTCAAGCCGTTTTAAACCCGACTAAGTCTCCCTCTTCTGTTGAAAATAAAAGTTATTTGGAGGAATGTGGGTAACCAAACAGTTGATGTACCCCAGTGACTTAATAATAGTTTTTTCCTACTATGGTAGTCAATGTGGACCAGCAACCGCCCGGTTAGCCACACTCCTCAAAATATCTTCTTTTGTGTTCAGCACAAGAAAGAAAATAATACAGGTTTGGAACAACATTAGAGTGAGTGAGTAAATAATGACAGAATTTTTATTGTTGGGTAACTGTCCCTTTAAGGACAAGCGGCAGCATGTTTACTATTAGGGCTACTGTCACTTTAAGATCTGCGCGCAACGAGTCTAATATACACGCATTTGACAAGCAGATTTTTTCTTAATTTTTTCTATTGTTCTTTCACTTTAGACATAACCAACTTTGTTTATGTAAACCTTGTGTGTATTTGACAGTATTAGCGCAATAAGACTCGAAAGATAACTTAGCCCAATAATCAGATGCTGTTAGACAGGCTTTTAGTGCATGCGCGCGTCGGCGGGTGTAACGTTATTGCGCTCAGAAAAGCGCTCGTTAGAACAGCACATCAGCAGCGAATGACATGTTTAACCGGCAAGGCTTTAAAGCACATGCAAATAATTAATTTTTATGAACTACAGTGTCCCGTTCCTCTGCATTTCATGTGGATATACGTCGCGCTGTACAGTATCTTGAGACGGAGGCGCCAGAAATGCAAACTGATAAAATGCACGATCCTACGATATTTCTTCAAAAGCAGATCGTGGAGACATTTTAATCGTCCACGATCAAAAATCGTAATATCGCACACCCCTATTTCAAACATTTAAATACACATAAGCACGAGTAAAACAATACATTTGGAGTTTGTAAAATACACACTGATGTCTGTGAAAGCAGCAATAACAATCTATTCAAATATTATTTGCCGACGTGTGTTATTCATATCAGACAAACATAGGCTAGTGGAAGTAACTATAAAGTTTACTCTATTCTACTCAACAGTTCACCGGCCACTTTCTTGCATGTATTTCGGGAGAAACTGATGAATTCACGTGCTGTAAATACGACTGACAATGGACAACATGGTGGCGCTCATCTCACGTTATAGATCAAGATCAAGATTATTTATAAAGGTTTTTAAACGAGCAAACACAAGTATTTGAAAATCGGAAAATATCAGATAGTTGATGACATGGTAAGCAAGTTTGTGAATATTTTTAATAAAAAAGGGAAATAAAAGCGACAAAGAGGGACTAAGTGCCTCAAGTGGAGGAGTTTAAGTATCTTGGGGTTTTGTTCACGAGTGAGGGAATGATGGAACGGGAGATTGACAGACGGATCGGTGCAGCTTCTGCAGTAATGCGGTCGATGTACCGGTCTGTCGTGGTGAAGAAAGAGCTGAGCTGCAAGGCGAAGCTCTCGATTTACCGGTCAATCTACGTTCCTACTCTCACCTATGGTCATGAGCTTTGGGTCATGACCGAAAGGACAAGATCCCGGATACAGGCGGCCGAAATGAGCTTTCTCCGCAGGGTGGCTGGGCGATCCCTTAGAGATAGGGTGAGGAGCTCGGTCACTCGGGAGGAGCTCAGAGTAGAGCCGCTGCTCCTCCACATCGAGAGGGGTCAGCTGAGATGGCTCGGGCATCTGTTCCGGATGCCTTCTGGACGCCTTCCTGGGAAGGTGTTCCGGGCGCGTCCCACCGGGAGGAGACCCCGGGGAAGACCTAGGACACGCTGGAGAGACTATGTCTCCCGGCTGGCCTGGGAACGCCTCGGTGTCCCTCCGGAAGAGCTGGAGGAAGTGTCAAGGGAGAGGGAAGTCTGGGCATCTCTGCTTAGACTGCTGCCCCCGCGACCAGGCCCCGGATAAGCGGAAGATGGATGGAAAGCGACGACAAAAAAAAAAAAAAAACTGGTGTATCGTGTGACGTGTCGCTAGAAGGAAGAGATGATCGGTTCACGAGCAGATTTAACTGATACTCTACAGCGATCTGACAGACACATTAAAGAGCCACAAAATGGTATTTATTATTTAAATTTCTTTTTTTTTAAATGACCAAATTTGAAAGGTGAGACTGTTTAATACGTTTATTATAAAAAGTAACCTGGTCTGTCCTGTCTGTCAGCGCATTGTCAGTCTCCTCTCTGCTCCGCGATGTATTTCTCACTGCGTGAGAACATGGTGTTGCGTGAGAGCGGCGTAGCATGTCAGGCATAGCAACAGTAACTAAGGGGGGAGGGTCTTTGCGAACGCTAAGTCTAATAATAATAATAATAATTTCATCAAAATTGAAGCTAAAGCCTATTGGCTTAGTCCCAGCGCAAGCAGCAGCCGCCTCATTTGCCGACCATTCAAATGGGATAGGGGTAAAGTTACTCAGGGGTAGTAGGCCGTCGATTAACAAAATGCTGAAATATATTTTAAAGTATGTCAGTGAGCCTCCGTCTTGCCTCGTCTTATTTTACGTTCAAATATATGCATTATAAACAAACTGTCATTATTTCCAAGCAATAGGTGTTTTTGTTAATCCTGTCGACATTTAGTTGTGAATGGGGAACACTCCTACACAGCTTGATCCACGCCCGGCATTTTAGGTTTCGGCCGGGAAGGGAAAAAATTCCACCCCCCAGTCCAAACTTTTAGGATGCCGGGTATCAGATTTGTACAATCCATAAGCACAACGCTTCGCATGTTTCCCTCGCTCGAAAGCTTGCCAGACCTCCCGCGCCTAGTTACGGTTGCTAAGCCACAATTGGCCAGTGGCAGCTTTCAGGCGTGGCTTAGCGAAGGGTCAATTGGGGGGTCTGTTAGAATATTTTAAACTTACGCGGGTTTAAAGAAACAATAAAAAATAAATGTGTGTGTGCTGTAAAATGGTTAAAAAAAGTTAAATCGGAATCGGCTAAAATCGGTATCGGCAGGTCAAACTCAATGAAAAATCGGAATCGGCCAAAAAAAAAAAAAAAGTAAACGGTGCATCTCTATTTACAACACACACAAAAAATTCCGGACAAGCAACGTTTTTACTTAACGATTAAGGACATGAAAAGGCTTAATGTCGAGCCCTGAAGGCTAACGATTAATTGATCGTTAATTTAAATGACCATCGATCAATTTGTATAAATTGACATCCTTAGTCCAAACTATCATTATCAGAGCATGAGAGTAGAGTGGGTAGCAGAGGAGTGAACGAGAATGTAGCATCATTTTACCAGCGTTGCTCAGCACGGCTATACCACACCATGTTACAGCTATTGCAAACAGAAACAAGTCTACTACAGATAAATTTCATGTCGGCACGTTATTTGAGCAGACATTGCTTTTCCGGTGAGTGTGAGAGGTACATGAGTGGAGCGTTCGCTTGGGCCATGAGTGACTGAGCAGAGAGCGCAGACACGGAGCAGAACATTGAGCAGAGCAAACTGGGTGCCGGTACAGACACAGCCTGAGTTACTTCAAAGTTGTGCGCCTTCGGAAGCGGAGCTGTCGCCAAGTTACAAAAAGGGCTGTGAAAGTGAAACCTGAGCGCTGAACACTGCAGTATATATTTTCGTCCTTTTTTTTTGGCCACCAAAATTTTGGTGTGTCCCTAGTTAAAATGTATATGAATGTGTAAAGGTAAATGTCTTTAGTCCTGTAAATGGTTTCTACAACTTCTACAAAGTTTTTAATCATGGTTAATTTAGTTCATTAGCTTTCATTAGTTTATTTTAAATGGTTTTACATTGTGACAACTTAAAATATATATATATATTAACATTTAGCCTCTATTAAAAAGAGCTCAAAACATGCAAAATAGTTTTTAAAAAAAAGAACAAAATGATGTTTAAAATAGTTCTAGACGAAGTACAGTACATCACAGGACATGTCAATTTGTCAACTAAATGCAGCAGACAGGGAAAAAAAAAAGTTAACGCCAAAGACACTCAGTTGTGCCGGAAACTGAAAATGTAGAAAGATGCGCTCAGAAGCGTAACCCCCTTGACTCATCCCACATCTGTTGTGAAGTGGTGTGTCCATGTGACCTCACGATATGCATGTGTACTTTCACCTTAAAATTGACTATGTCTAACAAAACAACTCTTCAAATCTGTACCATAACCGCAGATGTTAATGGAACCTTAGAACTAGATGAGGTCTGGATGAGATCTAGCATCAGCAAGATATAATTTAACATTGAATTCTATAAACAACAGCAGGATGCAACAAATGCATGCTGGGCTAAACTATTCAAGATTATAAACAGAATCATGCCCGAGTTAGAAAAGATAAACAACCTGCTAGAGAGCTTGAAAGAGAAATCACAGAAGGCAGGATTTCATCCATACTGTCCAACAAACTCACAGGATAAACTACACTGACACAGCTGGCGTTTCAGTCCGGTTACACAATGTGAATGATCAGGGCTGATATTCTGTTCTCTCAAGTGAAATCTTTTAGAAAGTAGTAGTTAATTGAATGAGCCTGGCTGTCAATAGAAACGTAATGAGAGAAATTAAATAAACAGGTTTCCATCCACCCACTTTTAAGCACATTTGGGGTTAGTGCTGGATGGAAACGACAAGATGTGCATCAATTCTAAAAATGCGCTTAAAACTTATACGCTCAATTTAATTGGAAACATTTTTTTTATCCGATAAGAAAACATGCACATAAAAGACGATGTTTTGGTCATTGTGAAATGCCTGAGCTAAGTGGCTCTGTATAATTCCCAGCCAGAACTGTTTTACACAACTGCGCTCCCAAACATCAGGCATCCGAAAGCAAAATAACATAAGCATGTTTATTGCTTTATCTGCATCCTCTGAGGCACACGCAATTTAGAAAATTATTAGGCTATATACAGTGGCTTCTCCTACTTTTCTTGGTGATATTAAGCACCAGTTTATCAGGAAGTGATGGTTTTGTTGTTTGACTTACTGGATGGAAACTATGCTTTTTTTTCGGAAAAACTTAATGTGAGATTTAGATTTTGCACAAGTTACATTTGTAACTTTGGATGGAAACATAGCTAATTAGAAGAGTTTATTAAAAATGAAAACCCTTGCTAGGTGCCCCCTGCCCTCTTCGGTCTCTAACAAAGTGCATTAAAAGTAGTTCGCACCTGCCCTCTGACCTTTCTAAGCTAAAGAGGAACATCTGTAAAAGCCCTGATGTTTTCAGTCGATTCTGTTGGACTGACATTCACTACTGTTTAAAAGTTTGCCGTAAGATTTTTTTAAACAAATTAATACTTTATTTCATAAAAAATACAATCAAGGAAATATATATATATATATTTTATTTTATTTTATCAGTTTGCACAAAAATACTAAGCAGCAAAACTGTTTTCAACATTAGCAAATCAGCATATCAGAATGATTTCATGTAGGATCATGTGACACTGAAGATTGGAGTATTGATGCTGAAAATTCAGCTTTAACATCATCACAGGAATAAATGACAGTTTAAAATATATTAAAAATAGAAAATTGTTATTTTAAATTGTGTTTTGATCAAATAAATGCAGCATGGGTGTACATAAGAGACTTCTTTCAAATACAAATTGTATTGACAAACTTTTGAATGGCAGTGTACATAAAAACACTCCATCACTTGGTACTGGCTGGCGCTTCATGAGGTCGCAGGGCAGCTGCAGTGCTAAAACATAACTAGTTGTGTGTTAGAGATGTGATCACTGGCCAATCGGATCTGTCAAACAGTGAGAAACGGTTCTGCCGCAAACACAACATCTCTACATGAGAGTAGAATCTCAAGTGAAACGTGCGAAAGGAATTAAAATGCTACAGATAGTTAGTGTCTCTAGTCATTATAGGGAGACATTTCTAAGGAATGCCTTAGGATTAGATCCAAGCAGCCATTTGACTAAATGCTTCCTGTTTAAGTTGAGTTAGGGAAGGATATGGTGTTTAGCGACTGCTACAGACGAGTCTCCACGAGATTACAGCTGAACCATTTGTCATTGCGGTGCCTTTGTAAACTATGACCGCTGTGACATTAATCTCGTACAGGAAATCTCAAAATCTTTTCATAGTAATAGGCACTGGAAATCCCCGACTGAGGCAGGCCAAACGGGGAGCCCCATATTATACAAGGTGGGTATACTGATTTATCACATCCCTTTTTTGAAAGACAAAAAACATGTCTGAAGACAGGGAGAGAAAAAAAGACATGCCTAAAAGGTTAATAAACTCACTTTTTGAGGATCATCTGACACCATTAAATTGGTTCAAACTGTCTGCATCTCAAAACAAAATTGTCAGAAATAGTAAAGCTGGGTTTCTTCCATAACAGGTGCTGGTGAGTGCCAGTGTGTTAACCCATGTTCTCCTCATCATGTGCTAGTCTGAGAGCTCTGGACTCCACCCATTTCACAGATGCCCGAAACACGTGAATCCAGACACGTCCTTTACAAGAAATACATACACATGTTTGAAAATCGCCTGTTCATTTAAAGTTTAAAAATGCCACAATGAAGCCAATAAATAAGAGGCTTTGAATATGAGTTGAGTGGTGTGCTTTTGGTAGACACCAGTCTCTTTGTTATTTATGAGACAGGCTCAGCATACCAACAACCAAGAGAGCGGATTTTCAATTTAAGCCAAGCTTTACATACTGGATTGATTTATTTGACATAATCCAGTTTCAGTTATGGCATTAAAACTCGGACAGACAAAACATTAACACACACGAGGGGAGATTTCGCGAATCTTTAACGTTAAACAGAGATTCTGGTTTAAAAAAAAAAACTTAGATACTACGGAGTATAATATTTCAGAAACGAAAATGTATGGTACTTTTATAAAGTACCAGGCTGAGTTAAATGAGTCAAGAAGAGTCGTGCTCTTTTATGAAGACGTTAAAAACTTGAGCGCTAACGTTCATTTCTGACGAAATTCAAAGCCGAGCCCTGCTTTTCTAGACCACGCAAATCACGCGTGAGATTGAATCCACATGTTTAATCTGACAACAAGCTAGGAGACGGTTTAGAAAGAAACCAGGTCCTCCGCGGAGGTCTTTGTTCAAGACCGCGGCGGGGAAAAGTTGAGAGAATAACATGGGCGTTTCTCCTGGGCAGGTTACAGCGCAACTTCAGCTAACGCTAACGCTAAACCTCATTTCTCGGTCCTCTCATCCCTCTCGACCCCGTTCAAAGTCAAGTTTTGACCCGGCACGCCACTTTGCATAGGTCTGTGAATGAGAAACGCGCCTCCTACCTTTCATAACATTACTGTAAATGGTGGTTTTGAACTCTTCTTTGGCCCGCTGATCGAAGTCCTGCCCGTGTATGATGCGCATCTGCTTGAGGAAAGTGGACTTGCCGCTCTCCCCGGCGCCGAGCAAAAGTATCTTGACTAACCGTTTCACATAGGGTTTGTCTTTCATGAGACCTCGGTCAATTTCTTTAGATTTCCTTAGTTGTTCCGCCTCGCTGCTGTTGAGAAGACAGTCTGGAAAACAAACGGATAGAAAGGACCGGGACGGCAGGAAATCCGCCATCTTTGTGCAACTTCATCGATACAGTAGGGAGTGAAACTGCGCGCGCCTGAGTGCTAGTGGCGGGCGGGGCTTCGTTACCGACACTCGCGCGCGCGCGCTGTTCTCTGCTCGCTGATGAAAGTTCTGGGCGGATTCGAACCTTTCTTTATATAGCCTACAGTCTATGGAACCTTTACAGTCTATGGTTCGAACTTAGAAATATAGGGGGCAAAATGTTCCGAGTTTGTTGTCCCCCACTTAAAGTTGCACTCAGTAATAATTTGTTTTAAATTAAACTTTTACACTTAGAAATGAACCCCGTCATGTCCAAAATAGGTTTGTATCTCATATATAAAACAATATAGTGATAATTGTTTTATTTTATTATATTTATTTATTTATTTTATATTTATTTTTTATATTTATTTATTTTAATTTCATTCAAAGGACCATATTTGATGAAGATAGGTTATGTATATAGCCACAATTCTGATAGATTGTAATGTAAATCAATGAGATTTTTATAACAGTAGGCAGACTTGCATAAAAATGCATATAAATATCAGTTGTCTTGTCACTGAAGGCCTATAGCTCCCAATAATATGTCTTAAGATTATGTTTAAATGCTTAGTTTAGTTTTTTATTTATTTAAGATTTATTTATACATTTTAAGATACATTACAAAAAATACAAAAGAAAATCACAGGAACAGTGCGAGACAAAAAGGCACACTAAAATATGTAACGGTAAACATATAAGTCAAACATTGCAATCAGCTGTCTGTAAGTCAGCCATTGTCCCCTTATAAAAAAAAAAAGTAATGGGCCCCTTCCGTTGAAATTGCATTACCTGGGCCCAAGCTGCGGGTCCACCCAATCCGCCCGAACCAATATGCACATACTATACGCCACTGAATGCGCAATCTAACACAATAATGATTGAGAGAGAGAACCACAAACGGTCCTCAAAAGATGTATCTTATTTGATACATTTTAACATGGTTTGTCTAATCAAAATACTTGGTTCTTGAATTGTTAATAACAAAAAGATATTTGTATATTTACTTTATAAAAATAATTTAAGATTTTACAGCAAAAAGACACATGAATGAACAAATGAATGAATGAATGAATGAATGAATGAATGAATGAATGAATGAATGAATGAATGAATGAAGCATTTATATGGTGTTTTTTCTTATAGGCCTACCAAAGCACTTCACAATCATATCAGGTCTCTCCTCACCCTCCACCAGTATGCAGCACTAAAAGAGCAACAGCTCCAGTGTACTCACCACACACCAGCTATAGGTGGAGAGCAATTGAGCCAATTCAAAGGATGGGGATAGAGAGACCATGATTGATTAGGGCCAATGGAGGGAATATGGTCTTCTCTTTACGAGAAGTGCCATGGGATTTTTAATGACCGCAGAGAGTCAAAACCTTGGTTTAACATCTCATCAAAGACGGTGCTTGTTACAGTGTCCCCATCATGGGGCATTAGGACCCCAGGTCTCCCATCCAGGTACTGACAAGACTCAACCTTCAGTGGGCGACCAGTCTTGGGCTACAGGGTGATATGGTTACGGGCATTTACAATGTACAGAATAACCTAAAGGTGGATATTATAGAATTATACTAAAATACCTTTTTTTTTAAAGTATACTATCACAGAAGGCACGTAGATTGAGTGCAATTTAGTAAGTCATGTATCATATGAAACATTATACGATTATAGCACTTTTAGGGAAAATCATTCAAATGGTGTACACTCACATGAGATGAAGACTTGATGTATCAGTCTTTTAAAAAAAAAGCTTTATGGAGTGGGTTACACATTCATAAAGGCGGTTGGCATAAAAATGCCCAGATGTGAAATCCTATTTCTGGGATTGATGAGTGCACCTTTAATTTAATATCAAAATGAGCTTGTATGTGCCCCCATCCAACTTATATTAACTCCTATAAAGATGCTGTCTTTGCTTTGGTCGATATGGCGGCCGCCTTGGACTATTAGTGCTCTGGATGCAGTTCCTTCCTAATGGCAAGCTTACTGGGATAAAGTGAAGTATTCAGCTTGTCGTGTGATCTAACACGTCGGCCCCCATAAGGCAGTCCTCCATGTAAATTATGGCAGCTGAATCTTATGCAAGTCAAGTGTATTACACATTTCTGAATGTGTAAAACATGTTTTGAGAAGAAAAAATTACATAGTGCACTTGCGCAATAGCCTGCATTAGCCTACATCCGTTTACTGTTTATGAAAGATTACATTCAGGGGACCAATATTGCTCAGCTGAGGAATTTCTTATAGGCCTTTAATCAGGCTGTAACTGAAACGGCAATTTCTGGTGATGGAAAAATAGCGCCGATAAAATGAAATGAAGTGCATTCCCATAGGAAACAGTGGCGAGAGTTTGTGTGTGTCTCTCTGTCGCCGCCTGTCGGTGTGTTTCAGCAGCGCATCACGCGCTGATGCTCTCATGATGCGCTGTGATTGGCCGCTGTCACTTTCTTGTGTTTGCCAGTCCTTTTTTTTGATGCTTAGTGTGTGTGCGCTTGCAGAAGGGACCTGCACTGTCCACCACTCCTGAAAACCTGAACTTAAATTCTCATTAAGGCTGTTGACAACAGGATTTGTTTTCTGTTTTTAAAATTATATTTTGCGGACTGCAAAATGACAATAAGATCGGACCGAGACCATGGACAACATTATCGGCCACGGATGTCCTGCCTTAAAAAGGTAAAGTGCATAATGTTAAGGTAAAGTAAGCAAGTGATGATTTATTTAGTTTATTGATATATTATTGAACAATTAACTCCCTTTTAAAGACCTTATATACTTTATAATTACTATAATAATTATTTGTATAGTCCTTTTTGCTGTTGTAAATATAGGCCTATCCTATATCCTGCCTGGTAGAGTTTCATAAATTCATAAATGTACCTGACTTTCCAACACTTAATGATATAATAATATTTTAATGATATAATAATAACTATAATATGTGATTCTAACAGTGTCATGATTAAAATGGAAACCAAAAACTCATAGAATATCCAAATATATAACTGTATTTTCATTTTATTGTTGTTTCTGGATTCTGTGTTTATTCTTAGCTTCTTGGAGAGATCTTATTCATTGAAGAGATTCGCTCTAAAAGAGCTTTCTGATTCAAATCCAATTAGCCTGGCATCATGCCACATCTGACAGCTTGCCTTAAGAACTGCATGTCTTACTCTCAGGTTCAAAGGTCATGCTTGTTGCCATAGTACAGGAGTGTCAAACTCATTTTAGGTCAAAGGCCAGACTGGACTAACTGTTACCTGTAACAAAAATGTATTTTAGTTGTTACCCTTGCAGAGCTCATGTACAACTTACAAGTGTAATATATCAAAAGGTTCATTAGGGAATATTAATCAAACATAATGACACAATGGTAATTAAAGTAATAACAAAGAAAAAATGCCAACTCTTAAATTGGACAAGTTTTTTTGATATATATATATATTGACAAATTATTCATCAAGATTCACAGACAAAAAGGTTCAGTGTTTTTAATTTAGACCAACATGCCCTTCCCTGCTGACTTATAATGAATAAACTATTGATTTTAAAAAGACAGTTTTAAAATGTATGAATGCATGGGTTTATACGCATGAAAACTATTAACAAATATTTAATTTGGGAAAATAAACAGGCAAATTCTTGAGAAAAAGAAAGGTAATTGTTTAACTGCGTCACTTTTTTTCTCATGCCATTCTGCGACCGTGTCTTTGAAACCCCTGCCATAGCACAACATCTACTGGAAAATTATATTTATAATTATGCCGGATTCTGAAACTCATTCTGAAATGTGACAGACAGCCATGGCTGATTTTCACCGCTTCAGCTATATTTTCCTGAACCTTGTTTCCTGCATTGAACTTCAAAATTGTGACACTGCCCTTTCTTGAGCATTGTATTGTATCCTTTAGCACTTTCCTCTATATATTAACTTCTTTATATTTGAAATATTAAGCTTTCATATATTAAACAAAGTTCCTGAATTTCACAGCTGGAGGCCATAGTGGTTCAGATGCAGGACCCATCGACTGGAGTGAAGGGATCAGAACAGAAGCTAAATGTTACAACCATTCCCCATGCCATCGCTGGTGAGTTTGTAATGGAGTCTTGCTGAATCTTAACACTGTTCACAGATCCCCATGTATTGTATACTGTACATTCCCCTTCGGTCTATATACAGACACAAGCTATGTGCTGCCAGATCATAATCTGACGGCACTGGCTATATACAGCAGACTTCAATTGGATGAGATCTTTACTACTTTAGGTTCTGAAGTTGCTCTTTAATCTCTGCAACGGTTGTCGACAAATCTAGCGAGCCAGGAACTTTAACTTCATCTTACACTTAACTGGGTCTTATAGTGATAAGCTTGAGATTTATAAAGCACAAATGTTCAAAATTCATGAAAATTGCTATACATATGTTCTATAACATTTCATCACAATTTAGTGTTGGGCCATACACTGACATGCTTAATAATGAGTTGTATGTAATATAATGTAATGTAATCATTTAATTTAATTTAATTTTCACACTTCATTACTTTGTTAAAAAAAAACACTTCATTACTTTATGTGCTACGTTGTCACGATAGTTTCTGCTTGTCTGACAGGTCAGGACATTGTTGCATGGATCTCCAAACATATGAACATGGACAATGATGGTAACTGTGAAAATATATTGTTTTGAATAATTAATGGTCTTAAAAAAATGTCATTTAAATGTGTTTGAATACATTACTCAGCCCAATAATATCCTTGAATGCCCTTTGGCAGAGGCTCAAGCATTTGGTACAATGTTAGCGGCATTCGGCTACATCTACCCTCTGCAGGACCACAAAAAGCTTGTCCTCAGACCAGATGGCAGTTTGTACCGCTTTCAGGTAATTGTGTCAGTAGACCGTGTGTCTTTAAAAATGTTTTAATAATGGTGCATGGTAATCAGGTGACCTTTTCCCTCTGTCTAGACCCCGTATTTCTGGCCTGTGCAGAAATCGAAAGCTGAGGACACCGATTACGGTTTGTAATATTCTGCCTATTCACAAATATCTGGCTGCAGAAGGAAAAAAACATATCGCATAAAGAATTTATAACACATATTATGAAGTGTGATTTATAATTACAATTGAAAATTAATCTGGATATGAAAAGCTGCTGACCAGAGGTCTTTCATTTACCCATTTAAAGAGACGTGCTTGTATGTCACCATCGGCTAATAAAAGTGTTTTCTGTCACTAAAGCAATCTATCTGGCAAAGAGAAACATTCGAAAAAAGGGAGTACTTGATGCTCATGAACAGGTACGTAAAAATATGAATTTGATTACTCCTTAGTGAAGCTATTATTTTAAATAATTTTAAAGCGATAGTCTTATCTTTCCTATTATGATGTATATATCCGAGTGAAACTGCTTCTCAAACAAGAAAAAATGTAGGGCCGGACTTGATTTTGTCCATTGGGAATTGATTGAATAGTTGGATGGTTGTGGTTTTCTATTGCTGTGTAAACACGTCATCAGAGAAGAGATGAGATGTCACTACAAGAGGGTGGGGAAGTTATTTTGATTAAAGATTACGAGGGCGCATAAATCATTTATAAACCACAGATAAATCATTTATAATAAATGCTGCAATATTTCATTAAAAAACAAGAATTGTCAAAGAAAATACATGGGAGTGAAACATATTATAGAAAAAGAGGGTTTAAACGACCTTATTACTGAAGAAGTCTTACATACGTCACCAGAGAGAAGTATGTCGCTTCACTGTAACTCTGAGTTATGACATTTTGATAAAAAATTACAGGCCCAATAAATAAATAAATAAACACATAAATGGGTGAATAATTCACAATAGGCTTTATGCCGAATATCACATGAACAAACAGGAAAACAGGGAAAGTTATGAACTGACCAGCGATATCTGACTTTTAAGAAGAAGGAAAATAAAAAACTTTTAGATATCAATCTGCATCGGTAATTTTCATTTTTGGTAGCTCCTTTGAAGGCGTCTTGAGGAAAACAGCTTAATATTTAACCAAGCACATACAAAATAAAGACCTGGACCAGGCGCGATGCAATCTGTTTTACAGAATATGGAAGTTTGTTGTGCATAAACCACATAATATCAATAACATGCATTTAGAAAGTAAATAGGGCGAATTTCCATTTCCTGTCGACTTTAATGACATTATAAAGCAACAGTTTTGTGTATTTTTACAGGAGGAATACAACAAACTCCACAATTGGATGAACCACAAATGGGACTTTATTGTGATGCAAGCTAAAGAGCAGTACCAGTGAGTTTCTATACTCTTTTGCTGTCTTTGCAAATGCACATAGTTACTACTTCGTCAGTCTTTTCAGTGTCCATAAGCTATATTTCTGTCATGTGGTTTGTCCTTTTCCTTCTTTTACTGTGATTTTTTAGGACTATCATGTCATTAGTGCTTGCTTGATTTAATTGTGTTTCAAGGGCTGGGAAGACGCGTCAGAAAGCAGACAGAGTTGTGTTTGACTGTCAAGAGAGAGCCTACTGGATTGTCCAAAGGCCTCCAGTAAGTGGTTGGCAGAAGCTGATAGTATACAGTTGCTTTGAAGACACTATGATGAGGATACAGTTTATTTTCTTATATGTGTCTACAGCCACAAACACACAGTGCTATGGATGTCCTGGATCGTCATATTGACCCTAATACAGAGGAGGTAACTGGTGAGTTTCCATGTGTGAGCCCTCAAAAGTCACCACACTAACTCATCCAGAGCATCAATAATGATTGATGTCATTTGATGATTCTGCTAACCATCACCAAGGCCATTATGAAATGAAAATGGTACCAAAATTTTTAATTCTGTCATCAGTTACTCATACTCATATATTTTCAAACCGGTATGACTTTCTTTAATATGTAGAACATAAAAGAAGATATTTTGACTGTTTGGAACCAAAAAGCACTGAACCAAATTGACACCAATTCTGTGGACAAAAACAAAGCAAAACAAAACATGGAGACAATTCTCTAAATATCCTTTTTTTTTTTTTTCACAGAAGAAAGAAAGTCATACATTTTTGGTATAGCATTAGGGTGAGTTGGGTGAACTGTCCCTTTAAATGCTTATGTTACTATGGGAGGGACTCCATAGGCAAGACTACTGAACGCAGTGTGGTTTGAAAGGCTCTTACTATAGAGCCGATTAGCAGTGTGTCTGTCTCAGTCCTGGGCTGACCATGTAGATTCTCTCACAATCTTCTTTGCGATTTAAGAGGATTTTTGACCTGCTGATCTTTCGTGGAGATCCCCTTCACCCACCGACCCTTTCCCCTTATAGGGCCTGTTGGAAATACACAAGGGCAGCTTATATAATTATAGGCTACTACTGTTTTTCTGCTGCTGCTGTGGATAACTTACAAATATACAATTTATTTAAACTCGGAATGAAACGTTGAACACTGAGCAAAGGACCTGTTTGAACTTCATTAAATTCATACAGGTTTGGAACAACATGAGGGTTGGTAAATGATGACAGAATTTTAATGTATGCTCAAAATATTCCTTTAATATTAAAGCTACACTGTGTAAATTTTTTAGTTTATTCTTAGCTAAAAACACTTAGTTCTTTCAAAAATATATGTGCTCATTAATGTATATTTACTTTGTTCAAGTAATAAAGTATTCTCGTGAGTGTTTAATATGCCATTGAAAATACATACGGGTGAGGGGTTCGAATGTCGGTCGCCATGTTGCCCCTCCATCTTGAAAGTACATTAGCCAAAGAGGGACATACCCGTTAATTCAAGCTTCGCCTTTCGCATCTCCGCAATTCACTGGCACCGGCCCTGTTTTTACTTTTTCCTTTCCCTCTACCTCTACCTCTCCCTCGCACCTCCGTCACATCAGCTGATCTCTGCTCACGGAGAAAATGATATAGCCTACAATGTAAACTTTGCCTTACGCTAGTGATGTCGTACAATATACAGAATAGCGATAGCACTGATAAAAGTTACTTTACTAAGATTAGCTTGCATTCGTCTGGGAACCTGATAGCTGATGTTAGCAATGAAATGGTAAAAAAATAACGAAAACATAAAACTATTATTCATTTTACATAGATGTCATAACCTATATGTTAACTGACAAATTAAATTACTGCAAATTATAATAGTTTTCTAAAGTAACCTCATCACTTGAAGGAATACTCATGGACGAGGTCGAACTGGAAGCCATGTTAATCTTGGACTACATTGGCCACCGTAGGAGTTAAAACGAAATCGGAATTGAGAGGAACAGAAACTAATATTCACTGGATGGTCATATACCTTTTCACCGTTGGACGGGGGTAAAAATCACACAGTGTAGCTTTAAAATGCATAAAGTCATTGAATTGAATAGAATTGTAACCTTGGTGAGCTTCTTTCAAAAACACCAAAAAACTCCAAACCTTCGAACAGTTGTGTATCTGTCATGATCAATCATAATTATGTAACCTTATAATATGTGGTGTATATAACTCTATTTGACTGCTTTTGAGAGATAAGACTGTGGATCTGTTGTTGTGACTCTTTCTTTTTCTCTCTTTCCTTTCCACGCAGATTTGTACCAATACGTCTTCAGTTTTCAAGATGATTCCTATAAGATGACACACACACACACACACACACACACACACACACACACACACACACACACACACACACACACACACACACACACACACACACACACACACACACACACACACACACACACACACACACACACACACTCACGAGAGAGCACAAACTATCCTTTCCTTCCATGAATATCATTCAAACACTCAGAAATACTATATGAACAAGGGTGTATATATAGTGTGCCACAGTACTACTTCCCTTTTCTTATATACCCTGAGCATCATTTCAGGCCATTACATTGACTGCCCCTTTAATTTTTCCTTGAAATTTAGACTGTGGCTATATGTAGTTGCTTGTGCTTGTTTGTATTTGGCAAGATACTTTGTAGGTATCACACACATACTGTTTATCACTTGTGTTTGGCAGAATAGCATATTGCGTGTGGTCTTGTGGTGTCTTATCAGAAACATTTCATAACATGTAACAGGATGTTGTTTCTCCATCTTTTTCAGAAAAAACCCTATGATTATTATAGAAGAATCGTAAGTGACATTGATTCTTTACACACATTTAGAGAACTGGTTGTATTTATTTAATGATTATTGATTAATTGGTTCTAACTGTATATTTTAGATCATCTACACACAACAGGCAGTCATGAGGTCAAGGGTCAAGTCTACAGTATCTCTTGGAGCGTACGTCAAAATTAGCCTACCAAAACGGAGCAGTTGCCGCTATCAATTTGAGTTTTCACCTAAATGTGCTTCATGGGCTTTTCTGCTAAATATATTTTTCTTTGCATTCAGCCTGGTCAAGTATATGGCGACATTTATGAACCATGACCCGTTCCTCGTGCCCTGCCTCCCCAGTAATCCCTGGCTAACGGATGATGACTCTTATTGGGAGCTGAACATGGCAGAGTAAGATTCCCTGACAGCTTTCTAAAAGAATTATAGTTAAATTAATTCATTTTTAAAGGTACACTATAAAACTTTGCTTTGTTCAATGTTGACAAAAGTTATATAATGAGCTAGTGCATCATAAATCCATCTTCCAAACTGTGTTTTTGTCGGTGCGCCTATGGTACACCTAATAAGTGTTCATATTTGGACTATTTTAGACCAAATATTTACAGCCGCTGTAGAGTAGCCTAGTCATATACATAAACAGAGAGAAGTAGCTCCGGCGGCTATAATGTTATTCCACAAGATGTTGCAGTTTTGTTTATTAAAGGTTTAGTTCACCCAAAAATGTATATTCTGTCTTTAATTAGTCACCCTCATGTCGTTCCAAACCCGTAAGACTTTCGTTCATCTCCAGAACACAAATTAAGATATTTTTGATGAAATCTGAGAGATTTCTGTCCCTCCATTGACAGTCTACGCATCTACCACTTTCAAGCCCCAGAAAGGTACTAAAGACATCATAAAAGTAATCCATGTGACTCCAGTGGTTTAACCTAAATTTTATGAAGCAATGCAACTTAAGTGCTTTTTTGTGCGAAAAAACCCCACAATTGACCAAATATGAGTCTCCTGCTCAGGTTCACGAGAGCATCACGACGCATGCGTCATGGAGATTTATCTAAAAATTGAACCACTGAACTGAAAAAGGTTGAACCACTGGAGTCACATGGATTACTTTTATGATGTCTTTAGTACCTTTCCGGGGCTTGAAAGTGGTAGTTGCGCGTAGACTGTCAATGGAGGTCTTATGGGTTTGGAATGACGTGAGGGTGAGTAAATTAATGACAGAATTTTCATTTTTGGGTGAACTATAAACTTTAACCACTAGAGTGCCAAAAGTTACCGTACATAGTGTACCTTTATATCACTTTGGTGTATTGTATTTTTTACAGTGTTGAAGTTCCCACAAAGATGAGAGTGGAGCGCTGGTCCTTTAGCTTCTATGAGTTGCTCAATGACCCACGGGGCCGGTCAGACTTCAAGATTTTCCTAAAGAAGGAATTCAGTGGTTTGTGAATATTTAATTAATGCTTTGACTAATAGTTGGTATAAAGAAAAAAATGTCTAATATGATGATTATCTATCATATCTGTCAAACAAATGATTTAGAGCACTTTTGTGAACTATATCAACTGAGACTTCAGACTCAAATTAACACCTTTGAGGATTACTTTTATGGTGTCATTTTTGTATTATTTATGTACTATTATAGTATTTATTAATATTCAGAATTAGTTTTTATTTTTATATTTTAGTTATCATTTTAATTTTAGTCATTTTTTATGTGCTTTTTTCATTTCTATTATTATTATTTAATTCTATTTAGTTTTCATTTATATCTATTTGGATTTAATTTGGAGTAATTTAAGTACTCATTTTATTTCAGTTGCATTTAATTAATTTTTTTAACATTTTTAAGTTTATGTTATGGTTCTATTTTATTGTATTATTTTAATTCTATTTATTATTTTATTTTATACCGGTATTTACTCTCATTATATATAATTATAATTTATATGTTTGTGAAACAAAATGAGGTTAAGTAACAGAATTTGCATTTTTTTCAGGCATACTATTTATATTAGTAATTGAAAATGTTTTTCTTCTTTTCATTTTCACTGCAGGTGAGAATCTGGCTTTCTGGGAAGCCGCTGAGGAGTTGAAATGGGGCACAGGAGCTTCTATGTCAGAGAAAGCAGAACACATTTTCAAGTCAGATACACATTATTTTTGCACATTATTGCTTTACATGTATTTTTCATGTCAGGCCTCCATTTCTCAGCATCTGATTTTTTTTATAGAACCTTTTTGGCCCCAGGAGCACCACGCTGGATCAATATTGATGGCAGGACAATGGGTATTACAGTAAAGGGCCTGGAGCATCCTCACCGATATGTACTGGACGGTGCTCAGACCCACATCTTCATGCTGATGAAAAAGGTGCGATTGTATTCTCGCCTCTATTTTTGTGATGGCCACTTGCATTCTGTATGCTTCGTAAGAGATGAAATGGTATGAAATTTCATATTGCGATTATAGTGACAAAAATAATCACGTTATCAATATTACCACGGTATTGATAAAATGTGCTGGAAATGTTCAAAAAGTACTGATACACACACTAACAATCATTTGACCAAATTTGATATTGAAAACCAACAAACAATAAATAAAAAAATTAGCAGCACTGTACAATTTTTGGTTTAAAAAATAATAACATGAACCATGATGGCCGGACTTCAAATGAACAAATAAATGTTGGTTGGGTGATTTATAACATAACATATGATCTACATGTTCAAATTAAGTTTTATAAAATGAGAAACCTCACACTTTAGCCTTTAACCCATTTTTAAGAAAAGGGATTAGTAAAATGAGAAATTATTAGGTATTTTATTTGCTCTGTGAATAATTCGAGATACCGTATTATCCAAATTGTTTAGATTTTAGAATGCACATTAGTAAATTTTTCTTCAACTGGTTAAAATTTACAACAGTGCATGAAATATTTGCATTGGTTTGAACAAAAGCGGTAGACAGGATGAATAAAAATGAAAATCCACTCTCTGACAGTAGGTGGCACTTATGGAACAGCAGAAATACTGTAGAGCTGCCGTTTCCCTGGATTGGCTGTACACAAAAGCACAAGACTAGGTTGTAAAGGTTGTCCAAAGTTGTCCACTTTGGTCCATTCTAATTTTTTCGAAAGGGCTTTATAAATAAGAGTTGAGTTGAGTTGTCTTCCGTCATGTTTTCACATAAAACGAAACCCACGCTGGATGCTGACTCTGTGTGAGACTTGCTAACTTAAAGGTAGGGTAGGCAATTTTATTATTTTAAATTTAGACTGGGTGGAACTCTCTTCAGATCCTGATAGCAATCAAAAATAGATGTGGTATAAATATTAAAACTAGTGCTGCCAATCGGCTAAAATAAATAACTAGATTATTCACAATTTTTTTTCTGTGATTAATCACGATTAGTCAATTAAAAACACGTACGTTTTTAATATACATTTGTATAAGTTTTAATATTTTATAATGTAGTAATTTCACAGTAAATCACCAAATTAATACAACATAAAGACAGTAGCCTATATTTGAAATACTTGTTTAAGGGCATCTTTTTATGAATGAAGGCCAGTATACTCACTGATATTAATGCTCCTACTGATGCCTCAATTCATTTTTTATTTTTGTTCAATTTTAAACATTAATTATAGCTATTCAACATTACAGTGTAATTGAAAACTACACATTTTTTAACATTTGTTAGGCTTTAAAAAATAGCAACTTTTAATTGAAGTGAACTTAAAACAATCCTCACATAAACCAATAACAATTTACCTGTGCCCTGTGAAATATACAGAAATTGAATAAAGTTATCAAACAGTTTGCACTGCATAAATTATAAATTAAATATAGATTAACCCTTATTAAAAATCCATTAAATAAATCTGCAGCAGTCAATTGGAACAAGAGCGAGCTCTTTAAGCGTTGATTATTATTGTATTGTTTTGTATATTATTGTTACGCTTTGCAGACTCTGCTGTGCCCGTTCTTGTTGCTATTGCAATGCACAGTATTTACCGTAAGTCTCTTCAAATCGCGGTATGGTTTAATGATAATTTAAAAATTAAACCGTAATACTGTCGAGATTTTATCATGGTTTATCATCAAACTGGTAACTGCTTTATCTCTACTTAGTCATTTTAACTTTCGCATGAATTTGTTTAAAGAAAAACCTGCACATTTCTGAACTCTGTATTTGTGATTTAGGATACCTTTTATCGCTACCTGAAGTCACCAGTTTATAAGGAAATACAGAAAAAGGCCATTTCACCAGTACCACACAGTTTCTCGTAAGTCTTTTTTTGTGTGTGTATGTGTTTTCACCCTTAATTCATCCTCTTCTGCTAGTAAATTTAGCTACTGATTGTCTTTATTGCAATTTCTACATAACAATTCACCAGTCATTTCAGAAATATAAAACATGTCACCAAAGCAGCAGTATTTTGCCATAAAAAGACATGTTCTCCCCCATTTAGTGATACCCAGCTGCAGCAAAACACCAGGAACCGCAGGCTGAGCATCAGCCCCATCATCACCTGGCAGAAGGAGCAGGAAGAGAAAGCAAAGGCAGAAGCTGCAGCTGGACCCATAGACATAAAAAAACTGATGGCCAGCAAACTAGATCGCAAATAGAGAGAGACAAAGATACATGCTGGAAAATGCTTTACTTAATAATCTGACTAATTAAAAGAGACCCATAAAATGTTTCATGATATTTTTTGGGGTGCTCTACATGTACATATCAATACAAAGTCTCACATCGAGCTAAACTTACAGACTCTTAAGTTTAATTCTTCCATGAAATTTGCTGAACACAAAATTGCTACCGAATTTATAAAAATAACAGTAAAACACGACAGCTGTGTACATATCACTGCCGAATAGCTAGTTCCAATCATTTGTATTGCTGCATGGATTACTGCTGTGAAATGAGCTGCTTTTCCAGATCACATTTGTTTGTGCACAGTAAGTTTTCATCCAACACAAAGATTGCATTACCTTCAATTGCTGTTCATATAGCAGTTTCCCATTACCGTGTGAACATGTTTTGTATGTGTGCAGTAGTCATGGCAATATCTGTATCTCTTACTGTAAAACAATAAAAAACAGCATGTTTATTGGTGTAGTATTGTATGGTGGTTGCAGTGTTGGAGAAGCTTACATTTCTTATTTTAAATGAATAATTACAAAGCTACATACAAAAGCCCTTTTATACATTTTTCTAACCATTACTGTACTTAAAAAGTAAAAAAAAAGAATAATCTGATTACTCTTTTTCTTATGAGAACCTTTTTTTTTTTAATTAAATGTATATAAGCAAATTCTTAAGGGTAACTAACTGAGGATATAAAGCTAAACTATAGATTTACACCTGAATTCAAACTATTTTATACTATATTTTGCTTCTGAGTCACTTAACATATTTAATCAGAATAAAATAATGAAAAGCCACAAAATAACAGAGAATGTGCTTGATAAATACAAAGATGTAATG
Source organism: Phoxinus phoxinus (assembly GCF_949152265.1). Classification (NCBI taxonomy): domain Eukaryota; kingdom Metazoa; phylum Chordata; class Actinopteri; order Cypriniformes; family Leuciscidae; genus Phoxinus; species Phoxinus phoxinus. Next base: position 31,446,921 of record NC_136876.1, read on the forward strand.
TTCATTTAATCCTTCCCTTTTTTATTAACGCTTTGCATTGCAATTTCTCTTTATATTATGTGATTTTGAAAGAATAAGCAATACAGGACACAGTTGTTACATTTCCAAATGTATTTTAAATATTATTTTACATAGTGTTGTACGCGGTTAAAAAAAAAAAAAAACTTTATAAAAGTTTATTTGGCCATGCCAGAAAGCCAGCCTAATTTAAAGAGAGAAGGGGCTGCGGACTCCTCTTCTTGATCTGCTAACTGCCTGAAGAGATTTCCTGGCCGGAAACTGTCATGTGGAGCAGAAGCAGAGGAGGGAGCCACCTAAAAAAAATTATAATATATTAATTGCCTTAAAAATGGATTTGAATCTCATAGAGAACAGTACAGACTACAGAGCTTTGAATAGTTCATCAAAGTTAGAGCCAAAAATGGTCACCACAAGCAGAAGATTTAGCAAGTTTAAAGCCAGTGGAGAAATCTGTAACTACATGATGCTTGTTTGCTTATGATACAGAAGTATTAAAGTGCTCAATATATCAGTTGCATTTGATTGCTGCTATGCCACGCGTTTCATTCACAAAGCATATCAGCTGATGCAATCAGAGTGAATCAAGTTCTAGTCAAGTAAATCCAAAACTATGCACTGCAAGCTCACTGTAAAAACAAAAATGAAGTAGCACCACGCAATATGACGTCACCTATCGCCTTGAGATCCAGCATCTCTTCTGCTAGGCCACGTAAAACTGGGAGCATTGGTAGAAAGTGGCTCATTTGCAAAGGCATGATAACATAAAAAACAACTGAATTCTTTATTCAATAAACATAACAGTTTTACATAATAAATGCTTAACCAACCTACCAATGATCTAGTGACATCTGCTCCACGTGTGGCTGAATTAGTCTTACGAGAGTTTGTCATACTCAGTGGCAGCAAACCAAACCTTGAGGGGGAAGAAATGTATAATTATATATTTAAATATACCAAATTAAATATTTAAACTAAATGAATGGATGAAATTATTACATTTAACGAAAATAATTGAATTATAATTCATTCAAATATAATAAAAAACAAAGTATAAATGAGAAATTCAATTTGAAAAATATTTAAGTATAATTTTACTTTATCTAAACGCATATATGAAGTTCCTAACATAACATATATTTTGATTATCTTGTACGCAGCATGACAGCAATTAACTAGCCATAAATATATATATATAACAATGAGTTAAACAGTGTGAAGGGCAAGACGAGAGCTTTATACTCACCGGATCTGGCTGCTAGCCAAAGGAAGGATGTTGTATGGTTCCTGAGAGTTGATATTGTTGGTCCTAGAGGTAAACTGCTTCTCTGTGCCAGTCAACAATCCTAAAAGCACCTAAAAATTAGACAAAACACTGTTCAATACAAAAAAGACGACAAATAACACCAATCTAAATCACATAAGAACAGGCAAATTGAAATGTTTAAAACAGGGACAGTGGGAGATGAATGGCGATGCTTACAGAAGTCCTTTGTGAGAGTCGGTTCAGGTTGCTATTCAGATGTGGAGTGAAAACATCCAGGTCAAATGGATCAATGTGACTTTCCAGGGAGTCACAGACCTGCTGGATCCTTTAACAAACAGCAAGAATGAAGGAAAAGTGTAAGAGGTCTGCCGTACAGGCATAAGCTATTCTTGGTGTAATCGGTTGTGCTTTGTTTTAAAGTTGGAAGGTCAAGTCACGCTATGATTGTGTTTTTATGACAGATTATTACTGTTACTTCCTACTGAAAACTTGTGCCCATCCCTAGCTTGTGAAGAGGTTACCTTGGGTCTTGGTGAGAGCGGGAACTCCTACCCTCTTCAAGACGGGACCCTAGAGTGGCACTGAGATACCGAAGGTCAAACAACAGCTGCAAAGCTCTGTTCTGGGTCATGGGGAGGCCTGCATCCTGGAGAGAGACAACGAGGAGAGAACGGCATGAGGCAGAACAACAGATATTTGGTTTTTGGAATTATTCCATTACAACAGTGACTAAAAAGCAAGAACGGAAGAATAAAATAGAGATTTAATCGATCGTCTCACCTTGCTCTTTGAGTTCTGAGTGAGTCTTTCATACTCACTCACCACCTGGTCTAGACAACTCCGCAAGATGTCCAACAGAGTGACCTTTGGTAACGCGTGACCTCCAACCCTATTGACCTCAAGGCACAAATGGAAGAGTATCGACTGAACATACCATGATGGCTGTAGAGAGAGAGAGAGAGAAAAAATAAATAAATGGGAAAACAATTATTTTACAAATAATATAAAGACATCCTTTCTATTCCATAAAACACTGTGCAATAATACATAATCCAGGGGGCCACAAGGGGGTGCTAGGGAGTCCGCAAAAAATAATATAAAGCAAGTATTATACAAAATGTAGGACTTTATGAAATAATTAAACAAATAATTAAATAAAACATTTACAAAATTGTTTAACAGAATTAACTGCTATTATTCTATTCTGTAAAAATAAGAACACATTAATAATACCACAAATAAATAAATATGCACTTATATGCAAGAATAGTTTGTATTTATGTCTTTCATAATAAGTATTGTATTTGTTTATCTTTCATTAGATGGGTTGCTATACATGAAAAAACATGTGCCTTAAAAGGGGATCATCATATTTGAGATTTGACACTGAAAAGTTTGAAAACTCAGTATACAATAAGGTATAAGAAATTGTGTAGTCCACATTAGGTCTCCTTAATGTATATATTAAAGTATTCATGTTAATAATAATAATAATAATAATAAAAGGAGAAATGTAGCTGTTACCTGCACAGGAAGGCGTATTTTGGACATTATACTGTTGCCTGACTCGGTTTCTTCCGGTATTTCAAGTTCCTCCCAATTAGTTGCAGTACCCAGGATGGATCCAGCAGTTCCTGCATGGAGAGTCGCAGCAAAGCTGCCCACAAGTGCCTGAAATGTATTATTAATTATTCAATTTTATTGAAGAATATAAGCATTAAAAATGTAGAAGACATATGCCTTAAATATGTATTTGGCATAAAAATGTTATTATCAAGCTGGCGAATAAAGTCTGTTGATTTCCTGTCCTCAGAAAGTTTCGTATTGTCTTCATAATCTTACCCTGGTGAGTGCCGAGCTCCAGATCCCATAGGCCTCCATGCTGCAGGAAAGAAGTTCCTCTTTCAGACAGCTCCACTTAGCCTGAGCTGGGCTGACGTCCGCTGCCTTGGCTGTGCTCCCTTTGCCCAACTTCTTGCCCTGTCGTGGAGTGCCTCTGCTCACCGGATCCATGCCTCCCTGCTTTCCCAGGATGCACTGTTTCAAACTAGGACACAGTTCGCCCATTGACTGGCATAGTCTGGCCATAAAGAGCACTGAACTTAACTGGCTGGGGCTGCTGGTTTGATCATGGGCATTAGTGAGCTCAGCACGAACGCTGGCAAGGACATCCCTCACACATGCCAGGCAGTGCTCTCTAAGAATGTCCTCCACTGCTCCAGCATCCATAAAGCGGTTAATAGGAGAGCTAGTCGTCACCGGGACCGTCTTTGAAGGCTCCTTGCCATTTTCCTCCGAGGGCAAGTAGTGCTGCAGATCATCTAGTTTGGCTTTGAGCTTGGAGTCCAGGGAGGAGCAGAAGGTCTGAACGCAGGGGGTGAGGGCCTGGGTCTTCATGGACAGGCCGCTCTTCTGCTGCGGGCTGCGTTGTGCTACACTCACCCAGGCTGTGTCGCTGAGCAGGTCGCCTTGAGACTCGGACCACAGGAAAGCTGCAACGTCACTCTCATACTGCGCCCCGCGGCTGAAAGTCCCAGCTGTGGCTTGACCCTGCAGATCCCGAAGGGCTGAAGACAAGAACTGTCTGGAGCTGCTGGAGATCCCTTCTGTGCCCTCCTGCGTGATCGCCTAGAGAGATCAAGGGTACATGAGTGAAGGAGGAGACGGGTTACCTGTATATACAAACTCAAGGTTTAGAGAGTTAACTGACACCGCACCTTGGATGACAAGGCATGGTATTAACATTCAACCTCAGGTGATTTGATCACAAGACAGCTGTAATTACAGGTGTAAAGGGGTTCCAAAACAAGTATTTTAAAGGTGCAGTGTGTGATATTTAGCGATTGATTGCAACCAACAGAAGCTACGGTGGCCGGCAGGAAAAGATGTCGTCGTCTGAGACAGCAGAGTTAAGCAATGAGGTTTCACAAAGATAAAGTAAGAAATTATGTTAACTTAATAATTCAGTAAAACTAAATGTTATTGTGAATATTATTGTTACTTGTTCATCATTGTGTTTTATTCGCTGATTTTAGCTAGTTTCTTTGCACGAAGAACAACATAGGAACAAAACGTGTTTGTCCGTTTAGGGCTACTGTAGAAACATTATGCCGCAAAATGGCGAATTAACATTTAAGGGGCGGTGTATGTATATAGAAACTGCTCATTCTAAGGTAATAAAAACTAGGGCTGTCAAACAATTAAAATATTTAATCGCGATTAATCGCATTCATGTCATAGTTAACTCGCGATTAATCGCACATTTTTATCTATTCTAAATGTCTCTTGATTTCTTTTTGTTCCATTATTTTTTCTCATTTCTCATTTATGCTCTTATCAACATGGAAAAGTGGATCGGCTTGCTTTGTGCAAATATTTTTTATTGAAAACTGCATTGGCATATACACTCTAAAAAATGCTGGGTTGTTTTAACCCAATTTTGGGTCAAATATGGACAAACCCAGCCATTGGGTTACATTTTTAAATTGCATTTTTTATCCAAAGTTTGGGTTTGTCCATATTTGACCTAACATTGGGTTAAAATATGGACAAACCCAAACTTTTTTAATTATCCCTTTAACATGAGTAAGTATTCACTCTAAAAAATGCTGGGTTGTTTTAACCCAATGTTTGGGTTTGTCCATATTTGACCCAACATTTGGGTTAAAACAACCCAGCATTTTTTAGAGTGTAGCCTACTGTGTTCAATTTCACACTAACATTCTCACTTGGAGCAAATAATCTCTCACACGATGTAACACTGTCCATCAATAAAAGGGTGAAAGAAATACTGACGAGGTGACGTTACTGATATTGACGAGTGGGCGTAGAAACGCATCAGCTGTGTGTGTGTGTGTGCTTGATCAAGTGGTATTTCAGACTGGACGTGCTGCGATGATAGCTCAGTTCACAACGACACAACACACAGATCACTTTGGTCTTGTCAACTAAACCATTTGGCATCTTTTTAAAAGTAAACTTTCCATTCAGGATCTTATTGGTGTCCATTTCGGCGTCTCGCGCTCATCATTCATCCACTCAAAACGTAACGTTAAAGCGGGTCGCACACCGGACGAGAAGCGCAGCGCCGCGTATTTAAAATTCTAACACATTATTCTCTATGAGTGTACACACACCGGCGGCGCCATTCAGCGTTTTTATTGCTGGCCATAAACTGAGAAAGTGTGCGAAACGAGTTGTCCTGACGCGGCTCGGCGCAGCGCTTCTCGTCCACTCATTGGCCGGTTTGCATCGCAAGCCCAAACATGTGTGTGCGGCGTGCCTGTTGTTTTGCTTCTGGTCTAGCTAGATCCGGTGTGGTGTTGTAGTTTTTATTAACGTTACTAGTTGTTGCAAAAGCATGTGAAAAAAAGTACAAAGTTTGCTAAGCGTTAATCTCGCCATAAACAAATTGACGCTGTTAACATGGGTTTGCGTTAACGCCGTTAATAACGCGTTTAACGGACAGCCCTAATAAAAACATAACGGTTCATTATGTAATGTCTTTATACACCACTGAAAACATAGTTATGCATATGATATTGCATTTCTGTCAACAAATCCTCCTACCGTAAATATTACCAAGTGCACCTTTAATATATATATATATATATATATTTTTATATATACATTACATCTTCAGATTATTTTACATTACATACACTACAGTATTTTTTAAAATACTAAATATACATTCAGTAAGTACACTTTAAATTGACCTAATATGAAAGTAAAGACGTTTTCAGTTACAAAAGATTTCTATTTAAAATAAATGCTGTTTCTTCTATTCATTAAATGCATCACGGTTTTCAAAAAAATATTAAGCAGCGCAACTGTTTTAAACGTTAATAATAATAATAATAACAACAAATGCTTCTTGAGCAGCAAATCATCATATTAGACTGATTTCTGAAGGATCATGTGACACTGAAGACTCAAGTAATGATGCTGATAATTCAGCTTTAACATCACATGAATAAATTACTTTTTAAAATATTGTCAAATAGAAAACAGTTATTTTAAATTGTAATAATTTTTTCACAATATTACTGTTTTTACATTGGAAAAAAAAAACGTATTTCAAAAACTGGTCACCAAATTTGGATTTTTAAAAAAAAAGAAATTTAAACAATAAATACCGTTTTGTGGCTTTTTAATGTGTCTGACAGATCGCTGTAGAGCATCAGTTAAAGCTGCTTGTGAACCGATCATCTCTTCCTTCTAGTTAATTTATAGCATCAAATAAACATGAATTAAAATGAACATAAGAAGGCATGTTGTTTTAACCGCGGAAAGGCGTCGGTACACTCCGTTTTTCAAGTTCAAATCCTCCCATGTTAATCTACTAACCCTCCTGACTGCTTTGAAGGACAAAATGGGAGATGGCAAAGTATGATTGGTCAGATCATCTGTGAATTAAGCTCCCTGCGAAGGGTCAATTATGTATATAGTCAGATACCCTTCTCTTGAAATATATTCACTGGTGGTTAGAATGGCAAACTTTCTCACCCGAATACCTGCATTGGGATCATCCAATAAAGGTTAACTGCAAGTGTAAACGCATCAATCAGACCAGTTAAACTGGTTAAATCAGTTATGAGTACCTGAAGTCTCTGCAGGAAGAGCTGCTGCAAAAGGTCATCCCACAAGGCCAGAGGTCGTTCGAGGAGGGACTGACACACAGTACTCCAGTGTTGACTGATGGACTCGCTGCTGAGCAGTTCCCACACGGCATCTCGAATCGCAGCCAGACCCTTAAGACTCTTCACGTAGACCAGAAGGCTGCTGACTCCGCTGCGGATATCCTCCTTACAGCTATTACAAGAAAATTGAGCGTATAAGACAAATGATTTGAGAAATGTAAACGAACATTTGTAAGAGGGACATACGTATCGATCCACTGCTGCAGCGTGTCTCTGAGCTGCTCCCTCTGTATAGGCTGCGCAAGTGTCCGAAGGACAGGCTGGAAGTTCATCACTGAAGGGGGAAGGTATTTAAACCAGCTTCCTGTGCTCATCTCCTTGTCCAGAACCTTCTTATCTTTCCCTGGATTTCACAGAATATCACAATTATTTTAGGCAAGTTATTTAGACACACACATAATGTAAAAGAACAAGGGGTCAGGCTGGTTCGCACAGTGACCCTGAGGGTCATAAAATAACTTTTCCATTAAAGAGGCCCCTCTTATAATTGATTTCCAAGGACATTTGCTACCTTTATAAGGGTCATTTTTATTAACTTATTAAATGTATCGGTGTTGACTTTTATGTCAGATACTTAGGCCTGGTTTCACAGACAGGGCTTAGATTAAGCCAGGATACATCGTATCTGCTCTTTGTTATTTATGACAATAGCAGGATTTGCAAGAATTCATAATTCAGTCAGTGAGCAAGCGCACTGAACAAAACTCCTGATCCAAGTCTTTAATTGGCCATTGCATTCGTAAGCTCGAGCAGAACAGAAACGTGTGATTGGTTATAATGGTCAATGCAAAACAATTTGTAAAAAGAAATCTGATGGAACGTGAGTAGATCTAATTTTAATGCCGCAATCAACACTTTTCATTCATTTACACATTTCACTTTAACCAAGACAGCTGTGATAGATTTAGCTTATTGTGCAGGGACATTTTTTACCCCCTTATCTTGAATTTGGGGGGGATTTTTGTTTCTTTTGGTGGCATTTTTGCCCCATTCATTTCTGACATTGCTGACCCCTTAAACATCCCAACGTAATCGTAAATTCGAAAACTCACCAGAGGATGTGTTGGCGGTCACATTCTCCAAGGTGGTAAAAAGCAGGCCACAGCCCAAACCGGTATCGGACACTTGGCCCTCCGGAGGCACATAAAACACAGCGTACGCCTGATACAGAGTGGTGACCAGCAGCTCCACCAAAGAACAAACCTGTGCTTTAACACCAGCACCTAAGAGAGGGACAGCAGCATCATATCTGTATAAAGAACAACCATGTGCAAATGTAATGATATATTCTAACCAACCATAATAAAAAATGAGAACAAGCTTAACTATTCATAGGCCAAAAGCTTATTCATATTATCAAGGTTATTCACCATGCTGGGGCTGATTGAGCAGTTGCTGAATGGATGCTTTCCTAGCCAGCAGGAAATCAGCAAGAGCCCGTCGAGGAGAGCTGTCCTCCAGGAGCATGGTGGAGACCAGCGCTTCAGCGATCGCTTGATCAGACACCGCCCTGCCCCGCAGCACAGACTTACTGTCCAATAAGATTGTAGACCTACAAATAAAAGGCAGCTAGCTTTAGGTAAGAGCAATAAACTAATCTAAAAGATGCATTTAAAAAGCCTTTTGACAGCCTATAATGTAGTACAGTGTACCTGAAATGACCTGCAGCTGCGACCTGACGCACCAGGATGGGGAAGCGAGAGAGGACGGGGCTGTATTGATGCCCTCCGCCCTCCAAGTGTAGCTGGCTGTGGAGGTGACAGCACAGCAGGTAGAGCTGTGTGGCCTGCAGGTACTGCGACGACTCCATTGCGCTCCAGACCCGCTCAGGGATTTCCAGAAGGAGCTTTATCTGTGACGCCATCGTATAGAATTTTTCCTGGGATTGTTTCTGATCCTGCCAGGAATAAAAATACATCTAATGAGCACTTAACAAGTGAGCTCTGACTTTGCGATTTATTGTATAGGCCTATTGATAAAAACTAGGGATGTCTTTTTTTTTCGGTGAAAGAATGAAAACTATTGAATTGACACAACTGTCAAAAATAAAATCTTACAGTGTTAACTTAATATACATGTATATCACTTGGTTATTGTGTCAACACTGTAAGATTTTATTTTTGACAGTTGTGTCAATTCAATAGTTTTAATTATTTCAACTTAGAGCTATATTTGGCAACATTTATAACAAATATTTGACATATTGAACTTGTATCTGACGGACGGTGACCAAGCAGCACCCAAACATAGGGGAATATCTCTGACGAAGCGAAATAAATTAAGTCAGAAAGAATAAATAATACAAAAACTTGAATTTGTTTGCATGATGTTTGTCCAGAATGAGAGCTTTACCTCTGCTTTGCCGCTGGACTGAGGGGCGTGTTTCGCCTGCTTCAGTTTGTGACAGTACCGGTACATGTCCTGGATGGACTGAACGACACTTTCCGAGCACTGTCTCATCTCACCGATAGTGTCAGCAGCATCAATCAAATCCCGGTAACGTTCACCGACCATCTGTCGAAGTTCCTCCTTTTTATGCTCTATCTCTCCGCGCACTTTCCTCTCGATCGCACGGATCTCATCCGTACCGTACCGTTCAAATAAAACGGTGGGGTCTTTAATTTCTGAAACCCGAAGAGACTGGGCCGGTACCGTAGCCATCTCTTTAAAACTGAGCAGATAACTGCAGAAATAAAACCCGGAAGCACGAACAGCTCTCCTTCCACGTAAACAAAGGGTCAGAGGTCATTATAAAGTGAGACAGCGACCCCTATAGTGGATGTTTGGTATTACAACGTACTTTCGACACACACACACACACGCACACGCACGCACGCGCACACACACACACACACACACACACACACACACACACACACACACACATACATAAATAGAAAAATATACTGTATATTCTACCTGATGGGTGATTTTTCTATTTATTTTTTATTAATGACAATATTAATAAACAAACAACTCCAGGGGGAATGCACGATAGAAAACTTAATTACATGTTTTAAAAAAACACACACAATGTGCGTTTTAAGGGTAGAGCGCTAGATCCCTGTAGTTTTCTACAAGCATCGCACTTCCGCAAAATCATATCAAGGGCTGAACAGCCTTTACGAGCAGCACAGTGACAGACAGGTGTAGCGCCGTAACCCGGAAACACGACAGAGCAAAACATTAAACTACAGGTGAGTGATCGAGAATGGTTCTAAAAGCTACATTGAGACGATTTATGAAAATGGAAATAAGATAATTAGGACGATTATAAGTTATTTTAGATTATATACGATTAATCTACTGATAGGTTGGAGTGCGATCTTTGATTTTCATAATATTGGTAATTGTACCATTAATTGCCTACTTTAAAAGCAAACGATAAAATATTTAAGGATTAATAAAAGTGTTAAGCGAATGAATTTGAGCTCAATCTGTCGCTTTTAACTGAGTAAACGTATCAGTTAAACCAATGGCGTGACTAAAGCATGTAATTTTCTCTTTTAGTTTGTAATGTCTTAATTCACAATACACTCTTCTAAAGTTTAGAATGTAGCCTAGTTTATAGGCCTATTCTCGTTGTAGTTAATCTAATTTCTTTTGTACTAAAGACTATAGAAAACAACTTCCTGTTTATTCAGGATGTTATTTGAGTACATTTGTGTATTGAACAGGTTGGTTTAGTTTATGCGCATCTGGGTTTTATTGTCTTAGTTTCTGTTTTCAAAATATATGACAACAGCATGTAATTGATATCATTCCCTCCATTTAGGAATCTTCGTACCAAAGTCATGGACAAGAACATTCAACAGGATTTTGAGAACCAGTTCAATGATGTGGTCTCAAGACTACAATCAAAGAAGATGTTTCAGTCAGATTGGGACATTGCCTCCTTTGCAGTTTTCTTCATCTTTATAGGCAAGTTAAATTAAGTTAAAAAAATGTGAAATGATGATACATAATTAAGAATCATTAACACAATGTTAAATGTTCATAGGCATGGTCCTCTTGCTGGTTCTTTTGGTTCTCATCCGCTGCTGTTGTTGCTGCTGCTGCGATGAGAAGGTCAGATTTCTACTGGTGTAATCTCACAGATAACGTATCTATAGATTCATGAAACAATACATGTCATGACAATTGTGGTAACAGCTACTGTTTCCACATTAAAGCCAAGAAGACAGAAGGTGGGCATCGACAATATTGGAATGGAGCCATGATTTTCCAGAAATGACGGGAACTACTACATTCAAATCACTCACAAAATAACAATTATGTGAATAGCTTTTTATAGGACTTATGCCAACTAATCATTACTTAAACTTGGAAAATGTTAATTTATAGAGGAAGAAAATATTTTACGTAGATGGGGTGATAAAAGCTCAAACCTTTCCCAACTGTGTAAAAATGCTATTAATATTTACCCAGCACATCACATGACTGAGGTTGCGTTTGTCCATAACAGATTCCTGATCCACTTTCTAGCTAAACACATTGAAGCACTTTATAACAACATTCCTGGATAAAATGAATGCAGTCCCTAAACTGTCTTCATTTGAATTTGTTTAGTCTCGACTTTTAAATCTGAAATGTAATCATTACAGAACTTCTGAAAGTTTCTGAAAATATATAAAAATGGTTTACTTTACTGCTAAAAGCTTTTAGAAGAGGCAAACAGATTAAGCAATGTTTTATTTGTGGAAAATAACCAGGAAAAATGAGTATGAATGTTTTGTGTATTTTTTATTTTTTTTACAATGTACCACCTTATTATAAAATTTAGACGTAAACCAAAAATAAATTATTTAAAAGATTCATTTCAGTGAAATTCAATGGCATTGAGCAATTTTTTTTTAGTTTGCCTGTATGCTAAGTACTTTTAGACAATAGCATTGGTCAGTTAATTCAATCTAAAAAATTTTTTTGAGAACTGAGACAAGAGCAGGGTAGTGTTCATAAAGTATGTTTATTGCACAGAATATTCCATATTAAGCGTGAAATATACATTAAAATAGCTTAGGTTTTACTTAAGCAATATTCAAATTGTCATGCATGAAATCAATTAGGACTCAAATGAAGTGCATTTAACATGAAATAAATAAAAATGTGGCAATAAATAAACAAGGCTGACAGTAGAGTAAATGACCTACCAACACAGAGAAATCCTTTCTGTAACAATTACAAACCCTGAACATTATCAGATAAATATCAATCAACATATTATTTTTCTTAATCATAGAATGATGGTTATTAGATATCCTCAGGAATGTGTGAAGTTTTAATGGAATATGAAGCCCTGACATCTTTCAACGTTATCATTCATTTAGTGTTAATATAATATTGGTCATTTATGCACATTTATAAGCGTATGATAATGGTCTCAATGCTTTTTACTTTGCTGCATTGATGATAGTCCCTGGTATTAGATGAATAATGTTCAAGTGTTAAACTTACAAGCCCCTGGATTAAAAGTAATACACACTGGTAAAAAATAAAAGTTTGAAGGGATCTCTCAACAAATGAACTGGAATATTTTCACAGGCTTTGTGACAAATAAGAACAAAAGCATTGTGTATTGTCTAAACCTAAACACATTAGATGAGGTAAGCTTCGATATAGGCAGGATTACTGACAAATAGTCAACACTGACAATGACAAATACTGCATTAACACAAAAAACACATCACTGAATACCTTCATCTGAAGAGCCTGTTTCAAATGAATGCATCCAGTCCATACACTACGCAAACTACCTCTGCTGCAGTACACATACTGAACAAGAAGCACACAAAATGAATTAATCGGTCATATAGTAAATTCACAATTCACTTGTTCACAGATTTTTTTTTGTTCCTAGTGCATCCTAAAGCATAATAATTATATCATTTTTATTATCATTCACTCTGGAGTTTGTCAGATATAGCTCAAAATGGTCTGTAGTTCCAGAAACTAGAGAAGACAGAAATCTGCAGATAAAAGGAAAGAAATGAACATTAGATAATCTAAAGTATTGATTACAGCATTCCATTCAGATCTGCTCCCATTGTGTCAAAATGTTTGCTTTGCTTTTTGCACCGGTTGAGCATTATAATCAATCAATCAACTTCAATGGTGAATCACAGGCCAATCATTAACAACAACTGGTGAGTTTTAACCACATTTTACTCTACTGTTCAAAGTTTGGGCTCAGCAAGATTTTTTCAAAGCAATTAATACTGTAGTTCATTTATTCAGTTGTTCAGTTATTCAGTTCCACGACAATTCAGTTGCACCATCACATGAATAAAATTACTTTACATATATATATATATATATATATACACACACACAAAGTTGTAATCAAAATGACTGAACCCCCATTGCACAGTTTTATTGGCAAAATGTACAGACTTTCAGCTGTTTGCAATGAACAAATCCAACAAAAGTAATTGAAATAGCTCAACAACAAATGTTAAGTGGTTTCTGAAAATCAAAAATCTTTTACAGTAATAATAGCAAACTATAATAAATCTATTAATAGTATTATTTGCTAATATTACCATTACTGTTAATCTTGATAGAATGACAAGGATCGTTAAAAAAATGTGATTACAATATCAGGGTAATTATCAACAATTATTCTTTTTGCCATAATCGTTCAGCCCCAATTCTAAACTGCCAAGTATTTGATGTCATTCTGTTACCATGTGATGTTCTTAAGTTATGACTGACAGTGCAGGTGAGATTATATTTGTTCCTGTAATACACCCACCTTATCTTTGAGCTGCTGACAGAGCTGCAGGGAAATTGTGAAAAACACCAGTGTATCATTCAGCCACGGCACTACACACTCCACCTTATGGATGTGGCTCACCTCGAACTTGGTGTTGTTGTATTCGCTTGAGGAGAAAATAAAATAAGATTAAATGACATAAAACCTTCATCAAACAGACTGTTTAAAATGAGCAGAATGACACATTATGATACTGCATGAGACAGACTGCTTGTGTTGCAGCATGAAAACAGGAAATGTGATAAGCACTTACAACATTGCTCCTGGATTATGCACTACTGCACTTCCTGCTGATTTGAAGTTCTAACAGAAAACAAAATGATTATGCATTTTAAAACAAACATTCATGTTAAGCATAACTGTAAAAGCCATGCAAACTAGTTGTTTTCATATTTAGTGCTTATTTTCAGATGGCTTGATACCTTAGTACTGTTTGGCTGCAGCACATGTAGTTGATACACGGTCAGACACAGTTTACTGAGATTGATATAGAAGTTCACCATCACATCCCCAGGCATTGGAGGTGTGAACATTTTCTAGAAAGAACAGGAGAAATGTTCATAACAGCACATGGAGTATCCACATTTAAATTGTTGAAGATCCACATACGAACCATCAGGCCACTGGCTGCGAGCTCAGGAAGAGTCATGCTGGCCGGGGTCGTGAGTCTGTTACGGGCTCGGGTCAACTGAAGCATTATCGCATCCATGAGCTGAAACACAAATGATGCCAAGTGCAATCGTACTTCGCATACAATACCATTGAAAATGTTAAGACTGTTTGTAAGGAAAGAATGTTCCTATTCCTGAATAACCTTTAGCGCACAACACCTTCAAACTTACTCATCAGAAAGTTAAATTATTCAGATAAGAACCACATTAAGGAGACCAGGGGCCGGATTCAAGAAATAAAATTATTCTTTTATAAACTTAATAAATTGAAGAATATTTTGTTTCCTCCAAAACATTTTTAGGTAGCGGCATATTTTTAGACTGGAATGAAAAGAAGACTGTGAGGGATTGAAGTACAGTGCGTCAGTGGTTCATACTGTTGTTTAACAACATACCGATTGTTCAGCTGACCAAACGTCTTTTCGGAAAAAAATTAGTAGAGAAAAAAAAAAAGTTTTGAGAGTTATGAAAATTATGTGATCTAGGACCTTTATTCAGTGCGTGCCATTGTAAAGACTGTAGATTTTTGTGAATCCGCTTCCTGGACAACAATATGCAAAATGGAATGACAAGCAAATTCAACAGCAAGATGTTTCTACTGGTGAAAAACAAACCTTATTGACTTCAGCCCCAGTTTTAAAATGATAACCCTCATCACGGCTGCTTAGTAACTGCAAGGCTTGATTCACATGGTTTCGGGCATCCTGAATCTGAGGAGAGGCAGAATACGTTTTAACAGCTATTTTTATGAGAGAATAATATCAAACCAAAGGAGAAAGAAACATTACCTGCTGCAATTTCCACTGTTTATCATCTCGGAATGCAAAATGCATGACTTGACTGCTTTTAGTGACTTTGATATTAATATCCTGCAAAGAAAAAAAGTGCCCATTTTATATAATAATAATAATTGAGCTGAGATAATGAACTAAACTGCATTGCAAGTGTCTTTTCAATTCCACTGGTTGACATCAAGTTGATGTTTTGACAAATTGAGACTCGTCTCATACATTTTAAAAACTCCAATTAATATAACAGAATCAAAACAGAGCCATTTTGGCTGAAAGCTGATTTCATTTTCACAATATAGTTAAACATACAGCCTGAGTCAGAGCTTCCCCTTGTACCGTCAAGACTCCTTTAACCTGGTCCATCCTAATGAAATAAAAATAAGTATTTCTATACAATGTTGTACACATCCTCAGATGTACACATTCCCATAAAACTGTAATCTTACACATTTAATGGATCTTACGTTGAACTGCCCAGAATGAAGTTCTCTTGTTTCAGTTGTCCTTCCAGACCTGGTGATGGCATTGAAAAACGCCTTGAAGCCTCCTTTGGGGAAATCACACAAACACTATTATTAATGCACTTTGTTTTGCTCAATAATACGGAATTAATTTGCCGTAAGCTATTTGGCTGAAGATACCTTCAAAATGTCCTGCAGCTGTTTCAGCACCGCATGCACCTCTTCTTTCAGCAGCCAAGTAAATTCCTCCTCCTAGAAACACAACTTGCCTTGAAGACATAGCCCACTAAAAATGAACATTCTGTCATCTTTTACTCATCCTCATTATGCATGACTTTCTTTCCTTTGTGGAACTCAAAAATAAAGATGTTAGGCAGAATAATGGAGACCCTCAGTCATCCTTCACTTTCACTGCATCTTTTTTTCTATACAGTGAAAGTCAATGGTGACTCTTCTGCCTAACATTTGTTTTAAGCAAAACAACAACAGAAGGTTTGTAAACTATTTCTGAGCGAACTATCCCTTTAATTGTGTTGCAAAATCGTGCGCTATGTTGCAAATACTGGGAGATGATACAGTGGTCAGTAGCAGCGCACAGACATCAATACATAAACTGAACAGAGCAATGATAAAGGCAGAACAAATCACTGTTTGATTGTTGAATCATTCACACTGGGATGAATTTAAACTTTGTCCCTCCAGCTGCGCTGCAAAATTGAATCAACAAGCTCAGTCTGCATCGCAAAGCAATATGCACATATGCAACGCACATGAAATCTACAGCTGAATATATGGTTATTCATAATAAAATCATAACGACTTCTCATGTCTGTAATACATCTGGTCCATGTATTTAAACACAAATTAATCTCTCACCAGCACAGTCCTCTCTGCTTGACTCGCGGCGGTCATTTTCGCTAATTCAGACATAGAAGATAGCTCTGCTCCGAGCATTACAATTCAATAAAGCTGTCCAAAATCTGTTAAAAAATTACACGAGCAGTCAGCTATTTAGTGTGATGGGCTAGAAGATCACACATTAACAATTAGGCTTTTGACACCGCCTCCTTCTCCCAAACTTCCGGTTTGTGTAACCTTGAAATCTTCCGGCTTGGGGAGGATTGGTTTGAGCGGAGTATTTTCTATTTATTCAAAATCTACTTGGATATTTATTTCTGCAAATTAAAAACATAAAAAATAATAAATAATTACTATGTTGGTATTGCAGTTTAATTTTTTTCCACTTAGTTTAACTGCATTTTTGTTTAGTGTTGATGATTCCAAATGCGTGACAAAAATTAACGTTATAGTTCGCAACGTAATCCATTTACATTACACATTTTAGATAATCTGACTACTTTGTGATTAATTTCAGATCACATTCAATTGAATAAGATAATCTTGTACAATGTTGTTATATAAATACAAAGAGAAAGAAAATATTCGATTCTTTGTTCCCAACAACATGAAGTGCATTAAACATGTCAGGTTTTCCCAAACTGGGGTTCGTGAAGAAACGGCATACATTTAAAATTAAAAGAAAACAATAATAAATAAATAAATGTTTGAAACACAAAAGCCTTCCAAAGACATATAGTTAAATGACTTACTGAGTGAGTGATAATTCAAATATGAATGCTCGTCAGGAGTTGATTCGATGTTGAGAAAACACTTCTTAAAAGGGAAATTATTTCTGTAAATCCAGTTGTTAAATGCTTTGTGGCCTCTCAATTTTACATGTAATTATGACCAAATGTCTGGTCTGTGCTTTTAATTTTACAAAACTAGAAGACTTTCTGAATGTATACTGTGAGCAATATTTAAATTTAAAACATTAAAATGATTTACTGCCATTGTGTGAATATAATCAAAAAGTAACAAGTCTGATTAAATGTTAAAAAGTAACAATCAGATTAAGAGTACTTATTTTTTGTAATCTAGATTACATGTAATCAGCATGCATGCATGTGCACATATATATACATACACATACATACCCTTACAAAAATAACCTACAGGAATTATTAAGAGTTATTTATGAACAAAAAAAACAAAACAAAGTTGGACTTTCAGTTTGTTTATTCAGAGGGTTCAGTTGACCGCACAAACAAAAAAGAAATTTCACATTTACATGAAATTATAAATAACTGATTATAACACCAATACCTTCCTTGCACAACTGGAATCAAGTTGTCAGTATGTCATTACCAACTGTGTTTAAGCCACAAAAGTCAAACCATTTACAGTAAATAAACCCATTAGCTAAGACAAAAGAACAGCCTACAATATTAAGACACCATGATTAATAAATTCAGTAGAGTCAAACTGAAAGCATGTTATTCCATGTATTCAAATAACCCAAAGCTTTCATGGGGATATATACAACGTCTAAATCTTACAGAGTCCTTAGTAAATCACAAAATTCTTATCTGTAATCAAGCATAATCAAAGTCTTTTTTTTTGTGGCAAAACAACAATTTATAGAAAATTAAATCACCCTGTATTTGTTTTGAGTTTTAAACAAAATTACCAAATTATACGCCACTGAATTGATGTCTTGTAATATCACTTAAAATAAACGAATGCAAACATAATTTAGGGGTAAAATACAGCAATACTTGAAACGGTTTTACATTTTTCTTTCATAGTGGAAATTAAAATTTACAAGAAAATCAAAAGGCAACATATCAATTTTCCAGATGACTGGCTTGGACAAAATATGAGAAGCCCAATTAAAAAAAATTCAAATAAAATAATAAAACTTCAAATGTATGTTTTTTTTTTTTCACAGCCCAGTTGAAAGATCTGTGATACAAATCCAACCCTAAAGTAATCAAGCTGGAAAACAAGTTGTTCCATTGCAGAAATGATAGTCAAGACTATTTTTTAGGATTAACTTTACTGTAAATGAAAAATAAATTCACACCCAACTTAAAACAAAAACACTGCATTTCTGATAAGGCAATAAAAAAAAACTAAATCATTAACTAGTGAACAGGGGACCTCCAAAAACAAGACAAAAAAAAATACAGCCAAATTGCACCTTGACATGGTGATATTTAGAGATAAAATAAATAAATACATCTATCTTATATGGGTATTAAGGCAATGCAGTGGCTTTTATCTTCGTCGTGCTCCTCAAGTCTGTTTGTGATCAGAACTTCATACTTTACAGATTTCTGAACATCAAGGGAATTCATTTGTAAAGATATGAATGATAAATAAAAACCCTAGGCTCTTCAAACAACACTGCATTGTATGCAGTAGCCTTAACAAAATGCGGATATAATACACTGCAGTCTATCATAAAATAATCATTCGCAGGGAGTTTAATAACCTCCCATTGAGCGTACGTGCAGCAATATTACAGTCAGTGCAATGCTCAGATTAGGCTGCTAAAGAAATCCCATTATACATGGGAAAACATATCACTGGTGCCCAACTAAATTCATCAGCAGAGAAGAGAAAGACAGAGGGAGAGGAACAAAGAAGGTGGTGAGGTTTGTGGTCCAGGAAATAGAGCACATCTACAGGATTAGTGAATATAAGCTCTGTAGACTGCAGACATGTCATTGTCGGACTGGTCCAATGCTTTTGCTCTCTTGTACACCTGCAAAAGTATGAAATGATACATTACTTTAAATGGAAGTATAGGCAGAAATTGCATTTAGTCCTTTAGAACATTTACGGTTTTAATGTCGCTGATTATTTACAGAAAAGCTGATAACGGTAATTTTATGGTCAATATTGATACAGAAAGAATTTAAATTCAATATTACTACTACTACACACTAAATTATATAAAAATGGAGATTAGCTAACGATTATATTTAAACGTGTTGTTAAATTATCAGTGCTTTTCAATATGAACTTTGTGAACGTTAGATTACAACAAAACGTAATCGAATTGTAAAAAGAGTGTCACATATGACACTCCAAAATAATCCATTCAGTTACCAAAATGTTGTCTTACCTCATTTGCAGCAGCTGCCATTGGTGTTGGATGATTTACCGAATCTCCCATTGAAATGGCTAATCTCAGATCTTTCTGAATATGTTTCAGGTAGTAATCAGGTTTGAAGTTGCCCTGCAAGATATCTGCAAAGAAACAAACAAATGTTAAAATAAGGCAATTTTTAGTATTTTTTATGTCACGATTCCTCAATTAAATTAGAGTACTCGGTTTTAAGAAATCCTCGATTGCAATTTACCCGTGTCGAGTGGTTAAAGGCAGGATGATTCAAAGCCAGCAACTTACAACTCATAACTACTAGTAACTCAGTGACAACTACTATCATAAATGACTAGCATACAGATCAACTAAAGACTTCATTGTAATCACTTATGTTTAGTAGAATCTTTGAAACATTTACAAGTAAACCTACTCTGGCATTTCTGGTCCACAAACGTGCTTGCCATTTGTCCGTGGCAAAGAATATCCAAGAATGTTTGTTGTGACTGTCCTGTGGCCTGGGCCAAGGTCAATCCCTCTGCGATGGTTGCCATGAAACTGCCTTGAACCATGTTAAGGATCAGCATCATTCTTGCAGCATTTCCTGCTTCCCCTGCTTTAATGGACAGGACAAAGTTAATATCACATAACATCAATCTCATACAGCCACACGCCACAAATGAAAGGTGGCAGTACCTATGAAGAAAGACGTCTTCCCCATTGCCTGGAAGCAGCTGCTACAATCTTCATAAACACTACGGTCTCCTGCAGCAACAATGACCAGCATACCGTCATTGGAAAGCTGCTGGCTGCCCGAAACCGGGGCTTCTAGGAATCTGCCGCCTCTGGACGTGATGACCTACAGATTCAAATGAACCTTAGTTACAGACTTCCTCCATTCACATGCTGACAGACTCGTCTGGATGATGTTGGTTACCTGTGAGAGCTCTGTGATGGTTTCTGGATCAACCGTGGACATCTCCACGTAACATTTGCCTGGTCTGATTCCCTGTAGGACTCCACTAGGACCTAACACAAGCTGAACAGAAATAACACTGTATATGTAAACCAAAGAAAAGCAGCTTGACAGATTGAAAACAAAGAGAGCCATTTACAAAACATTGACCTACATCTCTGGCAGCTTTTGGGTCTGACACGCAGGAAAATGTGATGTCGCACATTGACACAACCTCTGCAGGCGTTCGTCCTAATCTGGCACCTTCTTGGATGAACAAATCACACTGCAGAATGAAAAACAAAAAAACAAGTTGAAAAATCATTCAAACTCAGTGTAACTTTAGAAAGCGACCATATTTAAACCCCTCTGTTTGTACCTTTTCTGCAGTGTGATTCCAAACGGTCACAACATGCCCCATCTTCAACAAATTAGAAACCACACCACTTCCCATCAGTCCTAGTCCAAGGAACCCTATCCTGTTGTGAAAACAAATAAACTGCATTACAAACATTATAGGTACTGTCAGTATAACAATTTAAGTGAAGTTTAATTAGGAAATTAACTTAAATTTCAGATTCAGGCTACACAGTATTTTCTCTAAAATGAACCTGCTCAGAGTATTTGTTTGTTAATCAGATTACACTGGTTGTGTAGAGCGCTTGTTTTTGCGTGCAATCAAAACACGGCTCAGCAGAACACGGTGACATCAGCAGTACAGGAAGCTCTGTACAAACTGAACACAGGTCTGGGGATTTTAAGAATGTAGTCACTGAAATGAAGATTGCGATCAGTGTTAAACTTATATCAGTTAGGTTTCAAGGCAATATTTATAAGTTGAAGTATTAAAAATACTAAAAAGCAAAAAAACATTTTTTACTTAAACAAATATTAAAAAATAAAAGCTCATTCAAAGTATGAATGAACACTATATTAGTGTATAAATATTAAAATAACACTAGCCACATTTCCATTACCCTTCAAATTGCGCAAATTGAAATTGCGAATTGAAAATACGCCCAATGGAAACACGTCAATTTCGCAAAAACGCCCATATATCGCAAAAAGTTTACACACTCGGATGAGGTGTTTGAGGCAAATCGGAAAATGAAGAGTGTTTTTTCTCGCATTTACAGGTCACATGGCCGCCGTACGTAAAAGTGTATCATTCTTTAAAGGCGGCGCGGTATGTTTGGACAGAAGACGAGACAGTTCTTTATTAAACTCATAAAAGACAAAACAATTCTAAACAAAGAAATGCCACAATTTATCAAGACATTGAAGCAGACAGGAGGGAGAAACACCATATATGTGCTGCTCCCAAGTACAAGGGGCTTTCCTTGCCATTAATGCGTGGATAACACGCCTACGTCTCCTTCAATTAAAAATAATGGCTAGTACGGTGGCTGGTATATACGTAAACCTACCAACATCCGTTGCCATGAGTTTTGAAATGACTTATCACGAGAGGTGAATTTTTTTGTTGTTGCATAACATCAGTTAATGGAAACGCCGCCATTTCACTAAAGTCTTTTTTATTGACATTTAGAAAATAATCTCAAAAGTTTTGCGCAAACCTGTAATGGAAACGCGGCTACTGGTCACGATTAATTGGTAAATTCATCAATTACCTAAAATGGCACAGAATTGTTTCAGAAGCGTTTCATTTCGATGTGGCCCAATTTTCAGACCACTAAAAATATGATTCTTCTCATTACCTTTTGTCTGTAGGAGTGATGCTGCCATTGATGGCTGTGCTGTCTGCTGCTTGAATAGATGTTGATCTTGTGTCCTTTTCAAAAAATAAAAAACAAAATTATTACAATTACTAAGCAATTCTAGCCGGCTAATAAATCAGGTTATTGAAGAAACCACAAGCTGTGAATTTCTAGGCAGGGCTCACCTCCTCGATTATCTTTAAACGCTTGGTGATGGGCTCCATTGATGAAGCTGGCTGTAAGGAAAGGGGAGGGATTTTTGGTAAATCAAAGTCAATTCAACATTCATTTCAGATTTTCTAGAAAGAGCAAAAAGTCTTGCACTCAAAAGGATCCTAGATACAAATTAAGGTGAAAACACCAAGTAGAGAGCCAGGGAAGGAAAACCAGGTGGAAACCCTTTGGCCCAACAGTCACAAATGATCTTAAGTGCATGTTATTTATTACTCTGCCAGCTTCCTGTAAGGATTTCACTTATATTATACTCTGCTGTCATGTCACGCGGCTCATACTGCCATATCTGATGTGAGAGCCAGGAGCAAAGCCAGTGTTAGGGACTGAAAATCAAGTTATCATGCTCAGCCACATGCTCCATTTCAGTTTAACTGAAACTTATACAGGACAAGAAAAGGGCTGACACAGCCTACATGAAAATGTTTTGAGAAAAGCCTCAGGCAATTAAGATCTCAGTGTCTCCTTTTTGGAGATATAAATTTAAGATCAATTTGTTCTGACTGTGGCGCCTGAAAGCAAAAGGGCAGAAGGACAAGCAAGAAATAAATGTTCCTTTGAAGAGGAAGTGCCAAGAGGAAAAGGAAGAGTCATTTAAACAGTTTGCTAGTATAACTGGCACATGAACAGCAGCACAAGAGTAACTTGGCCGGGCGTCTCTGCTGGCTGAAAACAACCTCCCCCCACAAATCGAATCAATTCATTAAACACACTAGCCTGTAACAGCAATAACTAGCCTGTTACAAACTGTGCAACAATAGCCAGGGTCAAATTTATTTTTTGACACACATATGGACAAATGTTTATTACTGCCCGTTTATTTTGAATATTTGTATATTGGAAAAAGTATCTTTGGCCATAATTTCTTGCATATCTGTAGTGAACAGCTCACAACTGCAATGGCACAAAAAAAAAACATGATTTTCTTTTTCATAGTATTGTTTTGGTGGTAACTATAACTATCCCCTCACTTTTTGGTTGAAGTTAACAACTTATTTGTATTACCAGGTTTTAATTGTGGTCATAGCTGTCTCTTATGTATATAATAATGTATGTAAAAAATAAATACGACCTCACGTTATGTCAATCACGCTTGCACACTACCTCCGAATCTTTCGTCCGTCATAAAAAAAAAAATCGAAACGGGTTTGATTTTCTGCGTTTTTCGCATCCGTAACAAGCAGTTTGAATGGTGCTTTGACAATTCAGAGCCACCGAATCACGAATACGAAAAAACGCATACGAAAATTTCGGACTCTGTGTGCAATGGCCTTAAATGTTTTTGTAGTAAAACAACAAGTGTTCATTTTGGACCTTGACCAGAGCCCAGACAAAGACCTTTTACACATGACTTCAAAACCATAGCCAAGAATAGGTTAAGTAACACGTCAGCTCATGATTAGAGGGTCAAACAATAAGCTCAACATACTCTGTTCTGATAAGTAACAAATTCAGTACAACTGCCATGCTGCAGATTTGGCCAAATAGCATCGCCAGAAGCAGTTTGGGGGAGGGAATTATTCAGATTATTAGAGCAGCCATTGTGTGCAATGTGCAAGAGACAGGGGTAAGGTTGCACTAACTAGAAAATCATTCATCATCCCAGTAAAATTGTCTCCTTACCTTCTCAGACTGGCTGAGCAGAAAGTGATGGAAATGTGGGTCATCCTTTACTGGCTATAATGGAAGAGAGTTAAATTGGAAACTATTCTCCAAAGAGACTTACTGACCTGAGAGCCATTTAATATGCAACTAATTAAAGTGACATGGCGGAAGGTGCAACTATACAGTGAAGGATGTAATGTAAGTGACTTAAAATAACCTTATTGGATGTGTTTGTGCAGTTGCTATGAAAATTCACAGCTGTGACTAACTCCATCAACAAACCGTGGATAAGTCTTAGTGCTAACAAAAAAAAAGGGGTATTTTATGTGAAGAACCCATGAAAGTGCAGAAACAAACTGTGAATGTAACCTACACTGCTCTCCCATTTGAATCCTGATACTGTTCCAGCGACCAGCCGTTGTACAGAGGATGGCTCTGGGTCAGAATCAGTCTGTTCCTTAAGGGAAAGAGAGACACATTCACCTTGTGTACAGAATGGCTTTATCTCATGAAACAAAGCCCTAAAATAGCTGCATCTCTACCCAGTCAAAATCCGACAAGGTGGATGCATTGGTCGCACTGCAATAGATGACATCAGTCTCAATGAATGGGTGGGTCCCACTTGACAAATCCGATACCAAAACATACAATTGTAACGTGACTCCACAGCAGGTGCAATAGCAAATGGCCTTAGCAAAGGACTTTGGTGAAGCTGACCAAAAAAAATAAAGTGTCAGATTATGATCTAACCCTTGCCCTACACAGTACCATTTAATGGTAAAGCATTATCTCCCAACCTTGTCCGACGAGCCACCCTTAAAGGCGTCTTCATCATCCTCTTCAATGATCTTCATTGGTTTAGCTGCTTTACGCCCTTTTTCTGACTTGCTTTTGTCATCAGAGTGTGTCTGTAAAACAAAAAGTTTTATGCAACATGAGAAATTATTGCTGAAACACTTCTACTACCTACAATTTAAAATAACTTTTTTACACCTGGTACCAATGTATTCTGGGTGTCAATCATAACAAGTGGACAACATTAAATAAATGTTTAGGTTTGTGATCTGATCGCTTGTTTGTGTGATAGACTACAGGCTCTGTACTAAATTTAACAATTATTTATTCAACACTAAATTTAAATCTATAAATAACCAGCTTTTTAAAATAACAGTTGCAATGTGCAATTTTAACAAACTACACAAATATTTAAAAATATTTGTGCTACAAAGTGCAAAACAACATAACTGAAACAACAACAACTAAATTTTAACAAACACTATACAAACTGTAAAACACTGAAGTGCAAAACAACAGTCAAAATGCAGAGGTGGGAATTTACTTGAGTAAAAGTACTTTTCTAAGTTACACTGAGTTCACAAGTTAAAAAAAAAAATCAAGCACGGCCCGACAACTGTAATTATGAACCAGAGCCCGATTTAAACCCGACCATTTTTTAATAGTGGGTCGTTATAACTGACGCTCAACTTTCTCCTGCCCGCAATATATATTTTTCTGTACCTCCATGAAATACCTTCAAGTTACCCTACGTGTCGCCACCATACACATCAGCATAAATGCTCCTGATAAATTATTTGTTAAAGCATTAACATTCACAAACCACTGTTAATTTAACATAAAAGCAAGCAGGCTACGTGCATGGTTTGCCATGACTGAATGAGCGCAAAGTGCGCTCCCTTAATAATTCCTAAAAAGCTGACATCAGTTCATCGCGATCTCACGCATCTGTTATTATAAATGAAGCGGACTGCACAATGAATCTTTCATAACATCTACACTTTGTTTGTTATAATCAGAGGATTTGCCTGCATGCAGAATTCAGCACTGAACAAAAAGTCAGATGCTTCTGATTGGCCATTGCGTTTAAGAAATCAACACATGTCTGTGCATTATGTCTCAACGGCAATGCTGCAAACATGTTACAAATAGAAACTCTGGCCTGTATATCGTTTCTATTTTGATTAATTTGTTCTTGTTGCTTTTCTGCAACAGATGAATAACAATTTATTCGTTTTTATATGTTTTATTCATAGATATTTTAATTTTGTGGGAGTCCCGCAAGTCGTTTTATTCTCCCGCAGCCCGCAGTGAGTGCATTATCGCCCGCACTACTCCATCAAATCTAGTCCTGCGTCTCTAGATCACGGGTCCAGCCCGAGTATAGCGGCGGGAAATATCGGACTCGGGCAGAGAATCTAAGCTCTAAACAGGACAGAGTAACACGGCGGATATCGCTCATATACATTTTTTTGACCACGTAGTTAAGGCGGCAGGCGTGTGTTGCTTAGTCGGCCGCCTTAGTTCCAAAGTGCTGCGGGAAACCCTGATGTTAATTACGGTTGAAATCGTAGCTGCTTTTTTATTCTTTTTATTCTTTTCATCCTTTTCCGATCGCTCGTAATCTGCATAACACAGGCCGGTCAGTCAATAGTAATCGTGTGCTCACCCGAAATTATGTACAGCGGGATGAAATGAGAGGGGAGTATCTTCAGGAAATACGAACAGTGGTCACATTTGAAATGCATTTAATACCAAACAGTATGCCTCTCACAGACCACTTGTGATGGAATCACTGAAAACCAATCATAATACTAGGTTGAAACAGGTCTTTGGAGGCTGAGTAGTTGATTTGTTCCAGTAACAGTTTTTGTTTTGCTGGTTGAAAGTCTCTCTTTACATCCTGATAGCAATCACTAAGTTAAGTGGTCTAAATGTACTGATTTGCATCTCGTCTGTGGAAGGCGTAGGACCATAAAATGTCCGTCCAATCATTGCATTCGGTCCGATAAGATGCCCTACTTGCCTGTCAACGTATTTATTTTCATACCGCCGTGAACCCTCCTCGCGCAGACATCACACGTCATCCGCGCATTTCATGCTATGAGTTAGACAGACGTCAGTCAGCAAGCAGCACTGCAACCGAAACAGCAGCCATAGTTCCCCCTGAACCTTATGCTGAGTTCACACCATAACTACTGTAACTTGGAAGAGACGGAAACCCGTGACGTTATACTTGGAGTGGTTTGTGACTCAAATCTATGCGTTTCAATGGCAACACTATCAACGCCGAAATTAATCTGCAGTACAGGTCAGAGCTCTTTTAAGTTGTTTATGTTCATTATTATTGTAATGTTATGTGCTTTGAGACATGAGGTAAATTAACGCAGTCTCTCATAACACTTTTGTTTGCTCCTTGCTGTGCATGTTCATGTGTTTTGGAGGAGTTGTGGCTTTGTAGAGCGCTCTGAAGGGAGGGTGGGATCTCATGCTTTCAAAACAATCTCTCCAAAAAATTACCTACCCTACCTTTAAATTTGTGAACATACTAACCTGATCTTTCCCCTTGGCCTTCTTTAGGTACTCCTCAACTGCATCAACAGCCTGTTGGAAGCGCTTGCCTTTGTTTATCTTAATCATCTCCTCTTTGTGGGGGTGGTACGGCTTCAGCTGCTCTACCTTAATCCAGGCGCTAAAATGGCAACGCATATCAAAAGTCAGCATCTGCTTCTCAAAACAAGAGGAAGTGATGGCTATCATCATTTTTTTATACTTACTGATCTTCAGTCCCAAAGAACTTAACAAAGAAACATTTTTTGCCTCTTGGCTTTTTCAGATCCTTCGGTGGACTGACGACCTGAAAACACAATGGTTGGGGATTAGTAAATAAACACAACCAAACACATTATCCACAATAGTCTACTGATTCAGTAACTGTATCTCAAGCTGCCTACATAATTCATTTAACTGTTACATATTTGAACGTTTAATTTGAAGCATGTTTGCTTTGGTTGGATTAATAGCAACCAAAAAGTATTTTAAGATAGCTAGGTTTTGAACAGCAGGTTGGTTCAACCTCTAACGTTATATGCATCATCCAACAGCTGACCACAGGAAAAACAACAAGTTCAACTCAATCGTTTACATGAACCGGTCTCACCTTTCCTGGCCAAGGTGGATAGCGTCCAAGCTTACCCCTGAAAATATATTAAGAGGAGAAATTAGTGTTTTAAATGACCGCGGCTCAATTGAGTTGTATTAAAATAAAGCTATCGTGCCTCGAAACTAGCTAACGTTAGCTAGTGTATAGCGTAACCCGTTTCGATCCCATCAGCAAACAACCATCTTAACTGCACTCAAACTTGTATTATATTCCGTATTCATATAAAAACACAGTTAAAAGTAAGATGAAACCCCCCTGTAGTGATAGAGACACTAAGATCACGTGTTTTCCTCCCCAGAAAAGCATGGAAAGTAATCGTTAGCGTGCATGCTAAGCTCTCTCGGTGTTTCAGTGTTTGGCTTGACGACACATAAACTGGGCCATATGCTCGATTTTTAACAAAACATTTGATTGCAGCCACGATAATTTGTCTTCCATGTGCTCGAAAAGGCATTCAACCTCGACGTGAAATTAAATTGTAAAAAGTTAAATTTGGTATCTCACCAAACCAGATCCCCGATCCTGAGATGCACGGTCGCCATCTTAAACTGTTAGTGAGAAACGTCGCACTGAATGCAGGGAATGAACACACCCACTACTACACCCATCTACACATCATCTAACGTTACCACCACAAACGACGCGAAAAAGTATTAGGGCGCTCTCGTCTCATTAGATGGGGACATGGTAATTTAGCGATTTTAATTCATGTAACGTTATCCCTAAACAGCTGGTCCTGGACATGAGAAGTTATACAAAGTTTAAAGTTCTCCAATGAGAATTTCAGATAAACCATCTTGAAGAGAAATGAATTTACAACGGTAAGCTTTGAAAACTGGTACTACACATTTGTTACCGAGTCAATTACATTAGTCAAAAATAGTTTAATTGGTCCATGGGTATTTATTTTTCTTCAAATCTTTAACTAAGAAAATAAACTAAAATAAAGCCCTGACGCTGCACTGACACTGTCATTTGGACCTTGAACCGTTTGGGGCCCATTGAAGTCCATTATATGGAGAAATGTTTTCATCAAAAACCTTAATTTCTTTTTGACTTAAGAAAGAAAGACATGGACATCTTGGATGACATGGGGGTGAGTAAATTATCAGCAAAAGGTTTTTTAAAAGTGAACTAGCCTAATCCTTTAAGACAAAACGTGCAAATTCATGTCAACACCATTGTATGTTTTACTTAAAACTGCAGTGAAAAAAGACAGTCTCAAAAACGCAGTTTGAAATCGCTGCATGGTGTTTCTTGCGTCACAAACTACCAAATCACGGCAACGTGCTGGCGGGCTTTAGCATATCATCATTACTGTGGAAGCAGGGGAATCTCAAGAGAGGCCAGGTTATATTTTTTGTTGATATGAAAAATCGTGTACATTTAGCAGTATAGCGGGTGTATTTGATGTATATTACATGTTATGATGAACTATATGCCTTTCTCCACTGATGTTCTATGATATTCAAAACATTTGAGGGATGCTGATTTTCTGAAGGCAGCTGTCTGACTCTGAGATGGTGAACAGGAACATGGTTTGTGTAACATTAGCAACACATTATTTGCTGTTTGTCGAGCTAAAGGCTAATCATATAAATTACCGTTACTGTCTGACGTAGAGAACAATACATAAAACGCATTACCATTCTGATACATCAACTTGTGGACGACCCTGTATGTGTGAGTGGAGACAGGGCTCATTTGCATATTCATGGTTAGGCGTATACTAAATGAAGCAAGGGTGTAGTTACATTTCAGCTATTTTAAGGCATGAATACTTTTTTCACAGGAAAAAACTTTTAAATATGCCTTTTTGGTGATCAAAGATGAGTTTGAATGGATAACATTATTGAATACAGGGGGCTTTAAATTCCTGCAAAACAAATTTTTACTCTTTTTAAGAGTCATATATTTTAAGTAATCAACATATTTTCAGTCTGCTAATTTATTGTGTTATGTTTGGTAATCATTTAAACCCCAGAGAAAAGACACCCAATGGTTTTGTGAACTAAAAAGTGATTGTAAAGATAGTTTGAGCTTTTATTGCTTTATGATAAAGATGAAGGGAAAGAACACGCAATACTCAGGTTTATTCACATTTCATTCATGTTTTAATCTCAAATCAAATACATGAAAGGAGAATAGATTAATCTGACTAGTGAAAAGTGCATGAAAAGCGAGATAGGGCTATAACTTTATCATTAAGGCACACACTTTATATGCATGTATTAGATCAGATTACAGTGAAACTGAACTAGATTTCAGTAAAACATCCTCAAAGTGCTAATCTTTAATGAAAACACTTTGGGAATAGTGATAAAAACATTAAACCAGATCCAGCACCATAACCATAAAGGAACACCATCTTGCATTGATATAAAAATGCTTTTTTTAAATAAATACATACTGTATTGAGAAAGGGAAAATAAAAAGAGATTTCCGGTGCAATTTATATGCCTCTGCCTGACAGCATGACACCGAACTCCTGGATGCTTATCTCTTTGTTCTGATATTGTTGCAGCTGACGGTTTGTGATGCTTCCTGCCCTCAGAGCTTCATCAATGGCAAACTTCTTGCCTGATTTTCTGTCGTGGAGAACAGAAGACTCGCCACTCGGACCCTTGACGGTGATCTCCTCCCAGTCGCACTCTTGACTCTGAAGGTTGACGAACATTTTCCAGTCGATTAGACCGAGCTTGTAAGCCTCCTCAGGCCTCATCTCCTTTCCGGTGTCTGGATCGATGACGACAATTGAACGGCGGAGGTGACTTTCTCGCTGCTCCCTCTTCACTCTCATTGCAGAGAGACTCTTCTGAAGCTTTTCAATCTCTTCGTCCTTCTCCATTCTGATGTGTTTAAGTTCTGTGAGTTCTCTTTGCAAGGATTCCAGTCGAATTTCTAGGTTCCTGCTATTCTCCGCCGGAGAAGACTCAGTGATGTGTCTGGTTTCTTTTGATGTGATCTGGATTTCGGATTGAAGCTTCCTTAATTCGTTCTGTAGGCGCTGGTTCTCCTGCTGTAGCTTGTTGCTTTCATCGCGAATGTAGTCGACTTCTTTAGATGATTTTGTATTGGTAAACTCCACCTCAGAAAGCTTTGAGTTTAGGATGATAATCTCTTGGTCCAGCTCACGACGTCGCCTTTCCTCTTCTTCAAGGCTTTTCTTCAGCCTTATAATGTCCATCTCGGCATCTGGGTCTCGCTCGACTTGGACTTTTTCGGTTCGCACAACTTTTTCACGCACTTCCGTTCGCTCAAGTATTTCTTGTTGCTGCAACAAGGCATTGTACTCCTTCTCCAAGAGCATACGCTTGTGCCTCTCCTCGTCAACCTGAAGACGAAGGATAGAGTGCTCTTTTTCTTGCTGAGGGTCCTGCTGGAGTACAACCTTTTGCTTTACTGTAACCTTTTCTCTGTTTTCCGTGTCCCTAATCTCTAGTTCATTGAGCCGAACTCTCAACCTCTGAATTTCAAGCTCCGCATCTCTGCGTGCTCTGCGTTCACGTTCCAGATCCTCAAGCTGGAGCTCCAAATCAGCCTTTTGATGCTGCAGCCTTATCAGCTCTTCTTTCAAGGTCTCTCTCTGTTTCTGCTCATTGTTGATATTTGAAGTGAAGGTGTCACATTCTGACCTCAGGATTGGATCCTTCTCCATCTTCACAACTTCTTGCTGGACAATCGTTTCCCTCACCTGTGACAAGTCGATCTTCTTGAGCCTGATCCTTTCTTCATTTGCAGCCCTTTCGTTTTCCAGGTCCAAACGTTTCCTCTGTTCCTCAGACAGTTTCCGCTTGAGACTCTCAATCTCCTCCTTAGTTTTAGGATCTTCTCTGTATTGCATGATCTCATTTACGATCTCTTTGGTGTAAATCTGAGGCTTGGTGTCTTTCCATCTTTGAATCTCCTCTTTGAGTTGGAGGATCTCCATCTCGAACTTCTCTGTTTGGTGGGATTTATCCACAATTTCATTCCTGAGTTTCTCCAGTTCTCTTTCTGTTTCTGGGTCAATCTTGTATTTGATGACCTCTTTGATTGTCTCGGTGTATTCAATTTGTGGGCCTCTGTTTCTTAGCATTGTCACTTCATCCTGAAGGGACTTAAGCTGCTGCTCTGAATCTCTGCACCTTCTCTGCTGCTCCACCAGTTCAAGTCGAAGATTTGCCACCTCTGTTTCCGCCTTCGGATCAGGTCGAACAATCTCACGGACTTTCTCCTGGATTATGACCTTTGACTTCTCTTCCTCCAGACTGGTAATCTTGCGGTTAAGGTCTGTTTTCTCTCTTAGTGAAGTGCTGCGCCTTGTTTTTTCATCTTCATACTGTCTTCTCAGATTTTCTACCTCTCTCTCCAAAGCAATATCTTTCTCAACCTTCACAACTTCTTTGATGGAGATCTTTTCCTCAGCCATTGCCTTTTCCTTTTCTAGACGCCTTAATCTCTCCTGCAGGAATCGAAGCTCATCTTCAAGTTCTTTTCGGGTGTTAATTTCTTTTTGTTTCTGGTCTAGCAACAATCTGTACTCGCTCTCAAGTCGAGGGTCATTTTGAACCGTAATTACTTCCTCCTCAGTGATTATTTCATGCTCCTTGCTTTTCTCCTCTGCAAGAATAGTCACTTGCTTTTGAATCTGAATGATTTCATTCTCTCTGACCATCTTTAGCCGCTTGACTTCCTCTAGCTCTTCTCTTAGTCTCCTAAGATCTTCTTCCTGCCCCCTGTCCCTTTCAATGCGGAGCACCTCTTTGACTGTGTACTGCTGAGCTCCCTCTTTCATTTCGGTCTCAATACCACGCAGCTTTATACGCAGCGTGTCTAGTTCACTCTCTAAGACACGACTGGTCCTGCTTTCATCTAAGAGCTTCTGCTGGATCCTGTGATATTCTTCATCCAGTTGAGGGTCAGGCACCTGTTTGATGAGCTCTTTCTTGACGATAGTATCCTGTGGTTTCTGGCCCTCTAGTAAATAGATGTCAGTCTGTACACTTTGAATTTCCCTTTCCAGTTGGTCTCTACGCTGAATTTCTTCCTGAAGCTGTTTTTTGATTCTCCAGGGCTCTTCGCCTGGGGCTGATGATCTCACAGACTGGACCTCTTGCTTCATTATTGAAACTTCTGGTTGCTATAAAGAATTATAAAATATTGAATGTGTATAATAAGTAAAAAAAAAAAAAAAAGTAGTGTTGTCAAATCGATTAATCATATATATAACACAAAAGTTTGTTTTCATAATACATGTTTGTGTGTATATATAAATATATATATATATATATATATATATAATATATATAATATATATAATACTATATATATATACACACACACACATATATATTATGTGTAAACAAACTTTTATGTTAGATGTGATTAATCGCGATTAATTGACCCTTCACAGCGAGCTTCATTGACAAGTGATCTGACCAATCATACTTCGCCATCCGCCATTTTGTCCGACAAAGCAGTCAGGAGGGTTAGTAGATTAACATGGGAGGATTTGAACTTGAAAAACGGAGTGTACTCACGCCTTTCCGTGGTTAAAACAACATTCCTTCTTATGTTTATTTGATGCTATAAATTAACTAGAAGAAAGAGATGATCGGTTCACGAGCAGCTTTAACTGAGGCTCTACAGCGATCTGTCAGACACATTAAAGAGCCACAAAACGGTATTTATTGTTTAAATTTCTTTTAAAAAATGACAAAATTTGAAAGGGGAGACTTTGTTTAATATGTTTAATATAAAAAGTAACCTGTTCTGTCCTGTCTATCAGCACGTTGTCAGTGTGCTCTCTGCTCCGCGATGTATTTTTCACTGCGTGAGAACATAGTGTGGCGTGAGAGCGGCGTAGCTTGTCGGACATAGCGACAGTAACTAAAGGGGGCGGGTCTTTGCGAACGGTCAATTGATTTGACAGCACTAAAAAAGCAATGCTTATACCATGCTATTGTTATTTGTACGCATAGCATATGATAATGTGTTTTACCTGGTTAAGAAGGCTTTGAGCAAACTCAAGGTTCTGCAGTCTCTGCTTGTTCACAGCATTCACTTCAGTGAATTTAGCCTCAATTGCAGATTCCTTTAGAACACAACATGTTTAAACTTCAACAGTCAGGAAAAACTGTTCTCATTAAAAAGACTATAACATTTTCTAATTACTTGATCCAGGAAACTGTTTACTTTTCAAAAATATTCACCTCTCTATTCACTTTCAAGGCAGGAGATTCAAGTCTGGTCCTTTTGTATGTCTGGGGAACCAAGCCATCTTCAAGGTCAAGGATGGATTTAAACCGCTCTGCTTCATTTTCATAGTCCTGAAAGCCACGGCACAAAGGAGTTCACAAAGCTTTGCATAAATATGATAGTAGGATAATTCTCTGCAAGTAATAGACTGAGATTTTAGTACCTTGACTGCTTGCTGATAAAGCTGTGCATTTCTTGACACATTGTTCAGGTCTGATTCCTTTCTTGTGATGTCAGAGAGCAGAACCTGTACATTTCAAACATGGTTTCGGTAAATAAATATAATTTGTAATATTACAATGCAATTATTGTAATTGAATGGAAATGACTATAGAAGTTAGGTTACTCTTTGATTTTTCAGTTTTGCATCAATCTGTTTGATGTCATCAGTTTCACGTGGCTCATAGTTTGGTACTCGAGAAAGCCAGCTATTGAGGTTGTCATAGTCATTGTGGTAGTTGGCGAAGGCGGTTTTGGCTCTTTGCAGACTTTGTGATCTGTAAATTTTTGATAATTCTTTTCATTTCAAGTTGTATAAATTAACATTAATGTATGTATTATGAATAAACATGAATTAACAGTGAACAATAGTAAATTTATAAATGAAAATGGATTATTAAATGATGTTCATGATACTAAGTTTAACAACTAATATTAACAAATTGCAGTAAAGTGTAACCGTAAACACTAATAAATGAAAACAATCCTATTCATTTTACATGTAATATAAATAATACAGTATACTAAAGACTAATCTGAATTAAATTCTTATGACATTTTTTTTAAAGTACAGTCGCATTTGAAATAACTTTGGTTTAATATGAACTCACCTGGCTTCAGTCTGTCTGTTCAGGTTGTCAAAGCGTTTGCTGAGTTTCTGAACATCAGCTTCTTGCCTCTCAATATCAGGGCAATGCTCTTGCACTTTGCCGGCCATATTGCTGCAGCTGGCCTTGGCATCTCTCAGGTTCTGCTCAGACTCTGTGATAATAGCTCTTTTGCTCCTTAGCTCAGATGTAATGTCCTGGAGACAAAGATACATCAGACATGATTGAATATAGTGAATCTTGGAAAAAAGTATCATGAGAAAAAAAAAGTGGCATGGAATACAAAGCTCACCGCCAACTCGCGCTGGGTCTTCTCCAGTGAGGTGGGGTCAGATGGGGCAACCTCCTCTCTTGCCAGTTTGTTTTCGTAGGTGGACAGTATAGCTTTGCCATTCTGCAGAGAATTTTCCAGCTGATAGGAGTTCTGCAGTCTACAAAAGTACAATTTTTAGGCTCACAAATCAGGTTCTCATTTAGCATGACATTCTTGAATCCCGTTGTAAGAAAAAAAAAAGATAAAAAAAGAGGTGTACTTACTTGTCACCCGCACACTTCAACAGCAAATCGACTTTGTTGTATTTTTTGTTAGTCTCATCCACCTTGGAGGAGAGCTGTGGTGCACTTGAACATTTGGGAGAGGATTTGAGGAAAGTCTCAGCCTCCTGTACTTTTGCAGACTTTTCTGGCTCTATCTTGCGAACAGCAGAAGTAATGTCCTATGAAGAAAATACTGGATGTCAGGGTCATTTCAGATACTTGCTCACTTTTACATGGAGTACTTGCATGACCATATTCTACATCTCTAATCCTACCCAAAGTCTAAACTTAACAACTGCCTTACTAACTATTAATAATCAGTAATTTTGGAGTTTAGTGAGGCTAAAGTCATAGTTAATAGTTAGTTAATCGTGAGAATTGGACCCTAAACTAAAGTGTGTCCAAGATAACTATAACAATAGCTATATTAGATTCCACACCAGCGGATGATATTGTTCTGTTGTTTCTTAGTGCATGCTGCAGTTTATGTTGTCTGTCGCTTTAACTGTTTGAGGTATTAAACCAGGATGGATTCTGATTGGCTTTCACTGCTTTTATCCTTCATCAGCTAGAAAAAAATTATTCTGAAAGTGATTCCAATGAAATTGTTTCACTGTGCTGCTAATCGATATAGTGGACTCTGCTATCCTTTTATATTTAAAATGATTTTTAGAAGTACATCTTATCCTATGTATTATATAACTTTATAGTTATCGTTCTTAGTGTGAACGGGCCTTATGACTTTCAAATGTGCACTCAAGATTCAAACTAACATTTTTATTCTTTAAAAATGGACATCACCAAAAACAATTGAGAACCACTGTACTAATGTGACTGAAATATAATGATAATGAACATTATTAGAATTAACTTTTTATAATGAGTACTTTTTTATAATGAGTACATTTAGTCAGACACATGACACTTGTTGTCCACTACAGAATAAACATTAAGACACCAAACTTTGCACCTTTATGTCCTGTAGCCTGTCAGAGCTGTCTTGAACAGGACGTGTTTGCTCCAGTGGGGGGCGCACACGAGAGTAAATGGCCTTCTCCTGCTTATCCAGATCACTGACCACTTTATCCAGTCCTGCCATCAGCTGACGGCATTGCTGCTCTTGTTTATCTGAGGCTGGAGGTAAGAATGAATGAAGTATTTAACTCTCTTTAGGAGAGCTTTGCATCTAAGTTTATCATAACGTAAGAGACAAACCTTGACCTCCTGTACTCTCCTTCCTTAGCTCTGGCAGTCGTGCCTGTAGTGCAGATTTGCTACTGGCTACTTTCTGTTTGATGGTTTTGTGCTGGTTTATTAGACTACAAAAAAAAAAAAAAAAAAAAATCATATTAGACACAACTGACACATTTACACATGACATATACAGATATCAAGTAATACCCACTTGTCAGCAACGCCCACAGCCTCAGGGTCGGTTGGCGGGATTATGAAGCACACTCCTGGAGCACTCATGGTGCGGCCATTTGCATCCTTCACGTCCCATTTGGGCCCATTGTTCTTGAGCAGGGTGTACCGCTCCCCTCGCAAAATTGAACCCTGTGTCGTTCAAAATAAGCAAAGTAAGCTGTTTCAACTTGATATTGCAGCAAAAAAACACACAAATTCCTCAAATATATGTGAAATCCGTACAAAATCCCCTGCACACGTCTCCAGAGGTTTATATGAGATGAATCGTTTGGGTGAAGGCCGTCTTAAGGATTTAAATACATTAGATGGGGGACTCCGAAAACCCGAGCAGAGACAGAGTGTAACGGTTTTCTGTGCTTACTCATGATAATAGCTGATGTTTCACTGACTGGTATTAGCGGAGCTCTAAGCTGCATGCATAGAGTGAGCGAGAGCTCAAACTCCATACCTCATTAGCCTCGTATTCACACAGAGCCTCGATAGGAAGCAGTTTCTGAGGAGTATCCCTGCGGTACTTCAGAGGGAGCACCTGCAGGCTGCGCTTCTGAAGACTTTTCAGTCGCTCGTCAAAATGACCCATGGCCTTTGCCTGATCCTGCCAATACAAACAAAAACAGTCTTAGATAGCGAAGACACCTTTTAATTCTTTAATAATTTAATATACACATTATATGAATTAAAAAGAAATTCAATATAGGTGCCAAACTAAACAATATATTTACATCCAGGTCAGTAATGAGCCCCTCCATCTGGTACATGTCTTTAAACTCTGGATTATACTTCTGGTTGATCTCGGTCTCCAGGCGCTTCAACAAATCGTTGGTGTCTCTTGCATCCTTGTGGAACTGTAAAAAAAAAAAAAAAGGAATAATGCAACTGAGCAAGTCTGAAAGCAATATAGAATATGGAACAGGAAATTAGTGTGTAAAATGTAGACTGACTTTGTGATAGTCATCCATGTTCTTGAGGTGGTTCTCTTCACAGATGAGCAGGTTGAGGTATTCCTTCCAATCCGCATGCACGGCATCCATGTGTGCCTAAAACCAAGACATGTTTTAGAATAAGCATATACAACTATACCACAACAGCTTGAAATGTATGTATCATCTTATTATTTAGATAGAAATTGGCATTTTGAGAATACCGGTACTTAAAATGATCACATTTGATTAGATTTAATTTAAAATGTTATTTTTAAATTTTTTTCTTTAGTTATTTAGCTATGTGCACTGAAGCAATATTTTAAGTTTAGTTTATTTACAGTCATTGCAGTTTTAATGTGTGCTAGCCCAATAGTACTTTATACAGTTATACACTGTAAAATATATAGTTACAAAAACGACATCCCAGAATGCCTGAAACGGTGCCCAATGTATTTTAATGCAGTTTTACTGCCCGTGTTCGACTGTAAATGTAATGGGTGGAAAATGAATCATTATAGCAAACGGCTTGTAATATTACCCCAATGACATTTTTCCCCGGATGGTTCTGCTCAATAAATTCCTCTCCATCTTCATTCAGCTGGGTGATGGTTTTCTCCTTAGACTCCAGACACTTGCTGATGAAGTTCTGATGAAGATGTCAAGCAGCATGTTAACAAATATTTATAAGTAGTTTATTTATAAGCATTTCAGTACTATAATCATATACTTTGTAGGAGGTTTCAATCATGAAAGCATATTCGAAAGTCTTCGTGCCACCTAGACTTGTATTACCACTAAGCCTTACCTCGTACTGCCTCTTTCGGGCAGGGTAGTCCAGGTTGTTGTCGCTCCAGTCATATGTGATTCGCTCATCAGCTTGCTGGTCCATCCAGTAGAGCTCGTTGGTGCAGCGCTGCATGTAATCTCTCAGACTGAGCAGGTTCTTCTGACGTGCTGCGGAGCTCGCCTGCAATGGACATGGTGAAATACATGGTGAGACACGTGAATTGACAACTAACTCTCAGTCTTTTACTAGTACAACTTCAGAGCAACACTAGGGAGCAAATTAAAGGCAGAAAGTGAAATCTCACCAGTAGTTTCTTGTACTTCGCCTGGTGGCCATCCACACCGTCCTGTTATGCAAGTAAGCAAATGAGTCACAGATGCCACTCGCATGACTGTTCAAAACGGTCAAATATTCTTCTCGTATTGCATTTTATTTTAAAACCATCAGTTAAATTTGTTTTACCTTGTCTGCAGTGATATACGGAGCCAATGCCTCCACTTCACTGTGGAAAATATTGTGCTCCTCCACTTCATTCTCGATGGTGGGCAGATCTTGTCCGAATCCTTTGTTGTTCACATTTGCCTACATCCGAAAATATTTGACCATGAATCATTTGCATTTGAAATCATATATTTGAAAGAAAGAAAGAAACAGATTAGATACACACCAGTTTCTCATCCATCATCTTTCCCCAGTTGACGGTGGGAACCTGCTCAGATCGTGTGATGTTGTAAATGCGATCATGATCTTCTTGGAGCTTCCTCACACGCACTCGCAGCTGTCTCATACTTTTTCATTGAGGAGAAAAAAAATTAGTCATCCACAATCCCATAGCATAAGCTTTCACAGCATATAGTTCTCCTTGCATGGCATATAGCATGAGATACTATCAGATATTTCAGTTTGAAGGTGGCTATAAAAACTTACTCCTTCTCAATCATCTCAGCCTGAGGGTGCTGCAAACGGGTGGTTTGGGATGCATCTTCATCCAGGCTATTCAGCAGCTCCAGTGAGTTCTGGATCCTCTTGTTGGTGTCTTCCTGGTACAGGGGCGGCTTGCCTTCATTGATCTTCCTGATATCCTAGAAACATCAATGAGCAACACAATTAATGATAGTTATGTAACAATAGTTAAAGGGATAGTTCACACTCATGTCATTCCAAACCTGTATGACTTTCATCTGTGTAACTCAAAAGAATTTGTAAAATTATATATGATTTTTTTCCCTCCCATATCCAGAAAGTCAATGGGGTCTTTCACGGTAGAGATAAAAAATTTTTTTAAGATTCTTAAAAATATCTTCTTTTGTGTTACATAGAAGGAAAACAAAATCATATAGGTTTTGAATTACATGAGGGTAAATAATAAAAATTCTGGGTGAACTTTTAATTTCCGTTAATTGAAATAAAGCTGGGATGATATAAATGATAAATATTAGATGGAAAAACGTAAACTTCTAAAAGTATTCAAAATTATTGAAACTTGAATTTAAATAATAATTAATTAAAGCTATGTAAAAATATATATATAAAACAAATTAAATGACAAAAATACGTAACAAAAATCACAAACTAAAATGTAAATGAAAACTTTTTTTTTTTTTTAAATAAAAGCTAATTCAAGATACTGATAAATACTACAATAGTATATACATAATACTAAAGTAACACTGGCATAAACTTTCCACTATTTTAACCCTAAATGGACACATTTAAAGATGACATTAACATGCTTAACGGCTTTGATTTGTAATACACAGACGCGTTTACTGTACCTACCCTATTGAGATTCTGTTCTGTCTCAAGGATGTTCTTTTCCACCTTGTCTGCATTCTTCTGCAACTTGTCAATCAGGGTCATCAAATCAATCTCAACTGGTCTGTGGTGAAATAAAAGGAAATTAGTTTTTGTTGGTGCAGTCTGATATTTTCAGTGAGCCAAATGTAAAATTTTCAGTCTGCATTTTCCCAAAATACTACAGCAAATGTAGTAGATTTGTTATGTTGAATCTCTGGATGTAGGACATAACACCTCACTTCACTTATCTGTCATGCTGAGATGCTCTGAAAATAAACACAGGACTTGAAACACTTTCATTCCACATCATCTGGCACAGACTTCAGATCTGTTAGGAGAACCTTGGTGGTGCTATCAAAAAATATTGTCTCAGCTGAACCGTACTGAAAAAAAAATGCTGAAATGCTGTTCAACATAACTGCAGCCTAGCATAGTTTTAGTGTATTCTACGAATTCTAGGAAAACACTGTTTGACAGTGCACGGCGGACATGACTAAACTTGATCAGAAAACAAATTACGCACCTTGGGCCGTATTTGCCTTAAGGACAAGGCATGTTATTTGAACATACAATAGCATGAATCATTAATAATAAGGTTAGTGCATGTTAATGGCAGTTATAAATAGCTTACACTGGCTAAAATGATAATGTCATGAATAAGAAAACACAGTTTTGTGTTCATTTGAGCTGGAAAACAACAACAACCGTAGAACTGAATTATGAGTGAGATATGTAAATGAGGATGATAATTACAACAAGAAGCTGGCTTTAACGAGGGCGTTAGAAAGTGAAACAGGTCTAACTGGTTTTATTCACACATGCAAGAAGAATTAAAAAGACTTTCTGTCACCTGAAATAAATGCATCTGTATGTGAAACCCATCAAAAGGTGTGACAAAACACAGCTGGACTGTTAAAGAAAGAGATTATGCTTGCTGTTGTCATTTATTTAATCAAAAACAACCATTAAAGCAAAATAGAAAAACAAAGCTCTATCTATATATATATTTTTTTTTTTTTGCGGTCAAGAGAAAATTATTTAATCTGATTTGAGAAGAAGCTCTGGATATGGCAAGCTATTATTTGATGCTCGCTTCCCTTCTCTAAAGGTGTTCCCATATCCAAAAATATACAAATGCAAAAACAAACTATGAAATCCAGATATCTTAAGAACAGTGTTA
This sequence comes from Phoxinus phoxinus, assembly GCF_949152265.1. Taxonomy (NCBI): domain Eukaryota; kingdom Metazoa; phylum Chordata; class Actinopteri; order Cypriniformes; family Leuciscidae; genus Phoxinus; species Phoxinus phoxinus. The sequence goes on from NC_136876.1 coordinate 31,488,741, forward strand.
TGAAATAGACTAAGATATTTTGTCCTTTTACAGTTCACTGCAAGCAAACTGCCCATATCTCTGTACGTCATGCCTTGCTTCTGTCAAAAGCAGACAGACAAGTCACAAAACTTGGCACATTTGACACTGGGGGACCCATTGTGTGTAGCACAGTCGAACGACACCCAAAAATGACCTAAACAGAAAACTATGTGGTTTTTTTTGGTGCATCTGTAACCAATAAAGTAATTTTGATTCAAACTGAAACCATATTCCTAGAGTAAAATCTTCCATAGTTGCAGTGAACTACCCTACTATATTAGTGTCCTATAGTCCTGCAGGAACAAAGCTCGAAGCTAGACTCATCTATCAGAAGATCAGTAGTTTATGCTTGTTTGAACTTGAAATTGTCACTCTGATTAAACTTTTACCCTTAACAAATTAGCTTTCTTTAAACATTCCCTAAATATGTAGACTCCAGCCTGTAGCCTACTGATACAGATGTCATTTGAGAACTAGCCTATGCAACAAAATATAATATAAAATATAATATAGGCATATAATAATGTTGTTTAGTGTTAATAATGTAGCATTGACAGTCGATACAATAATATTAATAATAGCCTGTTGATATTAACAATAAATTATAAATAATACATTTAAATGACTACTGTATATTTCTCTAATATCAATTTACATCAGTCTACTCTGTTTAGTACAGAGTAATCACGCAAGTCACGCAATATCTCAGTGAAAGTTATCCAACCTGTTACAGCGCCACACCCTTTACTACAGTAACCGCACGTCAAGCAAGCCCAAAACCGATTTAGCAGAAATTGATATTTAAAATGTCAGGTTACAGCCTATTGCCCACCGTGGCTAATGTAGCTACTACAAACCAAAGATAATGAAGCGCGACAGAGTTAAAACACTCGCACGCGCCGCTCCGCACGACTCCTCAGTGACGCGAATGAAAGTCCTCATCCCAACAAAACGTATAACTTAAGTGTATCCGGTTGCCACCGACCTTTTTTCAGTGATGGTCGCATTGGTCTTTGCAGTCTTTTTCTTGAACATGATGACAGTTGCGGTGTTTCTCCAACACCCGTCTAGCTTGTTAGAATGGCTCAGTTAGGATCCCACTGGTGTTTGTCGTTCAACTACCTGAAGCGTCTTCCAGGACAGCTACACCTCACATACAACGCCCACAATGAGCGAAACCGCAACTATCCTCCCACGAACAGGAGCTCTCAAGGTTAGTCCTGCTTAAAAACATCAAGCCCATTTAAACCACGGGCTGGTGTCCGCCCCTTTCTGAGAGACATACCTGCAGCCTATCGAAACAGAGGCGTCGCCCCTGTTACTAATGTACTTTCGTGGGATACATTTAACAGGCTAATATTCAGACTTAAGAGCAAACTTTTAATCAATATAGTAGGCTAGGCTATGTTGTTTCATTCAGAAAAGTAAGACACATCAGCGTTTACTGTGATTATTTGGTTATATTGTGCTTGAGGCCAATTCAATGTTACATAAACTACCATTTAACAAACATATTCAAAATTATTAACTAAGTTAACACAGTTGACTGTTCAACATTTTGTTAATTTTTGCAAAATTTTTTACATTTTAAATTAATAATATTTTAACCCCACCACCCAATCAATATTTATAAGGGGAAAAAAACATGTAGAGTAAGTGCAAATGCGTGTATCTGATATGCTAGTATAAACTAACTTACAGACATTAAAGGTCATTATAGCGTAGAGCAAAAGGCATTTATCATAAGATGATTTTGTAGGAATTGTAACTAAAGAGAGTACATTTCAAAAGAAAATTGATCCAATTGGAATGCCTGGGTTCCCAAGAGAGACTGATTTCAAGGCAGGACCTGATTTTTCACTCGGATATACATAAAAATATAGGGATGAAAAGACTATTGCAACTTCCGTTTCATGCCTACTTTAATTTTGATGTTTATTTAATATTTAGCTATAAAAAGGGCAAATCACAAACACCAACTTGTTAATGACACCAAAATGTATAATGACTCTAGCTTCTCATGAACACATGCACCACAGTACAAATTAGCATGTCTTATTGATGGCTTTCCCCCCCCCCCCCCCCCCCCCCCATAAAGTTCTGGGTACACATAACACATTTTTCTCCAATACTTGAGTGTCAGCTTAACAGAGAGTTTACATTACCAGCCCGACTTTTGTTTGGGATGCTACTTTGTGAGATTCGAGTTTTAAAAGCCAGACCTTTTTTTTTAGACTGCTGAGCATGTTAAACTGCAGAGCAGTTTTCATTGTTATAGCCGTGGTACATATCTGAAACATAAAGATTTAAAACATCGCAACTGTCTCTGAACAGGGCCTCATGCTCAGAGCAGCTAAGAAGTCACTAGAGGACCCTTCTTAGTGCCAACAGAGGAAGAAGTCATGAGAACCGGGTATTGTTGGATGGCTAAACAATGAGTCATCTGGGGGTGTGTATTTGTGTGTGTTTTTACTGTCTGTTTTTGAATGGAAGCAGATGGAAAAGCAACAGCAATACTAGTTTGGTGTTCAATATCTCTCTTAATATTCCATTTTACAGCATGCCTTAGGCCTCACGCTGTATAAATAATGTATTTTTTCAAAGACCAATTCAACAGGTGTCAGGTGAAGATAGCAAAAACAAGTAAACAGAGAACAGGACAAATTATTTCTACCGAGGGCGTATAATTTCAAGTTGACCCAGGATGCATTTTGGTTATCTGAATTACAGTTAAACATGAATGAAAAACAAGAATACAATGACACATGGTTAGCTGAAGAAGTGCAGTAGACTAAAACAAATAGCAAAGTGTCAACAGGCTTTAGCCCTCAAATACATTGATCAGCTGCATTGACCTCAAACCAAATTCAAATATTTGAATATTTTATGCTGATGTAACTACCTGAATATCGTCAGACTCAAAGAAGCTCAGAGCCTTTTAAAAGTTTTTAAAGTGCATATAAACATGTACAAGTGTGAACTAGTGTGTTTTCACAATTGGTTGCAAAAACAATGACGAGAAGGATCTATTTGCAGCAGTATCAAAGTTTATTAAACAAACACCAAAGTCCCTTTCAAGGAAAGTCTGTTCCACTCGGTGGCCATATTTGCAACGCCTCCAGGCAGCTATTTCGGGCATCCAAGACCAAGATACTTGACTAGGGGAATCCTGATATCTCGAAAAACCGCTTGCCAAACTCACAATTAAATAACGTATTTCAAATCAGCAACAAAATCTGACATGAACTGCCCCATAGATGCTGTTTGTGCTCAAATAGTGCAAAAAAAGCGTTTTTTTTTTCAGGCTAGACGAGCCGATGCGCATGTGGAGTCCTAAGCGCAAGTCTCAGGTTTCTGTGAGAGCTTCTAACAGCAGCTGCAGTGATTCAATGACTTTACCAATCAGCGATTGGTTCTTTTACTTAGAAGGCTTTTTACGTATTCCGCCATATTGCATGTTGCGGTTTCTCCCATTCATAATAGAATAATCTATAGTCTTTGCAAACACTCAGAACACTAGGAACTAGAAAACAGAACAACTGGTGTAATCGTGACGAGTTAAATACACTGGTAAATGAAACTAAATTAACAACAGGTGTAGCCTAAAACATAAACAAATCAATTAGAAAGCATAGCAATGAACTAAAAACTAGGTCACAGAACACAAGACAATCCCTTACATGTTGAATACTGTCAAATGTAAACTATTAAATTGCTTTTCGTTAATTGAAATAAAGCTGAAATAAAACTTAAATAAAACTTAAATGAAAATTTTGCCTCATGGCAACAAACTGAAATAGAATCGGTTTATGTTAAAATGACAAAACCTTTCATTTAAAAATAAATTATAGGTAAATAGAAATATATATGAAAAAAAACCCCGAATAAAATGATAAAAGCACATAACCAAAATCACTAAAACGTTAATTAAAATGAAAGCGGAAAATATAAAACAAAAGATAATTTAAAATATGATTAAATACTACAATAGTATGTAAATAACAACACTAATGTATATGCAATTAATGTGGGGTCTGGGTGAAGCAAAGGGGTGCTATAGGGGCTCTGTGTAAAATTTAAAAGAAAAGAATAATGTATTTTTGGGTAAGTCAAAGTTGAAAAGAGCTTTACAAATAAATCTGAAATTAATTAACAGTGTTTCTCATCAAATATTTGGGAAAATATACTATCAACTTGATACAAAATAAATATTTTTCAGATAATATTTTAATAATCGGATTTGCTTTCAGTACAGTGACAATATATTTGATAATATTGTTTATGATAAATGGGTCTTTGTACATTTTGCAAAAGTAAGTGAACAAATATGAGTATCCTGCAAAAAGAGCCCAATGCCTGATGCTGTAGAAGTCATGAAATGTGTTATAGTAGCCCATCTTACTATGGATATAATGAATATAGCTGCAATGCAATATTATTTCACATCTCTAAAGGAATGCCCGAAGATAAGCTACAACTGTGGAGTCCTTGTGTGAAATTGGCTAAAAGTGAACACAGTCCATTCCAAGGGCTTAAATATTAACTTTGACATGCGCCACACCAAACAGTGTTTATATAGAACACTTCCTAATGATCTTTATGTGTGAATGGCTTTTAGTATCATTTACATTTAGATTTGCACGAGTCATTTTTTTACCTGCAGTTTCTTCTATGAAAGATGTGCTTTCAAGGGTCTTCTCAACTGTTGTTGCCACATTCTAGCTACTACATATTCTACATATTTTACAAGTGAAAAGGGCAAGAAATCAATTTGTCATGACACATTCTATGCAAATGAATAGATGTATGAATGCACTGCCGATAATGAATAATACCCTGTTGGAACCAGGAATTTATGAAACAGGTGAAAGGCTGGAATTCCCTTACACACCCATAGTGAAGCTGATTAAAGCGTTTGACAGACATGTGTGGAACATTATGAGAACACAATTCAGCAGCGAGACCTGTGCAACCAGATTTGAAGTACTGTAGTGTATTTCTTGTGTGTGGGTTTCTTAGCATTCCTCTGCCAGGATGGGCCTGCTTTGGAACTCAACACACTTAATTCAAAGTTGTAACGATGAACTTGTGTGCAATTGGCCATCGTGAAGTAGACTTTAGTGGTGGGGGGTACAAATGACCGTTCATTCTCCTCCGAGTCTTGTCTGTGATAAACGTGTATGGACTATTGGGTGTGTACTGCATTTCACTGAGCATTTTTCTCAGTCCAAGGTGCATTATCCAAACATGGGTGGAGAGACCAAAGTATTTTAAACATGTAGTTTTGAGCTATCAACCATAACAGACTGCCCTACCTGACAGTTTGAGAATAAAGCAGAGTCTCACATCAAGGATTTCTTAAAATCCTCCACTAATAGGCAAACCAGTAGCTATACCATTTGAGTAAAACACAAAAAAACAAGTCACTTATATTATATTAATAATAATTATAATAATTATAAAAAATAAATGTCTAAAACAAATGTAGAAATTACATTAATCAATCTTCTGATTTCTAATGAAAGAGGAGTGTCGGTTTTTCCGGGTGTGAAGATTTAAGGTTCAATGGCAGGAGTGTCAGCACCTGCTTTGTTAAATACACAACTGCATTTTCTAGTCGCTAAAGGTGTGTCGCGCAGTTTCTCTTTCCAATATGTCCCTAAACATGCACCTAGAAACCATAAGATTCAAATATGCTAGTCATCCGCTGAGGTATGTTAAGACATTGTTGGTGACAACATGGCTTTACAACTTTTGTCTCTGAAGGGGATACGCTTTGCAGTCGTAAAGTCTTGCATTACACACGTTTTTCTTTCAGATAAAGGTGACACTTGGGTTTGTAGACAGATTACTTCTTTAGGCCAAAGAGGAACATTTACAAAACCACTAAAAATGCTGTTTCAATGAGAGGCCAAGAAATGTCATTACTTTAAATGTTCTGTTTCAGCTAAAACTGTAATTCACCATGTAAATGCTTTAGTCTGTCTGAATTTGTACCAGTTTGATGATTCAGTTTGTGAAGTTGGTCGAGCAGACCTAGAGGTGAGAGACTCTCATTTCATCCTTAAAATATTCTTTGTGTCACACACTTGGACAGACGGACAGATGGAGACTGTAGCTCTGAGACTGCACATGTTTACAAACATACTTATTTAATGACATTGGGATGAATGTCACTCCAGAGTTATTATTTCTCTGCATTATTCACCTTTTGGAACGGGCAAAAGAGGTACATTGTCCGTTGTCAGCAGTGTAGTGATGCACAAAGCACAGAAGTCACTTTCAAACCAAGCAGAATTTTGTTGGTTAACGTGGGGAAAACTTGAACCTGATACGAAATTCCCAGTCATGTAAATTCCAATTGAAATGACTGGATATCACCCATGAAATTTCGCCAAGCAACAGTAAATGTGACAGCACCTTTACGGTTCAAGTTTTGTTTGCTATTGTATCGCTATCGTATCATATAGTATTGTATCGTTGGGCTATCTTTACCAGTACACGTTTCCATACCACAAACTAAAGATTTTGTTTAACTGTGTTTTAGGTTTCTCAGTACTACATTTCCATGCGGTTCGGTAACTCTTTCGGGCATGCAGAGTGAGTCCACCCTCAGAGAATGGCTGAATCCTCCCTGAGACTGTGGACAAAGCAGGAAGCCAAGGCTCAGTGAGTTTGAAAACCTCCCAAAGACCCTCTGACACACAAAACTGCTGTGTTGCAGCAATCCTGGTATGGCCCATGCAGCCACAGTTCAGCAAACCAGACTGGCCATGACCTCAAATCCCCAGCAGAAAATCTCAACAGAGCAATGATTTTCAGCCACCATTGGCTAATCACTCTATTCATCCCTTCAGAATTTGCTATTGTTTTTGTCAAAACGCCTGGTTAGAAAATGTACAACTGAAAGTGGCTATGTCAGTGTAACAAGTATAGGCCTATGTATAAAAGAGTCATTGAGTGGCATTGACACATCGAGAACAGGTGACAACCACACCCAGGTCAAGAATGAGATTCAGAACGAACCTGCTTGGCTGGGTCTGATTGCAGACGGTACAGTCCCACCTACATTCTACAACGGGGAGGGTCTGAGAAAACCAGCCAATCCTGCCTGGGCCCAGCCATTTCATTTATTTACAAAGAGTGTTAAACATGCTTTTTAAGAAGCCATAAGTGTTCTGTGACCAATATGATGTGTTATTGAAAATGTCACTTTAGGGAATCTTCTGTCGAAAGCTGTAATTCCTCTCTGCTTGCTTAAGACAGAAAAGGAACATTGCCTTTCAGATAAGGAGGAATGTTGACAGAATGACTGGACGGGCAGTTATGTGCACTGATCTACTATGTTATCTAAAAACACGCTGCCACACCCTTTCTGTCACTCTCTCTGTCTCTTTACGCCGCACTTCATGATCTCATTCAAAGTATGTCAAGCATTGTAGTCACCATGGCACTGAACTTCACGTAGTGACTCTTTTCTTTTTAAGGCAGGATGTCAATATCGCTTACTCTCAGACCTGCTGAAATGATGCACAGCAGTGTGGAAACTGTGGATACTGATTAAGTGACAGTCATCTGCAACTTGCGACACACTTTAAATACTGAGTATAAGTAATGTAAAGTAGGCTATGTATGCCAGGAGTCTGGAGGATGACATGGCTAACTGCACTGACGTCTCACTAAAGTTGTCTCAGCAATTAGCTTGCTTGTACTGTAGATGTGCGCTTCCCTGCGTTACCAGACTTCACCACTAGGGGGAGACGTGGAAAAGGTGCATCAGGTACTAAATAACACCTCTAAATTTTGCACCATCATTTAGAAAACGATATATACAATAATATGCTTGTTTGAAGCTAAATAAGATACAAGATTACAGGCAAATTTGCGATCATTTACCATCTTATTCTGGGATAATGTATGATGGCCAGTAAACAGAACTGAATAATTTTGACTTGAAGCAAAATACTCAAAGCAATCTCTTTTACAATAGTTTTCATGGTAAAACCGTAGTTAAGAGAATACCATATCCATATTATACTAAATTATTGTTTCTACAATAAAATAGTGGTAACTTGATACAGTCGCAGTGCCGTTCTCATAGACAGATTCAACAGCCTTTTGTGTGTGTGTATAAAACCACTGTGGTTAAATAGTGGCAAGAAAAGAAAGGCCAAACAGAATTCGGTTTGCAAACAGATGCGAGAAAGAACATAGATCAGAATTCTGTATGCAAATTACATTGATCTCGAATGTTGAAAATTCTTTCAATGTTGGCCAAAGGGAAAATTTCTGATTTTAGTTTTGTCAATACATTTATTGTGAATTTACATTTAAACTTAAACAAAATTTTTCTAAAGAACAACAACAGAGTTTTAAATTGACCAGGAGTGTTGCTTTGATTCATACCAACTTCTCCTTTCAACCAAGCTTCTTTACACTATTTGAGTCCTTGGCCTCTATTAATTTATTGTGATTCTACATTAGTAACAATAACTGCAATAGGTGTGAAAGTGAACACCATGGTAAATGTGTGTAACTGTTTTTACTATATCAGATTTTCTCAAGAAAAAGACATAAAATCCTATTTCGTAAAGACTTGATGAATCTACACAGTCAAACACAAATCACTCTCCTCACTTCTCTGGTTCATATGTAGGCCTACATGAAGGAGGAGTTACATAGTAGTGTCCTTTATAAGTTTGTCCTCATGGCAGAACTATTCTAAAGCACAAAACAAAGTGGGACTAGTTGATTTTTTTTTAATTCATCATATTTTATGATCCTTCTTTATGTAAAAGGTATTGCAGAACCCTTTACCTATTTACATTTACTATACTGGGTTTGAGTTCTAATTAAAGTAATTACAGAGAGTGATGGTTTATGCACCAAAAGAACAAATGTAGACAGGTTTTGATTTGGCTTACGTATGAAGCTACAGGGACAGATATTGGTGTTACAAACAAATGTCTATGTGAGGAAATTGGAAACCCTTTTGGCGTTTAGGCTGCAGACAGTGCAGCGAATCTCAGGTCAACAGCCGCTCTATTCATCTCAATTACCTGAAGCTGAACGGTGATTGGCTTTACCTCAGTTTGTCTGCACATAGGCCTCTACAAAGTATATCTCTGTATTAACCAATCAAAGCTTAGTTACCTATATCAGCAACACCGATGCCCTAAAATGCTCTAGGTAGACAGTTCATGGTTCTTGACAGGCAGCCAGAGACTCACACATCCCAGTATCCATACACAGAAATTAGCCTACCTGTAGTTTGGCAAAGTCAAAGTAATGTGACCAGAGGGCTGTCGACAAGATGTAGATTTTGTCTAACAGACGACCAGGTCAGCATGAAAACCACGTGTCTTACAGATTAGAAACTGGCATAGTTGAGTCTCTCTCTCTCTCTCTCTCTCTCTCTCTCTCTCTCTCTCTCTCTCTCTCTCTCTCTCTCTCTCTCTCTCTCTCTCCCCCGCGGCAGTTGCTGTATCATTGATTTAATGCTGAATGAACGCTGACTCTTGAGCGAGGCTGCATGTGCGAACCACAAGCATGACATGAAATAGCGGTGATGATGTGTCTGGTGGTCATATTTGGAGGCAGCATATAATTCCGTTTCCAGAGCAGGCTATTTCAACCTTAACGTTTGAGTTGGATGCAATGTCCTATTTGAACCCCGGGGGAAGAAGACAGCTCGAGCGTTTTGATGGACTTTCGCTCATTTACTGGTAAGAATTGAAAATGGTTTTAGAGTTTTGCGTTGACATTCCATTGACATTAGGTATCCCATTTACATTAAATTAAACTTATACAAGTATTCATGTAAACGACTTAAGTTTCTAACTGTGTATATGTGACAAGAAAAGATCAGCATTATTAACGAAGAGAATGTAGTAGGATACAGTAGGGTACTGTGTTCACACAATGTTCTTGACGACGAGGTTTCGCTATTTCCACAGAGTAAAGCATTTTCAAACACATTTCCGGATTAACAAAGATTAGGTAGGCTACAGATTTATGGCATTGACATTTTTGAGTAATGATATTAGATATTTTGGACAGTCTCTTCAAAAACTGAGACGTCAAGTTCGTGCGCAATGTCTGGCCTGTAATTATTAAACAAAAAAGTAGGCTATACTGACAAAAACGTGTTGCGTTTATATAGCCTATACAAATGAAGTTACACGTATTATCTTCATCTTCTTTTAGACCAGGGTTTTTTTATGCAAAGGACCCCAAAGATGATGATCCCTTTGCGAGAGAACCTACAGCGATTATTAGGCTATAGGCTATGGCAGATTTATATTTTCATAGGCTCATTTGTAGCCTACTGAAATCTCTTTTTGTACGTAACATATTAAGCCTGATATAGCCCCAATAAAGCCAATATGTAATAGCTAAATTAAATAATTGTTGTACTGTATGCTAAATAACTGATATTGTCAGTGTAATAAAGTAAAAGAGATGCTGAAAACAATATCTGGATAATGTTTTCTATGTAGCCTATATTTTCTACCCATTAAGAATAATGTAAAATGTTAAAACCTTTAAAAATTATTTCTTACATTTAAAAACCGGGGCTGATCAAATATAAGTGATTTAAAAATGATTTAATCTAATGATTTCAACAAATGTTTTGGAATGCACATAATGTAACAGTATTAAACATATTTAATCGATTTCTTAAGTTAACACCATAACTTTGACTGCCCTAAAATTACATTTAGGTAAATTATCGGGGGTTTTTTTTCCTTTCACATTTTTCGTGGATGCCCAAGCAACCCCTTGAGCCTCCATGGGGTTCCCATACCCCAGTTTGAGAACAGTATATGGCAGAGATTTTTTGTTTGTTTACATCTAAAGGCATTAGCCAAATTTAGAGGTTAAGTAAGGTGAACAGGCACTCTGAAAGGTTTTTAACACTGTTTATGATTGTCAGCAGCCTTCAAGTTCAAATGAAAGTCAGTAGTTGCATCACCAGTATCAGGCATCATAGCAGGTGTGTGATTGACAGGTGGAAACATTCTTGAATATTCTACTGATGGCACAGTGTAGCCTACCTGAGAATGAATCTGCCCGGTGACGTGCTAAATTTAGAGTTTGGTGACCGGTACTTTAGTGATGAAACAGTCTGAACAACTGAATCATGTTTGCAGAAAGAATAATATTTATAAATGTAACAAAATAAAATCTTTTAAATATAACAAAAGCAGCATGATATTAGAACACAACTACAAGTAAATCTTTTGATTTTCAAGCTTATTTTCCTTAAGATACTATAGTTTAGTTGTAGTTTTGTTTTATTATTCTCTTTTGATGTTGTTTAATTGTACATTAAATTAGTAACTTCATAGTGTTGAAGAAAAGAAGTCGGAGAAGATAAAATTTTTTGATCTTTTTCATTTATTTGTGTCACTTTTCATAATTTTTTCTTCACTAACTTAATTACTCAAATGTTATTTATTCTGCTCAATTCGATGCTAAAAACTTGAATAGAATTTCTACTTGAGCATTTATGTATATCTGGAGGAAAAACGTAAACAAACATGTGTAAATAGTTGAACTGATCATGGACATAGTGTCCGAGTCTCAGCATTGTGTTCATGTGAGGTGAGCGCTGTAAACCCAAACACATGTCCTGTCTCCTGAACTCTTATACACTAATACGAAATTAACCTTAATGGCTTTAAGATGATGCTATCAGTGTGTTTGATGCTATATCAGCTCAACCTCACGAATGTGACCAATAGTTTTACCTTTAATCAATCAGTGCATATAATGTTTCACAAACAGGGCATTGTGTCCTCGTGTTCTTAATGTTGTGGATTTGCGCTGATGTTACATTATGAACATGATTCCGTTTCTATTGGCTTCGATTATTTGAAACAAATATAAACCAATTCATGTGCCTCTGGTTTGTGTTTTTGTACAGATGATGTATGAGGCTTCAGAGAAGTTTTTGCAGCATTTATCTCATAGCCAGCATAGAAGTTTTGGATCTGTATAAAAGTTTTACAGGAAAGGGCTCCCTCTACCAGCCTGCGTTTTTTTCAGTGTAACTGCAGGAATCTGTGATTTGTTATGTCAATGTGGATTAAATACTCGACAGCATTATATGGCACACTGTGTGCCTGCTACAGTATAAATGAATGAAGCTAGACACAAGTAAGGGGTCATTTAGAGTTCAGTGCGATGTTTAAATGCAGTGTAATCAAATGAAATATGTAGAATCATTTGTGTTGGATGCAAACTTTTATTATAGATATAAACAGACAGTCAGCTAACACCTAAGACACAGTTATATTCTTTCTTTCTTTTTAAAGCATTGATTTTAAACTTTGACAACACATTCATAACAAATCTTTAGTTGCATGGTTGTTTTTATTTTATTTAGTTTTTGCTTTTTTTTCACTAGTAACCATTATCAATGAATCTACATCATATTTTTGCCGACTTTGCTGATTTGTTATCTTGTTTGTCTCAGTCCTGCCTAATAATGAGGTCTTGTTAACCGGTCTGCTCCACCGTCAGCTTTGTTGTGGTTTATTGATTTCTACGCTATTTGCAACACTGTTATAGATTCATAAAAAAAACAGGCATGTTTTTACATTAGTTGGTCAGCTTTTGTGTTGTGTGTGTACTTACCAGAAAACAAACATAAATGTATACATTATGGTGCACCTATACGTAATATTGACAGTTCATACACCTTATTGTCATTAAAAGTTTATCTGTCATATTTTGTCAGTTTAGAATATTCCGTGAATACATCAATTTTTCTCTTCTCTGATTTGATCAAAAATTAGACCATTAATAGACTTGTTGGTCCAAAGCCGTCTCATTAAATTACAATCTCTGTCCTTCCGTAATATGAGAAAAACAATTTGAACAATCCCTTCACGATTGTTCATCCCATTCAGTGTTGTTTTTATGCTGACAGCATCAAGCATGATTAAAAGTGGATAATGATATGTTGACATTTTCTGAGATGCGCTTCTGTTTGTCACCGATGGAGGGCAGTCATGGGCCCAGAATGCAGCTGTTAGTAAACAGGTCAGACTGGCCTGTCAGACTGTTTCAGATTAACCCATTTCACCACACTCGGTGGTCCAGCATGGAAACTTGGCTCCTGAGTAAAGCTGCCACTCTCATTCCCCATTCTTCATTACTGCAATGGGTGGCACGTTTACTGAGCTTTTCCTAGATGAAAAACAAGAAGCGGGACTAGCCAAAAACGGACATAGTGCATCTCCGCTGTTATGATTTCTCAATGTGGACTGGATTATCCGATAATCTGATAACAACCCACTGTGCAGATTTGGTGATTAAACTTCTGATGCAATGGGTAGTTGCCATGGCTGCTGGAAGGAAAAGGGATAGTATTCGTATGTGTATTGTGGTGGTGCATAAATGTATTTGCATACAGAGACACAAATACATTTTCTTTTGTGGGGCTGACATGATGTGCTTTTGTCCTCTGAGTGTAAATGCTTTTTTATAAAATATAGATTTGTTATTCAAACATTGTTTGACCAAACATTGCTCGAACAAATATTTCAAAAATTACAAAAATGTATCCAACTACAGAAAGTGAAATTTAAAGTTTATTGAAAACTAAATCCTAAAATGAAGACTGCTATTGCTTTAAAAACACAAACAAGTTTTAAACAAAACTATGAACAAATCCAAGAATTGTGTTATTTATTTGAGAAATGCTTAACATGTTTCAACGGCCACTTCATTCAAAAGTAGGCATAGCCTGACATTTTAATTTTTAAATACATTTATTTATTAAGTCATGTGTTTTATATTATATATGTATTTTGTTTTTGAGGACTCTTGAAAGTGTGAAATGTATTTATATTTGTCCTGTCTGATGTCTTTCACGCCACAGCTCAGGATTCATTCGTTTCATCAGTCAATCACTGTAAGCCAACAAGCAAAGATGACAGATATCATATATCATTCAAATGATTATCCATGCATTTTCATATTACTTGGGATAATATATACTACGTAGAATATTCATACTTAAAAAAAAAAAATTGTCACTGCAGGATCATTGGAATTAAAATAAAATGGCATCATTTTACCTTAAACATTTATCCACACAACATATTCATTACATTTATCAAATATTTTAACCACAACCATCATTGTGCCTAAAACAAGGATATGATTTCCATGGCACTTGTTTGCTCCACCAATATTTATGCATGTATTGCATGGTGGATAATCCCAGTGTATTTGTTTACAATCCTTTAAATTTGTAATCGGAATGAACAGATTGAAGACATAAAACAATATTTTCCCTTGTAAGAGACATAAAAGCCTAATTATTTATATATGTATGTATATATATATATATATATATATATATATATATATATATATACATACATACATATATACATGTTGGCCTGTATATACATATAAATCAACACTTCGATTTAGAACCACCATAATACTCATTCTATGACAATAAATGTAGAAACAGCCCATATGAATTAATGCTCTGCATCATGAGAAATCACATGGACGGACAGTCTGTCATGAATCATCATTCATTGGATTTACAGCTTCAGCGATTTAAGAGGGATGAAGGACTGTTGGCTCTCTGAGATTCTTGAGTGGTGAGATAAATGATACTTCGGAGCAAGATTTAGTGAAATTTTAGATACTAAATATTTACATTAATTTAATAGTCAACTTCATCCAAAGCTTGAATGGAAAAAAACTACAGCACAATGTAAGTACTGCAACATACTCTTTTACTCACTCGTTTCCATTATTAACAAATGTATTGTTGTGTAGTCGAATATGTTGGAGCATGTTGCACTGCAGTGCTATATAATCTGCCAATGCCTGACAGGCGGTGTGGATCAGAGGTGGTTGGAGGGTGTTTTTAGTGCTGGTAGAATATTATATGAAAGACACTGCAGACACAGCATAAGTGAGATATGTATTCACACATATTTTTGTCTGATGAATAAAAGATGATTTCAGTTTTTCAAATGTAGGATTTTTCAGGCTGTTCTCGGGGACATTTCAATAGCTCATCTCAAATTGTCTGAAGCCTTTGCTAAGCCTTCCCGTGCTAAATATCTGCCATTCTGCCTGAGCTTTACTGTTCTACCATTCTCGGGTACGGCAGATTCTTCAATAAAGAACAGCTGTCTCCTGTATCACAGTGGCTGCCCTGAAAGGATATTTATAGCCTTTTAGTATCAGGCTTTATAAATGTAGGCACATTGTGCCTTTTTAGAGCAAATTAGATGAAAACTGTTCTATTTCAGTCATCACAGACTCATCGTAATAATACATCGTATACAAATACATCAGTAGTACACCACTCACGATTTTGATCACTCATGAAGTTTGACAGGGTCCCTACGCAACAGTGTTCACTGCTCCCTACTCCCTGAGCACAGGATATCTTTTAAAGTTCCCTTGACAAAATGTGTTCATTCAGAACACCCTGCAACGCCATCAAACAGACGAAACGCATATTAAAGGAGTTTAAAGTTTGATGCCATAATACATTTCTGTAAATAAATATAAAAGGCTATAAATTACCATACTTTCATTTAATATTGGCATCCTTCTGTCTCAAAGTTGTTCCAAAACCTTCTTTTTTTCTGTTGAACAAAAGAAGATATTTTGAAAGAATTTGGGTAACCACTAAACAGTTGATGTTACAGTTGAACACTGACTTCCATAGTATGGACAAAAATACTATAAAGGTCATTGAATGACGTCAAATGTCTGGTTACTGACATTCAAAATATCTTCTTTTGTGTTCAGCAAAATAAATTAATTCTTAAAATTAAAATTAAAACTTTAACTTTAGCCCTAAACTAATTGATATGTATGTTGCTATGGTTATATAATTTGGTTATATTAAATATGTCTTTTTATCTTATTTAACCCGTAATGATGATCGTTGACTTGTAACTGTCGCATCTCACGCACTTTTCATCCGTGAACAGACGCATACAAACACACCTACTTCGGATTGGAATCTTAAGATGGCGAAATACCATTTTAAGTCCACTTCGCTGCTCACTTACGGTTGAATGGAACCCACTCCTCAACTGAGCGTGTCAGATAAGAGAGAAATACAAAATGTGGGGAGGCGTGAGGACTGGAAACCCCTGCCCTATTCTATTATATGTAAGTGTGAACTCTTAAATAGGGATAGTTCACTCAAAGATTTATTTTCTGTCATCATTTACTCCCCCTCATATCATTCCAAACCATTGTGGTGCACAAAAGAAAATATTTTGAAGAATGTTTGGTGCCTATTGACATCCATTGTAATGGACAAAAACAAACAAACATATCTTCTTTTATGTTCCACAGAAGAAAGAATGTCATACAGTTTTGGAATGACATTAGGGTGAGTAAATTATTTTTAAAGAACCCATTTTTGGGTGAACTATATCCTTTTAAAAATGTTTTACTTTCAATCTTGTATCAACTAAACAAAGGAACCCAACGGTACAACCAATCAAACAGATTGCACACCTGTATGCACACAAAAATGCTAAAAGGGATGGTTCGGAGTCATTTCAACCTAGGGTCCTTTGCACCATGACCTCAAGCCAAACACCCCCCAGAAGCTTTTTTTCCCCTAATGGCTTATGCTACCGCTAACATGGACGTCGAGGTCACTTCTGTGATTTTGGAAAAGCCTGTAAAAGTCCTGGCAGAAAGCGATGTAGTGTAATGACGCCCAGTTCCAGGAATGCACTAATATTTTGTTGGTAGTACCAGTTTGCAACAATTATTAGTTAACGCTAAGTTGTCAACACTTTTTTCGATATACCAAAACACTTTTTCATTTTTGATCATGAAAGACTTTTACAGGCTTTTCCCAGATCACGGAAGTGACCTCGACGTCCCGGTTAGCGGTAGCATAAGCCATCAGGCAAGTTTTATTTAAATAAACTCCTGATGTACTTACAAACTTTCCAATGCCTCATTTTATGAGTACAGAACCTATTTGTACCACTGTATTAGTTTGGTACCATTCCGGGCATTATTAGTGGGGTAATTTACGAGATACAACCTTGGATCCATTAGCGCCTGCACTAAGCCATTCGGCTGATATCTCTAAATAAGCTCTAACTTTAATAATGATCGACCAAGGGAAAAAAAGCTTCTGGGGGGAGTGTTTGGCTCGAGGTCTGGTGCAAAGAACCCTAGGTTGAAATTTCTTAGAACCATCCCTTTAAGGTTTGTGTAGGCTACTCTCTTTTTATTTTTAGTATTTGTTTTATAGTCTACTAAAACACACATTTCTTCTGTATTTATTTTTTGTTGCCAAATCACTCTTGTAGTTTAACATTGGATAAGGTGTCTGTGAAGAGGGCCGGTTGAGGGTCAGGACCCAGGGATCTCGTGGGACCATGAATTGGCCCTGTACGCCAGAGGTCTATCCTGCAGAGATTATTTCCAACCTGATTCAGCAGACTTGCCTGTGATTTGCAAGCGATCCTGGCAAGCTTGATTAGCTGGTTCAGGTGTGTTTGATTAGGGATGAGGGATGGAGCTAAACTCTGCAGGACAGTGGTTCTCCAGGAGCAGGGTCGAAGACCTTTGCTGTACGCACTACGCGGTTGATTGACAGGTTGTCCTAGCAGATTATTGTGCACTATAAAGTACTCTGCCCAGTCATGACTTGATATGTGAATGTGCAAATCACACTTGACATATTTACCTCATCAGAGGGCTGTAAGTCAGTTTGGTGTGATCATTTTAAAAATAAAGCTTATGGTTGTGTGTTTAAAAGCTATAGTCCACAAATTACATCATTACAGCCTGTGAGTTTGGCACAAGAAAGCTTAGTGGTCATTGTCATAGAGAGTTTGACAGATTGTGGACAGCAGCAGGTACATATATCTGCACATGTTGTATAAATGAATGCACATATTTCCAATTTGCCTGATAACATGATCCAAGATGCTGTATTGTTACAGGTATGACTCAAACAACAGAAAATCTAAAGTAAACACACCTAAGAAGATTTTTAAACAACCCTGTGTTGTGTACCTTGTTTTGGACTGTAGCTCAAGTCGGACATGTGTCGAGGTAAATGACAGTGAGGAGTTACACAGTGACAATGCATTTAAAGCAAAGTGTCACTCTGACTCTAACTAGGGCGCAAGCAACAGTATTTGTTGAGCACTAAATGACAATGATCTCTTTTAACAGGTTGTCTCTTCATTACATTATGCATGCAGTTAGTCTTTTCAAGGGATGTTTTTTTCAACCCACTTACTTAACATTGAAAATGTTACACATATTGTAAGAACACAAAAAGCTGAGTAAATTTGGATAGTTTAATCCACCCATTGTGTAATTTTACCTCAAGTATCCATGTATAAATCTGATTGCTGCATGAGAGAAAAGCACTCTTGCTTCGCATGAGATGACCATAGACAATAACGCTGGCTAAAAATGGAAACGGTTAAGAGATTAAATATGCCTTTCTGAGTTGACAAGGATTTACAATTTTCTGCTTTTGCACAAATGTTACCCCCCCCCCCCCCCCCCCCTATTTTTTTCAATTTTTTTCAATTTTTTTTCATGACTCATAAAATAACTAGTGGCAGTGTGATTCCACACCATCAGAGGTTAAGAAATCACAACCATCCTTGAACCAAAAGTGAAAATATGTCATTAAGGAGCTATTTCTGTCTGACCTGACTTACCAATGCCGTTCGTTGGTGTAACCAAATGTAGTAAGGTTTATTTAATTATATATTTTTTTAGATGTTGCCACCTAAGATGAGGCATGCAACACATTTTAGAAGAAAAAAAAAATATATATTTTTTTATATACAGTTTATTGTTGTAATAGTATAACATTTATACTTCTTCACTAGACTATGGACATTCCAGTGTGATTATTTAGTTTCGTTCACCCAGTGTTTTGTCTGGGGATTCTGGATAGATTAAAGTAGTTTAGTTTAAATTCCCAAATCTAATTTGATGCAAAAAACAAAAACATATTTCTATAATAAAACTTCAGCCCAGTGTCCTTTAAAGACCCCGTGGATTGAAATAGCTTAATGTCAGTAAGACTTTGTATATCACGTCAAACCTTTAAAGTCCTTTCATAAATGTGAATATTTGTTTCTCTATTTGGAAACCACCTGTTCAGTCACTGTTAAACAATGGGCAAAAAAAAATCTCTATCTCTAAAATATCTATATATAAAAAACACGATCCCCCATTTCTGTTGCATAAGATTTAATCTGTGGGCAAAGTTGGTGATGTTTAGGATCATCTGTATTAGAGCTGGCTGTAGCAGTGAATCATGTGGCTCGCGCTGTGTCGGACCTCCGCGACGCGCTGATCACGAGAGGAATGGGCATACGCTACGCGTCGCTGGATGCGCAAAAAACGCTTCAAAATGCCAACATTTTCGGTCATGTACAAGGGAGCAGTCATGATTAGCAGGTAAACACGTTTGTTTTGTCATTTTGTGGTTGTTGAGCTGCATTATGTCTCGGGTTTTCAACTCATTAGTCCCAGTGAGTGATAAGCGCTCGAGTGTTTTCGAGAGAAGCGTCGACATAAGCGCGCTGTCACGTTGTCCTCTACTGAAGGTTTCGGTGACTTTTGGGTACTTTGTTTTACCTGTGCTGTGCTCAGGTGTGTCACTTATAAAGCGTGCATGTTGCGTACTTACGTTTTTCATCCTCTCACCAGTTATATTAGTGAGCCTGCATGCGTTAAACGACGGGTTCTACACCATTCTTTTTATAACCTATAATTTTGCACCGACTGTAGTTACAGTGTGAAAAGGGCATATTTGAATTATTTGTCAGCTATATTTTGAAGAATTCACAACACTGTGTGAAGGATGTACTAATAATGTGCTCTAATCACCCGGAGATTATAATGTGTTTGTGCGTACTCAGTAAATCCATGCATACTAGATGCCTAACTGTGCTTTTTGCTATTGATCAGAGGTTAATGTCAAACTTCTTGATGCGTATGCTGCCTTCACGTGCTATCGAAATGATTGTAAATACTAGTTTCCTAGTAAAAAAAAAAAAATGGATTTGAACGCCCTCAGCCTCGGGTCAAAATTTGAAGAGGATGCGCTCACAATCACGACTTGGCAAAGTCGTGCTTCAAAAGTAGCAAATTTCCGATAGCACCTGAAGGCAGCATAAGACTATTAGGCATGAATCATGATGTTAAATAATTGGCTTTTATATTTTCATTACACTAAAATTATATGCTACCATTTGTGGTAAAGATTCTTGATAGGCCTATATAAACTCTTGGAACTATATGCATATGTTTTTGTTTACTGTCAACAAACTAGAATTATTAATAGAATAAAATAACCATAATAATTAGTTTCAGGATTTCTGAATTCTTTGAATTAGAAAATTTAGTTTGTGATACATTGCAGTAAGCATGTTTATTTTATATATTTAAATAATTGCAATTGCCATTTTATTAAAATTACAAGTTAACTTTAACAACCCTAAAAAGTAAAAGTAACCCTAAAAATCTTTTTTGATTTCCACAGACCCCCTATCATTTTAAAAGGCTGTTTTATAGCGCGCTGTGTTGGGGACAGCGGACACACTTCGTTACGTAAATCTGGTTTATGTTTAGCTTGAATTTGAGCCTTAGTCGAAGTCTTAGGTTCTGACAATCCAAAGTACAGTTTCAAGGACAGTGCATGGAGCCTGCAGGAAATACTGGATTGTGGTGGATGCTTGTAATCTTTCTGGTGTAGTGCTGGTAAACAACAAAAGGTCCTGTCAGTTTCCTGATATAGCCTACTGTATTTCCTACGAAAAGACAATATTTTGTTCTTTCAATTGCATATAACAGTTTCCAATGCCAACAAGGTTAATTAATTACATAATTTTACTTAATGATTTAAGTATGCAAGTAAAACTTAATCCTTATTATGTGACTCAAAAACATAATCACTGTTATTTTCTCAAAAATCAGAATCATTCACATATTCTGAGTTCATTTGAAAGAGTCAATTTTTAGGAGCCTGTCCAAAGCAGGACATTCATGCTAAATAATTAATACTGATTCCCCACTGGAAATAACTGGTCTTGATGCTAATAACAGTCCACAAGCACAGCATGTACAGTGACATTTTGTTTACAATATTCAGATATGAACAGAATGTTTCCTGCTTAAAATGTAACTGAATTCAGAGGGAAGTTTGATTCTTAAAAAAAGACCTTGATTATTTCTCCGAATCGAACAGGTCTCACTATGTTACTAAGTTGTTGTTTTTCCTACGTTTTCACTTTTTATCTCTGTGCTGCACAGGACACTGATGGGTCCGTATGGAGTAGATCGAGCAGTGCATTCTATGGAATTTACAGACTGTGAGAATGGATTAGGTAAGTGCCTCATAAGATGTTCCTCTCTTTTGACATTTGTGTGTTTGTATAATTGACTAAATATCCTATCGTATCTTGATATCATTTAAAGTGTGTGCAGACCACCTCAGAAGGCATATTATTATAGAATGGTGTGGATTGAGACTGAAGGGTTACTAAGATTTATTCAAGACCCTTTCACACAGCAATCCTGGTAAATTACCGTAGAAATTACCAGAACGACTATTTCGGTAAATACACAAATGTGCTGTCAACGTCATTCCATCTTTTCCCCCGGTAAAATACCATTTACACATCAGTACCAGAATACCGGTAAACTCTGTGATGTCAATCATCAGAAAGGACCTTTAAACGCTGAGCCGTTTTCTTCATCCTCCTGAATGAGGAAAAGTGCCGTAGATTTATTGTAGTTACTTTTTTTTTTTTTTTTTTACTTCTGAATGACAGTTGTAAGGGGATGAATACACAGAACGCGGTTTGGCTCTTAAAAACATGACACGCATAATAGTTACTATAGTAAGTAAGCACTGATGAATGAAAAAAAAAGAAGGCAAGGTCTTGAGCATAAGATGCAGAGCAATGTTCAGATGTTCGTCTAGTACATGTTTACATAGAAACACAGTTAAAAGCAGCGTCATTTTACATAAACAGTTCTGACAGACCAGTCCAAATCCCCACACTTGACCACCTGTCTACTTACATGACGTATTTCCTGTATTTGGCCCAAGTGGGCATGAAGACCACAAGTGTGTAGAACTTTTGATTACCCAATGGGACACGCTTATAGTGTTGTAAAAATGCAAGGGTTTACAGAGCTTTATTTTGATTTCAATACTTTGCATTTGAAAACAAACGTCCCAATATCTGTTCAGTAGTCCCAATGTCAATTTAGTAATTGTGGTGCTTCTAAATAAGTGATTCAAAGCAGGTTTACTACCAAATTAAATGTAATATCTAATTAATTTTACCTACAGTGGAATCTTGCGATTTCGGGACACGGTAATTTAGGAAAGACTGTACAGTATGTGCGAAAGGGACTGTAGACTCTCCTTTATTAGCATCTGTGGTTCCATGAAGAACTTTTAACATCCGTTGAACCATTCCATTGCACAAAATATGCTTTATAGTGGAAAAAAGCTCTTTAGATTAGTAAAATATTCTTCATATTAAGAATGGTTCTTTTAAGAACTATTCACTCAAATGTTCTTTAAAGAACCAAAAATGGTTCTTCCATGGCATCACCTTTCAGAACCTTAATTTTTTTAAGTGTATTGAGTAGCACATTCTAGTTGGTTTTAATGAGGGCTATTGTACAGCATGCATTTCTGATCTCTAATGGCCATGGGGAAGTGAAATAAAACGTATGGCGAAGCCTCGAAGCAAAACGTAGGCATAGGTTTAGGGTACGGTTGTTTTCCAGTCTTTTAATTCTTGCGCTGTCTTTGTTATATTTATACCGCAGCCTGATCTCCCTCTTCACAATAGATCAAAAACATTATTTGAAGGCAGCTCTAAGCTCCTTAAACCTGTCCTTCTTACATCCCAACTTGCACAGTCAACAATCCATTGTGTTACTAGACGATTCTGTTTTAGGAGACATTTTCATGAATACAGACTCAGGAGTGGTGCTCTGAATAAAAAAACATCACCAATAAATCAAATATTTTACAAAGCATTTTTGCAATGCTATCAGGTACAGACTTAAAAGTGTAATACTGTTTTTTTTTCCTGGACACAGTCCTTACTTTGCATTTATTTTAGAGTACATGAAATATTTTGAGTTTAAGTTTAGCACGTGTTTTGGGGATAACCGGGTTGCAGTTCTTCTCATTAAAGATTCATTTTAAAATGAATCCATTAATATGCAATATCAGCTCAAAACTCAATTAGTGCCAATACATTGTCTTTCTATTCATACCAGATAAGCCTGAAGCAAAAAGAGGATATTTATTATTCCTTGAGTGTGACTAAATCGCGCGAGCAAAGCGAATCTAAAGAATCTGTACTGTCCTACAAGGGAAGTGTATTCTGCTTCTGAACTGCCTGCAAATGTACGTTTTAGTGCTGGCAGTATGTCAATATTGTACATTTCAGTGTCTATGGAAAGGCAAGTAAATGTACGTGTGGTAAAACCACACTTTATGTTAAATACATACAAATACTCATGAGATTACGTTGGGTGTGAAAGATGCTCATCTCATTAAAGGCTTTCATGCTTTGTTGGCGTCAGAGCTCATTCCTGTTGTTTAAACAATTAATGGCCTGACAACACTGATTTGCTGTTGGTCTCTCAAATAAGGGATCATTGAATAGACAATGACTCTATTCAATATAGTGCTTTTTAGATAAACCCTGAGTTTTTTTAAGTCAACATGAAATGTGATTCACCCTATCTTTTTTTCTAAATGCTTCTGTAAAAAAATTATAATAATTTAAAAATACTTTTAACCTCATTATGTTCAAACTCAATGGAGTAAAACAGGATTCCTGCGTGTTTAATGGATTCTGTACTAAGCGCTGGTCTCAGAATGCTGACTGTTTCCATAGCAAATCTGGTCAATTACTTTACCAATCAGCGAATGGCTATTTTATTTAAAAGGCGGGACTTATTCCACCATATTAATCCTTTTCACATTTCCGGGTTTCTCAGAAGCGGAAGGTGTCATAGTTGGGTAAACTTCTATAGCAGTGAGTGAGAGAAAATATTAAATATCATTTTTGTGTTCCCATTTGCTCAAATTGCAAAAGAAAAACTCCCTGCTGGGGGATTTTCATTTACCTGAAACTCTGAAAGTTGAAGTTTCTATGTATGTAATGCTTAGAAGTAAATACTGATCAATCCTAATTTTAGGGAGACTGGTATGAACATAAGCTGTTTAAGACCTCATTTATCTGACTTGAAATCAGACACAAATGGGAACACACTACAGCAGCTGGGCTGCACTATTTAGTCACCATGCATTTATTTGGATTACCAAAGTGAAAATTACCGAAAGGACTCTACTGTACTTTACCTTTCTTAAAATAAGTCTCCTATGCTCACCAGGGCTGCATTATTTGACTTAAGATAGTTCAAAACAACAGTAAATATTTGAAATATAAATCTTTTGTATCATAATAAATACATTTACTGTCAGTTTTGATTAATTTAAGGCATTCTTTATGAATAGAAGTATTAATTTAAAAAAAACTCTTACAAACCCCAAACTTTTGGACAATAGTGTATTTTACAATTTACACAATACAAAGTACATTAAATACTATTTTTTTTATTGAACATTTCTCATAACCCAGTAGACATATTGGAGCTTTGTCTGTTATATCACAAAGCGCACTCTTAAGCAATTGATCTTATAATCTAGCAATTGTTTATAATCAGTTACCATAAAAAAAATTCAAAGTTAAGTAAACTTTATAACTATTAAAAATGGCGTTTGGAGTCTCAGACCACAAATAAAACTTTAGAGCTAAAGCTCTTCCAGCATGCATCAGGTAAAGCTGTCTAATGTTCATGGTAAACATGATAGATCTGATTTATCTCATCTTGTTTAGATAGAGAAAGAAGGAATCATAGTCTGTTTTGTCAGAATGACATTAGTGAATGTTTAGATCTTTCATTTCACAATCACCTGTCATCAAATTGTCAGTGAGAGTACTGGCAATGCAATCAGACTGGCCATACAATCCTGTTGTCGGGGACTGTGGTATGATATCTGGGTTTTGTTTAAATTAAGTTGATTGATAAATACAATATCAACAGCAATACAAATGTAAGAATAATATTTTACAACGTCTTACTTTGAGTGATGCTTTGTCTCTTCTCAAGGAATCAAAGTGATCGGTGGTGTGAAAGAACTAACAGGAGAGGAATATGGCGTTTATGTCAAGAGGATCTTACCTGGTGGCCTTGCTTCCAGTGATGGTACGTTTTTTCAAAGATATTTTAATCACAGATTGAAAGTTAATTTTTTTGCCTTAAAGTGCCCCATTGTGTTTTTCTGAATATTACCTTTAATGCAGTGTGTAATATAGCTGTTTGTGAATGCAAAATGTCTGCAAAGTTTTAAAGATCTAAGTGCTCGACAAATAAAGTTATTGTCTCCTTAAATAAAGAATCGATTCTGAACTGTTGAAACGAGTCGTCAGCAATTTCAGTCTCACTTCCTGTTACAAACCTACGTACAAATTTGCATAATGCCAGTCTATGATCTTCATTGGCTGCCCGTGAACAACGTCTACTTTGACCCTCCATCAAACTGTAGTTGTAGCTGAAGCCTGGAAGAGTTTGGTTCATGTTGTTAACATGACGAGGAGATGCTGTTTTCTGTGCTTCGAATCCACTTTGCACGCACTTCAAAGGATGAGGACTTGCGCTGGAATTGATACAGTAAAACCAACACCATCGTGTTCGTATCACTGTGTATGCAAGTGCTGAGGAAGCCTCTGGAGCTGAAATTCAGATATGGTAATGGGCGTTTTGACACGCGCTGTAAGCGGTAGACCAATCACAACAAACTGGGCCATCTGACCAATCAGAGCAGATGAAGCTCTCGGAAAGGAAGTGTTTAGAGAGACCGAATCCTTTATCGAGCTATTTTAGACACTGTGAGAAAAGAGGTAATGAGCAATGCAAGTGTTTTTTGACCTTGGATGCATTTAAACCTATTGTAGGAGATTAGTAACAAAATGAGTAACCTTTAAACTTGCATAATAGGGGAACTTTATACATTTATCCAGGTGGTCTCCTGAAAGTTTTAAAACAATGTAAGTTTCCATGCAACAGTTTCCATGCTGGTTTAGCTGTTAGACTAGCATAATCACATTGTTACCAGCAAAACCTAGGTGGTGAGGCTCAGGCTAGTCAACAATGGGAGGTTGAAATCTGCTCTGACCAGCGAGATTGATTAAATTGCTTTGATCCACATTATAGTCAACAGCTTTTGAACAAAGTGAATCAATCTTGTTATTATGAATCAAATAATTTACTGTAATTGGAGATTAGCTTTACATTTCAAACAAAATCAGAATTTGAATGTGAAACAGCCACATTATAACAGCCACATTCAAAAGTTAAGACACAAATTTAGAAAGGAGACCGTGTCAGTGCAGCTGTTTAAATTTCTGCAAAACAGATTGTCTGTCTCACTGCGTATACCTCTGCTTAAGTCTCTCACGTGTGAAGGGGAGTTTAGCGTCATCCCTGTGCTTAGAGTTAATGCCCCTGACGGACTGGAATTAGAGTCTGTCTCCCATTCTGCTGCTACAGAGCACGGGGTATATGGGAGCTTATATGGGCGCATGCGCTCTGCGGGGTCTTTGCTTGTTTTTAGCCGTCTCACACGATTGCTGTTAGCTCGCCATTCAGAGAACTTAGCTAGCTTTCTGGCTGCTCTCTTTGGCTTGGTGGAAAGACATAATGAACATGCTGGTATTTAACTGGGAGACAGATATTCTGAGGGAATCTAGACAGATTTTCACAGTACTGATGATAATCCAGGTTGACCGACAAATCGGATACCCGAAAGGTGGTATTTGGCTAAAGTGCTCTGACACAAAGTAAGACCCTTTGAGACTTTGCAGCTTGTTCCAGTCCGGATTTGATTTGCTCTGACAAGATATCACTGAAGTGAACGTAGAAGACATAAGCCTGACCTACATCTGAGAGAGATGTTCTTAATATGTCCTACGGAAATGAAAAGGTTTGAGGGCTGTATACTGTCTCTTCTGCAGCCACAATTTGCTAAAACGCACAAGAAGTTGCTAAATTATGAAAATATATATTTTTTTTATCACTTGAATGATGGCCATCTCTTAAACCAAAATACAGTTTTGCAGTTTTTATGTTGTATAAAGCTGTGAAACACTATAGTTTTGACAAAATGTGAGTTTATGGTCACAGCTAATAGAGTAAACAACATTAAAGTCATGGTCAATTTACAAGTCAAGTACACTAGTGTGACAAAACAAAAGTATATATTTAATTTATTTAGGTGATCAACATTAGCTGGCTGCTTATTTTTTTTTAGTTCTTAAATGCCTTTACTTTTGAATTTTTCATAGTGGACTACAGATTTAATGAGCACATATATTATCTTTCAAAAGTTTGAGGTCGGTAAGAAAATACAGTAAAAACAAATATTATTGCAATTTAAAATAACTGTTTTTTATTTGAATAGATTTAAAATTTTATTCATTCTGTGACGGTAAAGCTGAATTTTCAGCATCATTACTCCAGTCTTCAGTGTCACATGATCCTTCAGAAATCATTCTAGCATAATGATTTGATGCTCAAGAATCATTTATTATTATCAGTGTTGAAAACAGTTGTGCTGCTTGATATTTTTTTTGAAACTGCTACATTTTATTCAGGATACTTTGATGATGAGAAAGTTCAAAAGAACAGCATTTATTTGAAATCTTATGGTCACTTTTGAGCAATTTAATGAATCTATGCTGATAAAAGTATACATTTCTTTAGAAGAAGAAAAAAGTACTGACCTCAAACCTTTTAATGATAGAAATGAAAAAAATATGATAAGAATATTATAATATATTTGTCAAGTAATTTTATGGGTATTTATAGTTTTTATTTTGGAAATGCTTCATTAGGAAACCTGCAGCCTGGAGACCAAATATTGGAGGTGAATGGTGAAAGCTTGATTGGCGTGACAAGTGAACGGTACATACTACACTCTCTTATTTTTTTTAAATCAATTTGTTCTTCTATTCTGCATGCATGTACTTTCTGTGATGACTTCAAAATAAATTAAGTCTTAAAATACCCCAAGGACTGTTTATTTAGCTTGTATTCACTTTTACCTCTGAAACTGCAAACTGCAAAAATTAGCCACTTGTAATTGTTGTATTACCTTTAAAACACTTGATGCCTGATATTGTTCTTTGATTGTAGAGCGGTGGACATTCTTAGATCAGCATCCTCAACCAATCACATGCGCCTTCTCATTGCCAGAGATGAGGAAGCCAGGTAAGCCCTGATCCGTCCATTATACAGTAACATCTGTGCTGAAGATCACAAACGTCATGTCCATTTAGAAAGTTTCTTTTAAATGTTGCTTCCAAAGAAAAACATTACATTCAAAGCACAATGATTATCATGATCAAAGAATACTGAAAAAACATATCATGGTTTCCCCAAAAAATAATATTAAGCTGCACAATTTTTTTTAACATTGATAATAATAATAAATGTTTCTTAAGCATCAAATCATCATGTTAGAGTGATTTCTTGTGACAATTCAGTGAAAATTCAGCGTTGGAATAAATTACATTTTAAAATATATTATAAAATAGAAAAGTAATTGTAAATAAATTGTAATAATATTTCATATTATTACTGTTTTTACTGT
Organism: Phoxinus phoxinus; assembly: GCF_949152265.1. Classification (NCBI taxonomy): domain Eukaryota; kingdom Metazoa; phylum Chordata; class Actinopteri; order Cypriniformes; family Leuciscidae; genus Phoxinus; species Phoxinus phoxinus. Next base: position 31,517,524 of record NC_136876.1, read on the forward strand.
ATTTTTGTATATCAAATAAAGGCAGCCTTGGTGAGCATAAGATACTTTTTTTAAACCCTTTAGACCCCACGGAAGTGTACATGTAAAAAATAATTACAAAATAATTATTTAAAATGTTTGTCTTTTTAAGCAAACCAAAGGAATGTTTGTTTGTTTTTCTTTCCATCTCTACTGCTGATAGTCAATTTCATTGCCAACCTGCCACTTACTTGGTGACATTTAACCAACCTAAACACTTGGCATCACTTAAACACTCTCATCCACTGACATTGATCTATGGATGTCTGACCTGAGTATATTTCATTTGAATGTCCACCCCTTAGAAGACACGTTAAATAATTCAATGAAAGATGAATAATTTTGTTCATAAACTAGATCTGACTGAGTATTGGCAGTGCCTGTGAGTCTCTTGGCGAGCTATTCAAAGACGAGCTTCTGGCCCGCATGGCTCCCATATACTGCCGCCCTCCACTGTTCATTTCGCTCACTAGAAAAATTTGCATTTTTAACGCTGTAATGTTTTTAATTTATTTGAAATGGAAATCTTTTGTAACATTTATATATGGCTTTACTGTCACTTTTGATCAATTTAAGGCATGTTTCATGAATAGAAGTCTACATTTCTTTAAAAAAATCTTACTGAGGCCAAACTTTTGAACAGATTTTTTTTTTTTAAAAATTGAACAGATTAGTGCAAACACTAATAAATGTAACATTGTTGAATGTAATCTTTAGCAAATCTCAAAAAAATAAATATCAATTTTCATACTGTACATTTATAATGCTGTGTTCACATAATAGTGCACAAACACCTGTTCAGGATCTATTTGATATGAGTGAGCAGCAAGAATACAAGGATGTTCTCCCATAATACTGGGTGTTACATTCTACTGTTAGCCTTAATTAATAGATTAATAAGTATAACTGATAGGTCATGTGACAGTAACAAGATGGCGAATGTAGTGTCGGTATGTCGGAATTTTATTCAAACTACCCATATTCATACTATATAGAACATACATTTTTAACGGTCGCAAAGTCAATTCAAATACAAATGTAGTACCTACACTCAGACAGTACGTGCTTTCAGACTCGGCGACATACAGTATTAAGTAGGATCCCAGATGTGTGTACTGTGAGAGTCAGTGGCATGACCGCAGTGTACTTTTGAACTTTACACAGACAGATTGGCAGGAGATTCAGTCCCATGGCTCTGGACTGGCAGCCCAGGGATTGTATGAATGAAGGAAAAAGCCATTCCATGCATGGAGATATGGAGGGAGCGAGTGCGAGGGAGAATGAGAACAGACTCACATTTTAAGCCATGATGAGATGAGTCCTTGCGTCTCCATGCTTTAATCTGCGTTCTGCCCTTAACCAATGCGCATTGAGGGGATTACGCCTCTGCCTCCATGCAAAGACCTCCGCTGCCTTCACTCGCATATCAACAACCTGGAAGTCTTCAGGGACCGAAAGACTGAGCACAGCATCTCTGGGCTTTTTGTTTGTGTGTATTTATGAGGAAGATGGTTTAAAGAATGTGCAATACACAGTGGTTTATTGAGACAGCGCTCATGCCTTTTAGAGTCAGCTCCTTACCATATGCATCACAACCTTGTGTGACCTGCCTCCCTTTAATCCGCACTGATAACCTGTCCTGAGGATGAGGGAAAAGGAGGAAAAAAGCTATTTTTGCATTGCAGCATGCATTTCGAAAGCTGTCACTTTGAGTACACTAGATATTTTGGGCTTAGGCTCTATATGGAGGAATGCAAAGAATTATGGTCTAGTTATTGAAGGCTTGGCTGTTTATATAGTCTTCTGAACGCACATAGTCGCTTTGTATTGTAGTTAAAACAAGCAAAGATCTGGGATCACTCAGGGACACCTGCATGTAGGTAAAGAGGCCAGGGGCTGAGCCTGTGCACAAGTGCATAATGAACACATGTCCATAACTGAATAAGGTTTGAGTGAAGTGACAGGACATTTCTGTTGACCTATATCTGACATTCAAGAGGTGTCTGGGGGAAAATGGCCTGGGATGGAGATGGAGGGGAATATTTAAATAGATTGTAGACATTGCCCAGTCTAACTAAAGGGAACTAAAGAGAACTCAGCATGTTTATTTTTACTCAATAGACTGATCACAAAATCCATTTACATTGCTTTATCTTTCAGTTACAGAACAATTATCTATCTATCTATCTATCTATCTATCTATCTATCTATCTATCTATCTATCTATCTATCTAACTATGATCTAAAGAAAACATTTTTAAAAGTAAAATGTTTTTGTTTTTTTGTGGTTGGACAAATGAACATTTTGGCAGGGAAAGTACAATTTCGAATTACTGGCCTTATAAGGCCAGTCAAAAACCACCTTATTGTCGAGCCCTATATTGGCATTGGTAGTCAATCAGACAACTTGCAGCAGATGAAACGTTTAGAGTAGATTTATAACATTGGTCATGCTTTTTCCTTCTAGCAATGATGTGGAATATTTTAATCACTGAATTCAGCCCTCTAGAGAGTACTTTTATCTGCTTAGAGCATATTTGGATTGTGTTGATAACATGTGAACATAATTACATTCCGTCCTAAGATAATTAACTGACATGATATTATTTTGGAATAGTGCAAGCTGTTAATCTGAGGGAAGTCAGGACCGTTATGTCATTTAGGTGTCTAAAGTTTTTTTATATTCTTAAGTTTTTGAAGGTTTAAAAAAAAAAAATTATTGGACGGTTGCATTATTGTTATTTCTTCTTTTGTCTTTGTGTAGTCGAGAATTTGCAGAGCTCCTTGAAAAATATGGCTCAAACGGAAGCACGGGATCTACCAGGAATTCTCCTATTCAGCAAAGTATGTATATTCTCTCAAGTGTACATGAAATGCACATGATATAAATAATTTTTTATTCATTCACTTTTGTGCTCGGGTTAGGAATAGCTCTCTTTCATAACCTCACTACTTCCTGACATAACAAAGGTTATGAAATGCTGATTCATGCAATATGATCCTCACAACTGGCTAACAAACAGGAGGAATAGAGAAAGAAATTCACATCACATCTCTTCATCATCATCATCCCTAACCATTTTAACTTCAACATTCATACTCTTTCTCAAATATAAATGAAAAACAGGAGACAAACAAACTGTTTTCAAAAAACAATCTCTTTTTTGGGGGGCTCAAGTCAATTATAATTATAATGTTTGGGGGAGAAACAAATCAGCCCTTGAAAATGGCTTAAGACAGCGCATTTGTCCATTATGCAATTTTGAACATCTGTTTCTGCCGGAGGAAAGACGCTTCACAGGAAAAGTTCTTGAGAACGGAGCGTGTGCTCAGTCTTATCCCTGTAGAATATTCTAATGATGTAACTTGCTTTAAGCACAGCAAAGAGTTTCATTTGAGTCTTTAATTTAAAAGTGCAAATGAGAGATTTACAGGAGTTATGTTCAGATGGCTTCGTCTGGACGTTTTGTGTTTGTTAATGGCAAATGAAGTTTCCGAGACTGGCAAAACTTGCAAACTCAAAAAACGTTGTATTTACTCAAAGACTTTATATACATAGTCTTTGAAGAGAATTTTCCGTTTGTTTATTTTTTCAGTTTTTGCCACATTATACAACAGTTAGCTCAGACAAACAGCGTTCCAAGAGTTCCAATATTAATTTTTATTAAAACTGTGGATTAAAGAAGCCAGTGTTTTTGAAAGGGATAACTTTATGGATTGTGCCACTGCCCTCTGGTGGTTATTATATAAGCTTGCATAATTACTAACTACGTAGTGTTAAGTCAAGTTTGATCAGGTATTTTGTAATAACCAAATCTCACTTTTTGTGCCACAGCAGGCAGATACTTGGACAGCACATCATCGGGGTCTTCATCCAGATCTCAGAGTCCTCTATTGCTTAGTCCTGCTGGATCTCAGAGTAATTACAACAACACAGGACCCTTGCTACGCTCCCTAAGGTACTGATAACAAATGATTTAGTCTAGTAAAGTTTACATACTGAGTTGTTTAACAGTTTATTTTGATTCAGCACCATCAAAGTACTGCTTGTGAAGCAGTACTTCACAAGTCCTTTTGTGTGTGTGTGTGTGTGTGTGTGTGTGTGTGTGTGTGTGTGTGTGTGTGTGTGTGTGTGTGTGTGTGTGTGTGTGTGTGTGTGTGTGTGTGTGTGTGTGTGTGTGTTTGGTATCAGTCACCCAGGTGAAGGGGTGATTCAGCTGATATCAATCGCTCGCTCCTGCAGTCTGGGTATTGCCATTGGTGGTGGCTCCAACAGAACTGATGGCCCTGCAGTTTTCATCCAGGAAGTGCTGTCTGGAGGAGACTGTCATCGGGTAAGAGATTGGCTCCCTTTTACAAACTGTGTGCCTGCATCTATTTGTGCATAAAGTGTTAGTGTTTTCACACAGAAATAATTGATCAAGGATCAGTCATTTATTTGCACTGCAGATTTTGAGTGGTCTGATTCCCGAACAAATGACTTTCAGTTAATAGAAAACATAAGGCGGGTTCCATTTAACTGTAAGTGAAGTTCACCTCGGCGTAAGGAATAAGGGAACATCGATGCATCACTTCACAGGAAGTGGAGAGGGAATTTTAACCACCAGTTATTGCATGTCAGCCCAGTATTAAAGACGTTTGTATAAAATAATGGTGGTGAAAATGAGTTGAGGCTCCGACATTTTGACTGAGTTTAACTTGAAATCTCATGATTACTTAAAAAAAAAGATGAAATATACGTCTACTATAACCAAATGTTTATTTTTACATTTCACTCAGTATAGCACTTTCAAAAATGACAGTGTATATTAATTAAATTATTAATGACTTAATAGTTATAAATACACATGAATGTATTACAAACACATGTGTAATAAATTAAAGTACGGTCATTTATATTGCATTCATTTACTGAAGGATATTATGTCATACCTCAATCTCGTCGAATATATGCGCAACACAAGTTTCGTAAATCAAACACATACAGCTACAAATGCGTGAGACTTAAAACAGTATATTCACTGACTGATTTATATGACTGTGGTTAAAGATACACATTATACGTTTTGTAACAAGTGTCATTTTTTTAAATGTTACCACATTTAATTTGTTTAATATTGTTGTTAAATACATAATTAATAGCAATTGCATTAATGCCATCTCTAAAGAGACTGAAAACTCATTAACTTGTTAAAAGTACACAATGCAACTCTAGAGGTCTAAAAAACAAAACCGCATGCATTTTGCGGAAGAACAAATTTTCTTGTGAATGTATATGTTTATCCCACTGATCATAAAACTTTCACTACTAGGCTTAAGGGATATCACCAGTTTAGATGGAAAGGATCTCATGCTGACTAGCTGAAGACATTACTTAAGCTACAACCATAACCATAGTGAAATGACCCTTCACAATAGATGATGCTTTACAATGAACTCTGTTAGAGAGCTACATATGGCAATCTATCTGTTCAATAAAATGCCTTACTATCTACGCGTTGCTTTTACAACATTTCAAATCCCTTAGTTCTCGCCATCTGAAAAGCTAAGCCAATGTTGATTCTTGTTTTATTACGAACTCTGTCGCGTTTCCTTTTTGCTTGCAGACTCCTTTGTGTGCAATTTCCCTTGAAAACCATCCTGCTAGGTCTAAAATATAAACACTTATAATAGGCTTACCATAGTGAATCAGGGTAAGACAAGTACATGTTTTGGAAGAAGGATTGATAATGTATTGACTAATTGTTTAAAGTTTGTTAATTTTGAACTACAACAATGAGAACAACAAACACAAATGAGCTGGATATGTCACACAATTCGTGGAAGTGTTTAGTCTGAGCTGGAGAAAGAAACCGATTATAAACCTCTGGGAATCTTGCCCCTTACACCTTACCAATAAGCTTCAACACATTTAGCCATCTTTATCGCTGACGGGGTTAGGATTTAAGTGAGGATAACATCCTAGAATGTCAGACTACTGCGTTATAGCTTGAGCCAGTGCAAAGGTTTCCTCTTAAGTAGGTAGGTAGTAGGTAGTAAGTAGTAAGTAGGTATCTCCTGGAAATGATCTAAGCAATTTATCCCCTGCTTTACATTGTTTTCCCGAGTAAGAGCTTTTTCCTAATAGACAAAATAGGTTTAGACTCCGCTGGGCTGTTCTGGATATGTACAGTGCTGTCGCAGCAGACTGCAGAGGTCAGGTGCACCCCGTCTAGGGCATCGCCCTCCCTGTGGAATATAAAACTCCACAACGGGGAGGGGAGCTGTACTATTCACCTACAGGACTATTGTGCTGAAACTCGGATATCCAATATCGCTTAGATTTTCAGTGTCAGATTGTTGGCCATCTGTAACATCTATTAAATAAGATCCCATGTCCGTTTTGAATCTTTTAGCCAGAATCAATGATCATAACTATATGGTGGTATATGGTAGCCTGTCATTGGGATTCTTTTTTTTGTTTTTTTGTTTTGTTTTTTTGTTTGTTTTGTTTTTTGTTTGGAGAATCACTTTGTCTAGCCCTTAGTTTTAATGTTTACGTTCATATAGTGGTGTCTCCAAACACTTCTCCAAACTTTTATTGTTGCTCATAGTTAGGAGAGGAATGCTGCAATAAATAACTGAATTGGTATTTAATCTTACTCTATATTCTTGTTGTGTCCTCCAGTAAAAATACACAAATGTTCAAAAGTTTGGCGTAGGTACCATTTTTTCTTTCTGGAAAAAATCATACAGGGAATAATCATTTGATTTAACTAACCAGTAGGACTTAAAAAAAAGTAACAATTATTTGCCGATATTGATACGACTCTGATATCCACCTTAGTTTTAACGTAGGAGACATTTGTAACTTGAGTGTGCAAGACTTCCAGTTATTTTAGCTGTACAAAACAGCTTGTTATGCTACTTGATATTGCAAACGTGGTTTTACAAACAAACAATTGCAAACAGATTTATTTTAATGTATTGTCTTAATTATAAACGCACTGGTTTGTAGTGCAAATTGTTCCACTGTTAACTGCAGTTGTTGTATTTATTTACCTATAGTGGCAAATGAATCAGAACTCTCACACATTCACAGATCATAGCTTACTTCTGTGTTGCAAAATAAGGTGGATATAGTGTATCCCTAAACCATCAAGCTGTGGAAATGGTTTGGAAGCGGATTGGATACACTCGAATATGAGACTTTTGGCACAGTTGTGTAGTTTTAGTGACTTTGGTGTCTCTCGGGGGATGGAGTTGCTGTAGTGGTGTCCTCTGTAAAGACACGAGAGAGGTCTCCACCTGGTGATGAGTAGTGCAGTAGGTTATGTTCCTGCTGATGCTGTTGGTGCAGCTTTCTCAAACTGAACGTCTGCCAAGAATTGTGACTGATCAGCAACATTTAGTAAGGATCTTCATTCCTTTGGCCTTATAGGATGGACGGCTCAGACCTGGAGATCAGCTTATCGCCATTAACAAGGAGTCGTTGATAGGAGTCACATATGAGGACGCCAAAAGTGTGCTCAATAAAGTGAAATTCAGGTATTCGCTCGGGTTCATGTAGCTTTACGTCTTTTGAACGATATTTAATAATTAATCAGTATCATTGTACTTTTTTCATTTCTTTTGTCCCTGTTCTTTGCCTTTGAAGTCAGGAACCAGTGGTGGATATTGCCTTCATTCCAGGAAAAGGACCTTTTTCCAACTGCCCGTTGTTGCATAATGGGGTTCAGAGGGGGGTTGGGAATGGATACAACGCCAGCCGGTTAAAGGTTCATGTCCGATCTCCTGAGGTGAGTGTTTAATATTGTACAGATCATGTCATGTCTCTGTATAATTAGTATGACACCAATATCACATTGTGTACATTGTACACAGGCAATTTCCTTGTTATGGTCTTTTTACTAAGCATGCAATGCTTCATAACTTTCTTCTCATAGATGCGACTAGAGGAAACAGTTCCAGTCCTTTCATCCTCCCCAGAAATCTGCCCTCCAGACATACAGGTTTCAGGTACATGTCTCAAAGGTTGGCTCATAACACCCTTAACTCTATCTTAATGAGCTTTACAGCTAGTTTCCACCCTTTCTCATCACCCACATGAACGGTGCAGATTTTGTTATACGGCTAATATTTCACTTTTGAAAGGAGTACTCTAATTTCATAACCTTTATATCATATTATGTTAGTGTTTTACAGCAAACAAATTTACATTAAAATATCTAAACATTATTTTAAACAGATTCATTTACTTGAGAGGCAACATTTCTTAAAGTCTGCGTGAACCGGAAGTTGCAAACGACTTTTCTCAAGTGTTGTGACGCATTTCCGAGTGAAACGGAATATTGAACAGAGGGCAGGGTTTTACTTCAGCGCTCCTCCTCTCCATCTCTCGCCCATAGCAGAGTAACGGTTTGAGGGGAGGGGTTAAGTGTTTAACCAACCCAAGCAGTCAAGCCTATGTCATCAGAAAAAGAACCATTCCAGACCCGGAAGTAACTTTTCAGACTTTGATTAAAGATAACTTCGGCAAACATTTTTTTTCCGTGTATTAACTTGCACGGATTAATTGTTCACCACAAGACTAGTAATATCCGCTAACAAAGTAAATAGGGTCAATTTTGATTTCATGCCGACTTTAAATACACTACTGTTCAAAAGTTTGGGTTCATTAAGATTTTTAAGAAATCATCTTTATTCAACCATTTATTTATTCATGCATTGAATTGAATGAATACTGGAAGTTTGTTGCTCTCTCAGTTTCTGTACCTTACAGATTGCACCTTGTGTCTCAGTGAAAGTAGCATCCAAAATGAACCAGTGCACGGAGAAACAGGATTTATTGCAAAGCAATTATTTCTTTTGAGAGAGAAAGATTGGGGATTAGTCGGTAGCAGTGTTTGGATTTTAATCAACGGCTAGTTGCAAAGTAATCTCTCTGTGCTCCGGGGGTCGGGCATGTATGTGAGGTGTTTAAATTACACAATCAAATTCTAGAAGACATAACAAAATAAAGGAAGAAGGCCTCTTTCATGTTGAGTCAGATTGTGCTCTTATCTCAGTTCACAGCAGCTGGGTAGCTGTTTAATACAGATTGATTTGCTGTGCGTAATGTGTAATCCTTTCTTGGGGCACAAAATGGGATTGATAAATTGTTATAGAAACCATACAGAGATAGCCCCTTAGGTCCATTTTATGCTATTAGATACTTTGAAGAAGCTATCTGTGTGGATGTTAACATGTCAAGTCACTTCTCCAGACACTGAGATCTCTGTATGCTTAAATAATGCCCCCAAAATGCTCTGTATTTCTCTGCATAGAGACCCCAAAAGTATTTTGACACTTGTGGACATATCCAAAACATTGGAAGGTTGTGTATTAGATACAAAATACCAAACTCAGTGGAATCTGCAAACAAATGATGCAAGACCTTTAATTTCGAACAGTTTTATCATTTGAAACCTTTATTATTATTTTTATGTGTGCTGTTTTTAAAATAAATGCCTTTTGGTTTGATCATTTGACATTCAGACATTTTAAATTATGGCTTCAGTGTCCGAATACATTGTGGCGCCACTGTATTTCACGTTCATACTATGAATGCATGTCAGGCCCACTGAGATGTGCAGCACGCACCTGTCCGGCAGACTATCCCTGGCTCAGAGCTTAAGGTGCAGAGATTAATCTAGACCGGATGTAAGCATGCCTGGCTCGCCCTTGAACCCTGGGTGGTGTCGTGTTTACGAGCACAGTGTTCTAATCATTCATGACATCTATGAAGTGTATAGTGCTTAATTACCCATTTATCCAGACTAGCTGATAAAATCTTAGAAGAATAAGGAAGATCTGTTTTATCTGAATTAAATGGGCACTGTAATCCTGCAAAAGCCCTTCTGGGAGTCCTTCCTAGAAAGAAAGACTGGGTGTGCTCAGACTCAGACACATGCTTATCTTCCTTCGTTGTCATTCTTTAATCATTGTGATTTGTAGAGATGTGGAGATTGTTATAGAATTTGGCTATCCAATGGAAACTGATGTTTACAACTGGTTTGCACCTAACATAAAGGCTGACTGTACATTAGTTAAGTTAATGTACTACATTAGGCTAAACATGAAACTATTTATATAAGTTGATGTTAGTGCTTATGTTGTCAGATTTTGAGCTTGGTCACTGGATAGTTGAATTTCAGATGTTACCCATATCACTTGAAGAATTTTTTGAAAAATATCTAGGCTGCTCTTTCCAAAGTGATTGGGACTGGGACTCTCAAGGAGTGAAAATGACCAAAAAGCAACATAACAGTTGTCTAAATTAATCATATGCTATATCCCAACTCTTCTAAAGTCATATAATATATGTGTGTGATAATCTTCCCCTCCATGATGCTCTGAAATGGACTACAAAAGTGACAAAATGTGATTTGTGTTAGGACCCCAAATCTAATGTTGCCATATGCAGTTTGAGAGTACTTGGGAATATGGTGCTCAAGTTAAATGGTCACTTTTATTGTAATTTTTTGTGTGTGTGATTTCTGAGCTTGATAGCTCACCATTCACTTTCATGATAAGGAAAACTTGCCAGAGAGTTCTTCAAAAATTCACCTTTTGTAATTTTTCCTTCTGTAAGAAAGGAATTGATATACATTTGAACAACATTTGGGTGATTCAGAATTCATTTTTAGATTAACTATCCCTTCGATTAATAGCTACAAAGCTACAAACATATTTGGCTATCCACATGCTTGCCATTCTGGTGGAACATTCATAGAAGCACCATTAATCTGGATTGTTTTAGTTGTCCTGGATTGTGTACAATCAGTTCCACCTGTTAAATCCACTCCCCCTGTCCGAGCTCCCTGCTGTGCATGTTGGTCCTGAATTACCAGCATTGAACCTGTCTGAGTCTGCGTGAGTCTGACGTGTCTGAGCTCAACCTGTCAGTCATGAGCGTCAGAAGGCAGCTAAATCCCCTGCGTTGCTTAACAATACACACGCCACTGAAAGCACGGGCGTTAATACCTTTCTTTCTCTATCGCTATCTCTCTCGCCCCCTCGATTCAAATCCCTCACACAGTTCATAATCTTTATTGTATTAATATAATACCCATTCATTTGTTCTCCCAGACAATGAAAAAAAACACACATTAATGCCATGTTTTCCAAAGCAGCTAACTAGCACTCACCACTAAAGTATGACTTTTGTATAAGAGTTTGACTCTTAAAGTATGTGTTTTTTACTGTCCCTTTTTCCCCCTCAGCTTCCCCTGCACAGAGACCAACCACTGTTTCCAAACCCAAGATCTCGCTGGACCCCCACATACGGCTCAAATCAGAGAAGCTTGATCTGGTAAGCCTGGTTTACACACACCGTTTTACATGTGTACGAAGAGTGATTTTCAACCTTCTTTGTATTGTTACAATGTCAGTACAGTATATGTAAATTAACAATGTCTACTCATTCTCCATGTTACCTGGACCAAGAAATTCACATTTATTTGTCACCAAAAGTATTTTGAATATTCCAGGGCTCTCCTGAAAACTACAGATTACACTCCCGACCACGGACAGTCGGAGCGAGTTATTAAGGTTATTAACCAAATTAGGGTTATTAACAAAAAAGTTATTGTTAGGTTATTGTATTATTACTAAAAATTGTATCGTACTTGTCTACTCTTTAAACAGCGTTATGGTAAAAATGGTACACTATGGCTACAGCTTTTGCACCTGTATGCTGTGGTGGGTTGGGCAGAACTGACAGAAGGCCATTTTTTCAGTTTTGCCCCCTCCATTTGGCATAAAACAGTTTTCGTGGCCAAATGTTGACTACGTGTTTTTTTTTTATTTTTTTTTTTACATTAAATAAATAAATAATGCTGTTGATTTAGGGATAAATGTTTTATTAAGAAAAATGATGTTCATGACTGCAATGACATTATGCTTGTACCTGTACTTTTAGCAATGATTAGACTCAGCGGTTCAGAAAATGTGGTGAATTTAAAGGGTTAATCCCCATTGGAATCTGTACGATTGACTTTAAAAGGAGCCTGTATCTCAGTGCAAAGTAACTGACAGAGTGCTTATGTAGATAACCTCTCGTATCTCAGTGTCACTTTCCTCATAGATATCTGTCTCTGCTCTTTGTTATTGTGCAGTTGTTTAGCAGAGATTTAATTTAATCCTGCTGATCCTGGGGCTGACCCTAATCTACCGGCCCATTAATAGGATTAGGTCTCAATGGACGAGAGCACTTAAATGTGGACTAAAGGCACAATGCACACTATGTTAAGTGTTGCACGAACAGGTATTTGACATGGTGCAAAGTTTTCTATGTGACTTTATACTGTTCATTGCACTGTTCATCACGTTTTTCAAGCATATATTTTATCTGGTACAGGACAGATTTCTTGCCATTGGTGTTTGAACAGTATATCTTATTTTTGTGGCAGTATCATATTGTTGGTTCGACCTTAATCTGATTAGCCTTATTAATGCCTTTTGAACTCTTATGGACCATAAGCCTGGATTTATTGTACGCCACTGACTTGACCTCCGTTACCACACTGCCATCTTGTGTATGTAGCAGTAGCATGACTCTTTTCAAGCATGACTGGATACTATACAGTTGATAAGGAATCATAGTTATCAGTCAACTCTTAAAATATATACGAAATATTTAAGGTTCAGTGTTTATAGTTATTTTCCTTTTTTGTTTTTATAGTTTTTCCGGTAACACTTTACAATAAGGTTCATTATTTAACATTAGTTAATGTATTAACTAACATGAACTAACAATGAGCAATACATTTGTTACAGCATTTATTCATCTTTGTCAATGTTAGTTAATACAAATACAGCTGTTCATTGTTTGTCAATGTCACAGTGCATTTACTAAAGTTAACAAATACAACCTTTGAATTTAATAGCGTATTAGTAAATGTCGAAATTAACTAAGATGAATAAATGCTGAAGAAGTATTGTTCATTCTTAGGTCATGTTAACTAAGGTAGTTAACTAATGTTAACCAATGAACCTTATTGTAAAGTGTTAAAGTTTTTTCTTCTTTTTTTTAAAGAAACATTTTGCACTCGTTTTGTAGTAAAATAATAATAAAACATTGGAAAATTGATCTCCCCAATCCCGATTTGGAGAATGGCAGTGCACTGCAGGCTGCTGAAAATTCAAAGGAGCTAGATTTGGTTGAACAGGCTTGTAGCACTATAATGATGAAGGTTTTTGACCGTTTGATCATTTTGCAGGCTCTGTCATACCTGGGCCTGGATTTAACAGAAGAGAAGAGACGGCAGCTCAGAGAGAGTCTCACTACAGACCCTCAGGGAACGGTCTCATATGGAGGTATAGACACATTCTTAACATGCTCTTCAGTCAGTCAACTACTGTAGATGCAGGACATTTTCCTCATTTTTACAATCATTTTGATGCTGACTTATATTCCCATATTCATCACATATTTCAATATTGGAGATGATGAATCCGAAACAGGGGTCAGCAACTCTTTTGATCTGAAGTGCCATTTTCTCACTTTTGAATCACCAGTATGTGCACATGAGACCACTTGATAGGCAGTTTACTTGCACTGTTCACTGTTAGAGTGATAGGCTTCCATAGTGATTATAACTAAATTAAACAGGTTGCATGACGAAGAAAAAAGGATTACTGCAGTTTATCCGGGAAAAAAGATGGAGATAGCACGCAAAGCGTTGGAATTCAACATGACTGAAATAACTGAAAAAAAAACACATTTAATATTAATCTCTCCCGTATTCATCTTTGGATGCCAATGATTACTGGTTTGGCTTGCGTGCCTAAGGTGAGGTTACCAACCTCCTGAAATAACCACAGAAAATAATCACATTTTGACATGAACGGAAATACCCCTTTTGAAAAGGGAGACACATTCCATATTTGGATATTGGGCTTGAGTTTGTGCTTTGAAACACTTACAGTCGAATGAGTTTTTAGAGACAGATTGTCAGGGAAAAAAAAATTGGGTTCAGTACAAACTTAGACAGCTAAATATATTTCCAGGCTGCTCTTGACAGGGAGTTACGCTTCATTCCTGAACTCCTCAGCAGTAAAATGTCACCACGGCAAATCCTGATCAAAGTGTGTGTGGTGGAGCAAGAGTTCTGCCTGTTTTCATGTACTTCAGCTGTGCAAACACTTACAGCAAGGGCACCTGAACATAAATATTCCCTCTAGATGATCTTTCTGCTGTTATGAGGGAAACTCTGGATATATCTAGCTGAGTGACAGGAGAAGAGACTTCATGGCACCCACTTTTCTGTTTAGAAAGCAAATGTTGACCTGAAATCACATTTTCAAATCTACACTCAGACTGGTCAAAAGTTTCGAATAACAAGGCTGCATTTATTTGATCAAAAGCACAGTAATATTGTTAATATTATTACAATTTAAAATCATTTCTATTTTAAAATCGAATTTATTCCTGTGATTTTCTTTTTCTTTTGTTGATATCTTACTTTCCAAATGTTTGAAAGGTATATCACAGTTTTTATCACAAAAATATTAAGCAGCACAACTGTTTCTTGAGCAGCAAATCATCATATTAGAATGATTTCTGAAGGATCATGTGACACTGAATATCTGACAATGAGTAATGATGCTGAAAATTTAGCTTTGCATCACAGGAATAAATTACATTTCAAAATGTATTAAAATAAAAAAGTAATTTTTGTTCACAAGATTACTGTTTTTACTGTATTTTTGTTCAAATAAATGCAGCCTCTGAGTTGTGACTGACTCTTTTTTAAAAAAAAATGTAACATAAAAAATCCATAATGATTTTGATACTGTAATTTTTATAATATTAATTTCTTACATGCTTTTTATATTTCTAGTGTAATTCTTGGCTATTTCTATTTCTAACTATTCCTCTGTTTCCTTAAGACTTTGTGGAAGCCACCCGCAGTGTGTATCAAGAGAAGCTGGAGGAGGCGGGACTGGGACAGGGACCCTTTATGTTCTCCTATCAGGAAGCAGCAAGTTTGATGGACACCTCTGCCTTTCATTCCCCTGTAAGTAGACCCGCAGGATTTAGTATCGGAGTGCTTGACTTTGATTTGGGCTAAACTTCGGCACAATCCTCAGAGCACCTCCTCACATCTGAGACTTCACTTTCCCCTGAAGCTGAGCATGTCGGGAGATTTACTCAGGGATCTTAAATGAGCTTTTCTCCTGCTCAGAAAAGTTATCAAAGCTGTCTTTTAAGCTCTTAAACGCTTCGATTGTCAGAGTTTGCCTGTTTTGTAGCCTGTGCCTTTGGATTTGTCTCACATAGATGTATGAGCACTGAATTGGTATTGGTTTTAATGTTGTTGTTTTCTTTTAGATCCCAGAGGCAGGGTCACACACTTATGAAAGAGTTGTTTTAACATTGTCACTCTCTCTTTCAGACCTATGAGTCAGAGTGCAGCTACAGCAGTGAGGAGCTGGAGGAGTTTCAGACGGAAGTCAAACAACTCCAGCTGCAAATGAAACAACTCAAGGTGAGTACTGAAATAAACAGGGGTAGCTGGATTGTGTTGCTTCCTTCAATCAATAGATAAGTATAGGACTATAATTGCTAGGGGTGTGCATTGGCACTGCCCTCACAATTCGATTCGATTACGATTCACCAGGTAACGATTCGATTCAATTCGATTCTACGATGCATTGCGATGCATCAAAATTCTACTGCACACAACAAGGCAATTTTTTCATCAGTCATGAGGCAATACAAGCAGTCATATATTGAACAACAGATTTTATTGGCTGCTATGTGTGTATTATCACTCTCCTGTATCTTTGACATAAATGTCATTAAACAAAATAAAATTGAATGGTACAGGGTATTGTATATGGCATTTTCAAACCCTGAAAAAGAAAACATAAATCACTGCTTTCTAGGGCTGTAATCTCCCAGTCGATTGTTGGTCGATACGTTCTGGCTTGACCAAAATTCTGATTGGTCGTTTTTTGGCGCGTTCATTTCATCAGTTTTGCCGCGTTCATTTCATTCGTTTTGCCGCGTTCGTTTCATTCGTTTTGCGCGTTCATTTCATTCGTTTTGCCGCGTTCGTTTCATTCGTTTTGCGCGTTCATTTCATCAGTTTTGCCGCGTTCATTTCATTCGTTTTGCCGCGTTCATTTCATTCGTTTTGCCGCGTTCATTTCATCAGTTTTGCCGCGTTCATTTCATTCGTTTTGCCGCGTTCATTTCATTCGTTTTGCCGCGTTCATTTCATTCGTTTTGCGCGTTCATTTCATCAGTTTTCCCGCGTTCATTTTATTCGTTTTGCGCGTTCATTTCATCAGGTGGAAAGCACTAATTGCAAATGGGGGTGTTTTCAGAGCACCCCTGTTTCACAGGTAACAGTGTGTCTTCAGAACACCCCCCTTGTTTTCACTTCTTTTGGATTATCCCAACCCACCGGAGAAGAGAGACGGCTACTAGAAGGTTTGCTGAATATTATTTATTTAATTGAGAGACCGTTTAATTCATAGTCAGTCCTCCTCTACCATGTCAACAAAGACATCGGCAGCATTTTTTTTTTTAGAAGACGGAAAATAATTATTGGAGCCCAATGCGCAGTGCGCTGTGCCACTGTTTTGAGCCTATGCTTTACTTTTCAGTTATGCACTTTATTTCGTTTTTGCTCTTGATCTGGTTTGTTTAATAAATATTATTTTTTTATTCAAATGGACGTGCCTTTTGTGTTTAAGAGTAAAAGCTTTATGTTAATAGTCTATTCGTGTCTCAGCCGCGAAGTTGCGCTCCTGTGTTCAGCCTCGTCTTGTTTAGTTTCCCCATTAACTTCGTAGAATCCGAAATGTGCCCAGATGTCCTCTTTTCCAAGCTTTGGGTGCGTTTTTAATTACCCGTCTATCGCGGTCATCTCCCTCCGCCTCAGCCGTCTTGATTGTTGTTGTTGTTATGCCCACGAAAGTAACTTTATTGTCCAACTCAAGGCCAGAAAATAAACAGTGACATAATCGATTATGGCACTTTGCCGCATCGATGCTGAATCGAGCATATCCCGCATTGCGATGCATCGCCGAATCGATTATTGTTGACACCACTAATAATTGCTGACTGCAGGGTCCAAAATGAACACTCGCTAAGTGCCAAATTCAAGTCAAAATTGGCTTTAGTGAGTAAATAAACCGACAATTGTCCAGTAAATTAATTACCGGTAGTCAAATTGTAAGAATGATAGTCTGACCTTGACTGATTGATGACCTTGATGCACTAAAAAAAAAAAACTGTAGCAGCTCGTACAACTTTTCCCTCAGTGGAAAACTTACCATCATGTTTATCTTCATCATGTTCATCATGTTTATCATGTTTATCAAGTTCTTTCCTCTACAACTCCATGTTTCCACACATGTGGAATATTCCTCACACAAACCCACAAAACAACAACAAAAAATATATAGAATAAACAGAATAGATAGAAAATGAATAGTAAAAAAAAAGAAGCAAAATTAGGGAAGCTCATTTCCGCCACATAAGAAAAAAAGACTCATGCTTTGGTAAATAATAATTATGACATACTTAGTCATAATTATGATAGAATAAATCATAATTATGACATACATTAAAATTATGACAAAAGTCAGACTTTTGACGAATTGAATTTGAGATAAAGTCCAAATTATGACATACAAAGTCAAAATTATGATTTAAAATTTTGAAATGATGACAGTTGACATTGACAGGAAATCGAAATGATGATTGTATGTCATAATTTCGATCATGATTTATTTTTTATTTTCTTACATTTGATCTATTTGCACATTTAATATACATTTGCATTACATTTATGCATTTAGAAGATGCTTTTATCCAAAGCGACTTACAAGAAAGGAACAAAGCAATACGTCAAGGAGTCAACAATATTCGTAATTAATAAACAATGCCAGGTTTTCTGACAACTAAATAGAGAGAAGCTAGAGAAGAGAAGAAATGTAAAGAATATTTTGTGTGTGTGTGTAAGTTGTGCATTGGGTTAAGGGTATGTGGGGTAGTTAATTCACACATCATTGGTGTGGCAAAAAGTTGTGGGATCAAATATCTATTGGCCACAATATCTGTTTTACTTCCACGCATCATGTATGAGGCTCTGTACAAGACTGAGCTGAACATTTGTGCAGAAAGCTTTTGTGACATGAACATCCATTACATTGCTCTCAGGTGTTACTGAAAGACACAGAAGACAGTAAGAAGACTCTGGAGGAGGAACTGCAGAAGACGACTGAGGTAAAGCCTGGAAATAAACACGACTTCTTCCCTGTGACTAATCTTAAATGTCTCAAAATATGACATCCAAATATTAAGAAGCATGAGAGCTGGTTTAATACATCAACATCACAACATGAGCATCTGAACTTTTAAGACATTTGTCCACCCGTCAATTTGTGTGTTCCCTTATTCCCACGCGTGGATGAAACAGAAGGCCACGGCCACAGTGGAAGAGAATAAGTGTCTGAAGAGTAAGCTGCAGGTAGCAGAGGCTGTGCAGAGACAGACTAACAGTGCCGAACAAGACTACGAGGAGGTCATTCAGCTCCTGGAGGCTGAAATCAAAGATCTGAAGAACCAGGTAGCCGGAAAGAAACAGAGAGGACTTGAGGCTACCAAGGTAATCCACATCTCTTTGTTTTCTGAAAAATTATTCATATCATTTATAAGAAATTTAAAAGATGATGCAATGGATGAAAACTTTTTGGAATAAGTTGCTAGGTGATTGTTATCTAATAAAACACTGTCCAGTCCAGGTCATGATGAACACTTGAAACAGTGTTCACTATTATAGAATTAAATTTTAGAAATTTTAAATTAGTTTTTATTTTTTACATTTTCAATTTTAGTTTGCTTTAGTCATTTGTTTGTGCTTTTTTGTCATTTTTGTTTAGCTTTAATTTGTTTTTATTTCACATTTAGTTTGTCATTTTAATACTTCAGCTAAAATGTACTGTATTTTGCATTACATTTTTCTACAGAGCGGTGAATACAATACTTTGCTGGAGAAGCGTTAATAAACTCTGTATCTTCAGCGGCACAAACATAGACCTGTAGTCCGCTATTGTTGTTTTGGTTGTCGTTTTGGTTGACGTCACCGTTCTCACAAATCACACAATATCATGATACGATATTGTTTAAAAAAAAATTGCACTTTGAAACATGTTTTCAAACGTTTGCATCTTCAGGCCCGTGTAAATCGTGTAAATGAACAGTCAAGGCGCATAAAAGGTTTTCTGTTTTTAGTTAGAATGCGGTGTTGTGTAAATGTCCCCTTAGTTTACTTAACAACACTGGTATTAAAGGCCATTTTTTTCTCAGGAGGATGTGATGGATCTGAACAGAAGGTTCAACGTCATTGACAGCCAGCTGAGAAGGTCTGAACTCACACGGAAACACCTGGAGATTTCCAACAAGAAGCTCCTTGGCTTTGCCCAGGTAAAAACAAACCACTTTTTGACTTAAAATCAGTTGTAATCTGTTGTATTAAGGTATCAGTGGTCCATCAAGAACACTAAAAAACATCCAAGTTTATAATTTGCACTGTTTTTACAGAATGTCCACAAAGTTCTCACCAACACCAGCTTATTTGCGATTGAAAATGGGTAAATTTTTCAAACCAAACACATTGAAAGTTGCAGTGGTCCCCCCCTATCAGTGATCATGACATCTCCTCCTCATCCTACAGGACCGCACGGGCGTCTCCAGCGACTGACAGCCCCGACACACCTTCCCCGATCCCCGACCCCGCCTGCCAGCTCGCAGCGGAGGCCAAAGAGCTTGTGGATGGTGTCTGCTCGCTTTGCACTGAGGATCACAGTAAGTGAGAAATGTGCAGTAGATCATCACCAGTTCTGGGCATCTAATCTGAGTGGCTGCTTCAAAGCTGTTTCAGTCTGACTCTGTTTGAGTGGAGTGTGACTTCATCTGGTAGAATGGGACAGTTTCTGGACTCTTTGTTCTAATGAACTCATTTGAACTTGTTTGGTTGTTTTGCAGCATTACCGCAGTACGTAGAGGGATGCGTTGTGAAGTCCGAAGAGGACTGTGATTCAAAGTGAGTGGCCGTTTTTATTGTGTTATGAAGCAATCAGCATTTTTCCCTTCAACTGCTGCTGTCAGCTGAGTTTAGCTCAGGCCAAATGTTCATTTATCTGCCACAAAACCCTTCACTATAACTGCTGGCCTTGCAAAGCATGTCAGTTACCCAGTTTGACAAGGGGTTTTGAAAAACACCAATGCAGGTGTCACATGGCTAATTTTTTTGACAACTACTGGCATTACTTATGCCATTTGGAAATAAGAACAATTTCAATTCAATTCAATTCAAGTTTATTTGTATAGCGCTTTTCACAATACATATTGTTTCAAAGCAGCTTTACAGAAAATGCATTTCAAAAATATACATACAATTAAAGCTGCAAGCAGCCTTTCCGGGGCCAAGCCCTTTCGGATGTTTGGCTGGTTTGGATAGGCTTCATGATTTTTTATTTATTTTTTAACAGGAATCTTTTGAACATTCCACAATTCACATGGTTTAATGCTTTGCTACACATCGGATTTGATTAAACAATCTTCAAAGTTATAGCCTTTTGCTTTACTCAGCATTTTCTTTATACTCATACACTGTGGTTTGCTTCATTTTACAGAGAGTTATGAAAATGTACTCAAAATGAAGATTTTTTATATAAATTTGCTGCATGTTATTTTTATGGAGATCCTTTCTCAGATACACATCATGTGCAGAACTGAAACAACTTTTTCACCACTTAAGGCCACAGTATCTCTTGCATGTGTCACACGGGATTCGAACCCACGACCAGAATGGTTCGGGATTCGAGACACGTGGTTTATCAAATTGCGCCACTCAGAGGACGTAACTTTCAAAGCTGCAGAGGATAGGCTTCAGTGTAAGAATAAGCACACAAAATCATGTTAACGAGATTAGCATGCTAAGCTAGCTTAATGCTAATGAAGCTTATGGTTATCCTGATAGCTGAAGAGCCACATTAGAAAGAATGGCATCTGGTTAGCATGCTAACCAATTATTATGCTAAGCTAACTAGCATAAGGCAACAAACACAGGCTAGGTCAACTTCGAAGACGAATATCTCGGGAACGGTAGCGAATATAAAAAATGTATTCAGTCATTTCTGTGCGTCTCAGTCCAAAGAACATCTGATCAAATTTTGGACAAAATTTAGCAAGATTTGAAGGAGAAGTAGTGAAAAAACTGTTTTTCATTTGTTCCAAAATGGCGGATAGTCACATTATTGGAAAATGACAAATGAGATATCACCGGAATCAGCATACGCCAGGAAACATAATGACGTAAAGAAATCGAAATTTGAACAATGTTTTCAAAAGTTATAAGCGTTTTTGAAAAATACCTTATATCTCTGGAACACTAGGTGGCGCTGTGTTCATTGTTCTCATGTACCTTCAGGACATTGTGTCGATGATCCATACTAAATTTTGTGAAGATATGTCAAATAGTTTAAAAATTATTGCAAATTATGTCAAAATTCAAAATGGCGGACACGTGGTACCTCCCATCCTGACAAAATTGGCATCCTCGGATTCGGCATGACCCAAGGAATCCATAGATACTATATTTATGATTTTCTGACAAACTGTACAAAAGTTATTGGCCAAAATATCAATTTTTCATATCTCATGACCTGTAGGTGGCGCTGTTCTCGAATTTGGCATGGACCCTGAGATCATGGTTCCGATGAAGCGTACCAATTTTCATTTCGATTGATCAAACTTTGGCCGAGATAGAGCTTCTGAACCAATATTGGGTCGACCTTGTTAAGTTTGCAACACCATAACTTTTGTTCAAAGATGAATTAAAAAAATCTGTTCAGTCATTTCTGTGCGGTTTAGTCCAAAGATCATGTGAGCCAATTTTCGTAAGAATTGAACAAAGTTTGAATGAGTAGTAGCAAAAAAACTTAATACTGTACTTTTCAAAATGGCTACTACTGTAATGGGCGGAGTCTTAATGTACGATATTGATTTTAATCACCATGATGAGTGGATTCAGGTGTACTAAGATTCATTTTTCTAGATCAAAGGGTTCAAAAGTTATAACTATTTAAATGTTCAATTTTTGAACTGGTGGTGGCGCTATAGAGTTTGTCCTAGAGGCTCAAAAATTGGTCCAATTACTATTCATTAGCATCACTAGAAGTGTACCAAATTTCATCATTTTCCTATGTACGGTTCATAGGGCTGTCATAGACTTACAGAGGAGGAAGAAGAATAATAATAATAAATATAGCTGCAAGCAGCAACACGGGGCCAAGCCCAGAAAGGGCTGTAGCGCAATGCAGAGCCAGAAGAGATAAAAGAGCAGAAATAGAATATACATGAAGAACAGATATCTTCAGAAGTACAGATAGGATGAAATGAAAAATGAACAGAAGTTCTGATGAGAACAAACACAGAATGAAGAGGAAAAAACACTTATTTCCAATCCAAGAGTAAGAAAGAAATGGGCTGCAGCGCAATGCAGAGCCAGAAGGGCAAAAAGAGCAGAAATAGAATGTACATGAAGAACAGATATCTTCAGAAGTACAGATAGGATGAAATCAAAATGAACAGACGTTCTGATGAGAACGAACACAGAATGAAGAAAAAAAACACTTATTTCCAATCCTACAAAAGATTAGTATTGCTCTTATCTGGATAATAAAGGAATTATTCATACACATTTTGAAAGTTGTCCCACACGGACTTGAACCCACTATCTATGGGTCAGGTGCCTGTCCCTCATCTTGTTGTGCTTCTTGGCAATCATGCATTTACACAGCTGGCAAAATTCAACAGTTCAAGTGAGTATCAACTAAAAATTAAGAATTTGTATAAAGATGTACTGCATGTTATATTGAAGTTGTCAGAAAGACACAATATCTTGAATAGAAGCAACTTTTGCACCACTTCTGGCCACAGTATCTCTTGCATGTGTCACACGGGATTCGAACCCACGACCAGAATGGTTCGGGATTCGAGACACGTGGTTTATCAAATTGCGCCACTCAGAGGACGTAACTTTCAAAGCTGCAGAGGATAGGCTTCAGTGTAAGAATAAGCACACAAAATCATGTTAACGAGATTAGCATGCTAAGCTAGCTTAATGCTAATGAAGCTAATGGTTATCCTGATAGCTGAAGAGCCACATTAGAAAGAATGGCATCTGGTTAGCATGCTAACCAATTATTATGCTAAGCTAACTAGCATAAGGCAACAAACACAGGCTAGGTCAACTTCGAAGATGAATATCTCGGGAACGGTAGCAAATATAAAAAATCTATTCAGTCATTTCTGTGCGTCTCAGTTCAAAGAACATCTGATCAAATTTTGGACAAAATTTAGCAAGATTTGAAGGAGAAGTAGTGAAAAAACTGTTTTTCATTTGTTCCAAAATGGCGGATAGTCACATTATTGGAAAATGACAAATGAGATATCGTCGGAATTGGCATAAGCCGAGGAACATAATGACATAAATCAATACAAATTTGAACAATGTTTTCAAAAGTTATAAGTGTTTTTGAAAAATACCTTATATCTCTGGAACACTAGGTGGCGCTGTGTTCATTGTTCTCATGTACCTTCAGGACATTGTGTCGATGGTCCATACTAAATTTTGTGAAGATATGTCAAATAGTTTAAAAATGATTGCAAATTATGTCAAAATTCAAAATGGCGGACACGTGGTACCTCCCATCCTGACAAAATTGGCATCCTCGGATTCGGCATGACCCAAGGAATCCATAGATACCACATTCATGATTTTCTGACAAACTGTAAAAAGTTATTGGCCAAAATATCAATTTTTCATATCTCATGACCTGTAGGTGGCGCTGTTCTCGAATTTGGCATGGACCCTGAGATCATGGTTCCGATGAAGCGTACCAATTTTCCTTTCGATTGATCAAACTTTGGCCGAGATAGAGCTTCCGAACCAATATTGGGTCGAGTTTGTTAAGTTTGCAACAGCATAACTTTTGATCAAAGATGAATTAAAAAAATCTGTTCAGTCATTTCTGTGCGGTTCAGTCCAAATATCATGTGAGCCAATTTTCGTAAGAATTGAACAAAGTTTGAATGAGTAGTAGCAAAAAAACTTAATACTGTACTTTTCAAAATGGCTACTACTGTAATGGGCGGAGTCTTAATATACGATATTGATTGCAATCACCATAATGAGTGGATTCAGGTGTACTAAGATTAATTTTCCTAGATCAAAGGGTTCAAAAGTTATAACTATTTAAATGTTCAATTTTTGAACTGGTGGTGGCGCTATAGAGTTTGACTTAGAGTCTCAAAAATTGGTCCAATTACTATTCATGGTCATATCTATAACTGTGCCAAATTTCATCATTTTCCTATGTACGGTTCATGGGGCTGCCATAGACTTACAGAGGAGGAATAATAATAATAATAATAATAATAATAATAATAATAAGAAAACTAACGGATACAATAGGTGCCTTGCCCTACGGGCTTGGCCCCTAATAATAATAATAAGAAAACTAACGGATACAATAGGGTCTATCCCCTTCGGGGCTTGGCCCCTAAAAATACAGTTAGTTAATCATAAAATTTAGGGCATAACATATCGCCGGCGTTGGGTCGTCTCTTCACAGGCGTCGAGTCGTCTCATCACAGGCGTTGGGGCATCTGAAGTCTCCATGAGAGGCTGGATACATAACTGGAGCTGACAAACTCTATTTGAGTTATCTCGGGACAGGCGTCCCGAGATAACAACAAAAAAAGGCAGATGGGAAATAATTAGCGTAGCTGCTGTTCATAATATGAATGCATTTGATCTGATTTAACTGTAGTATAAAAGGTATGAGATGCATCATGTGAATGTGAACAATCAGGGAAGCCATGTCATTGGGTCAATCCTAGCAGAAGCCAAGGGTGCATTTCAAAAGGTCCTTTGAAACGAAACCGATGGACACTTCACTTCCAAGATTCTTTGCATTCGATGCATCAGAATCTTTCAGTCAGGACCAAATGTTATGTAAGGGATAATGTACATCCAGCCAGTTGTTATCGCAGAGTAAACCCTGACAGGGGGATCAGGTTTATTCTGCGATAACAACCGACCGCATGTACATTATCCCGCTCATCACACTGCTACTTGCCACGTAAGTAAATAATTAGACACGAAATATTGACTTGATTTGAAATATTTTATTAGCTCTTTAAACGCAAAGCTTTCACGAAGAAAGCAGTTGCTAGCGTGGCAAGTTCAAACTAGACAGGACATTTAAGGGATAAGGTCCAGTCATACCACTTATTACACGTATTTTGCCTCATGAATAATTATGCAGATAAGAGATATTGATCAGAGATGAAACTGTAATGGGTTATAAAATAACAAACAGTTAAGATTTTTTAAACAGAGTACAAACCAATAGTCGCAAAAAGCTGAAGCTGTCTACGATAGTCCACGATAACTATGACATAAATAAATAATCGTTCACAAAATAATGATTTGAGTTTTCATATTTTATTAGCTCACCAAACGCAAAACGTTCCTAGCAAGCGTAAAGCGCTGGCTTCAGTTACCCAGATGAGCCTGTGTTATCAGTTTTTACCGGTTGTTCTCAGGGAGTAACATACCGCTGGATGCCACAGAGCCGTGTAATAATAAATAATACGCTCCTGCAAACACACACATATTTTGGAAATTAAAAGGCTGTAAAGACCCTTCACTTCTAGGTTTTTTAATTGTCTTGAATTATGATATGATAATAATGATATTGTATTCATATGTTATGCTAATGTATTCTTGGGGCAACATGTAATAAAAAAAAGAAGTGTAATAATGGGAGTAATAATGGGCAACATTTTCATTTCAAATATTTCATAGGAATATTGATATATAATCTCTTTCCCTATTCACTTGCTGCATCTCTCAAAATGCCTGATAAACATGCTTTACTTCCTAGTGTCCACTACAGGGGACATGTATAAAAGCCATGCCCTGTTTTGAAAGTCAAATCTTGATTAGAAACCCCAAAACATTTTCCTGAAATGTTGATTTATGGCAATTTGAAAATGAGTCTTTTTCTTCACTCAAGTCTAACAGTAAAAAAATAAATAATAATTGTGTACTCTGAAGGGAATATGGCATAGGCATATGACTTCTGAAAAGAATGCAACATGCACATTTTTCAGATTCAGTATCATATTTACAGTAGAATATTATAGATTTACGTAATGCCACACATAATCTACAATCATGCTCTCTTTTTCCCTGTAGCCTCGTTCACTGGCCACAACCTCCTGTCCTTGGCGGTCCTGCAGTAGAGCGGAGAGGTCAGTAAAGCGTCTGGGACGGACAGACAAACCGGGCTCTCATTCAGAACATCAAGGCTGAACTGAAACTATACTGTGGAAAATAAGAGACTGAAGTTCTGCAGTGTGGTTTTTACTCCTGTGGTATCAGAGGCCTGAGCTCTACTGATCAAACTGATACTCCTTTTTTTTTAATGCAGTCCATGTACTTATTTAATACGTAGCATTACTCAGTGTCATAATGTAAAGGCAGAAACCAACCAAGGGGATTGAAATCTGAAACACAAACGGCACTATTAACCGCAGAGGCGACTTTGAGATGCTCAAATGCGATTTCAAGCGTGTCAGCGTGTGCCGTGCAAAACACGAAGAGTTAGGAAGATGATCTCTTCAGAATGAGAAAGAGAGCATTCAGACATATATCTCCCCATTCAACCACTGCAATGAAAACACATGTGGCTGAGCAGCTGACCTCTCTTTTAGAGTTAGCTATATTATACAGTACATGTATTTCATTTCATTTAGGGATTTTTGGGACAGTCCCCACTTTTCATCATTTGATATGATGCTTATTTGTATCTGTTCTGAGAAGTGCTATGACGTTTTGAAGATTTTATATTTTCGGTCCGAATCTTTTATTATGCAGACACACATAGACATGCTCGCTTCTAAGTACGTGGGCGCTTGCCGTCATAAAGCTTGTAAATCTTGCCGTCGAACCCTTCGATGTCCTCTTCGTGTATTTGCCGATCACGCCAGTCTGTGCTCGGACGCATTTGCGGTACAGGTCGGTCGAATGTCACCCAGCATCCACTGCACTACTATCAGGTATGGTCTGTTAAGTGCTTTAGGGGGGATCCTTCGTGGCTTGTTTCTGAGATGGACAGTAACTTTGCTCCATCTCAGTGTCCTCGTGACTATACTGATAGTTCTGAGGGGGATTTTGGATGTCATGGCACTAGAATCAAGTAATGGGGGTCATATTGCAGCGTTCCACCCCGAATGCATCCATTCAGCTGAACAATGCACATGGTTCAGGTTACTGTTTTCATAAGCACACTGTATTCAGCTGTTTTGTCTTGGCGTGTATAGGATCTACAATCACCTATATCAATGTGTAATAAGCTGGTATCATTCATTTCCTGAGGATAGAGGTGTACGGTTATGCAGGTGGTTTATAATAACAGCACATGCTCTACAAATGCTGACATGTAGTCCTGTGATTTAACTAGATTGCATCATATGTGTGGCCTAAATATCTTTCTTGTAATGTTTTTATTAAAGTCAGAACAAATGTGTCATGTGTGTTTTTGTATGATTATATGTTGTGGAATTCGGTAGAGCTTTGACACTCAAAATACTAGAGGGTTTGTCTGTTATTTTTAAATCCACTCATGCTTATGTGCCAGTATACATTGTTGTGCCACAGCTGGCTCATGATACAATATTTTAACATTTTTATTTGGCAACCAAGGGTTGCATGCTGACACAGTTTTAATGCTTGTGTAATCTGCAACAGCTTGCATATCTGCTTTTTTTTTTTTTTTATAAGATATGACTATGCACATTTTCACATTATGTACAGTTTCTGTTAAGGATGCATCACCAAATTTGACCTTCTAGTAACTTTTATTTTTGCACATATATATATATATAAATCACAGTTGCTGATTCTTTTTTTTACAGATTCTTAGATGAAAAGCAAGTTCAAAAGAACAGCATTTATTTAACAGAATTTGTAAAACTATAAATGTCTTTATTCTCACTTTTTATCAATTTAATGCACCCTTGCTGAATTTTCTTAAAAAAAATAGATAAATCCTGACCCCAAACTTGAACAGTAATATATATCTAGCTTAAGGATAAAAATGCAATTATTGACCTTCATATTGTATCACTCAAAATACTAAATACATTTTGGATTTTTGGTGGGAGAAAATTATATTTAAAAAAAATTAATAAAGTAATATGCCTTTAGGAAAACAATCAATAATGACATATTTCTAACATTTTGATAAAATAGCATGACCACTTCATTATTTCATGTTAATTATCTTACAGAGTGCAAAAACTCTTGAATGTTGCACAACATTCAGAACATATTCACTGCATGTTGTGAAATTTGTACAGAATATGACAAGTTGTCCAAATATTCCAATAACATTTTAACAAATAACAGAACTCCATCTTTAAATGATGGTCAGTTTCCTACAAAATATTTTGTACAAACAGACAAAGATTTAGTCAGACCTCAAACTTATAACATGGGAAGTGATGCCCATTTACCAATGAAATACACCACCAGTAAACTACAAACTCTCCAATGCTTTCAGAACAAGCTGAAAATATTACCAAAAATAGCTAACTATCTCAGTGATAATTTAATTACAATAGTCTCGAGAGTCTCCTGAAAACAGAAAAAAAAACATTAGACTGTCTACTTGAGAACCAATGTTTCTTTCATTTTACTACAAATATAGTTAAAATATGCAACAAACACATTTGTATTATATTATGCAGTCTTAAAGTGTAGTAGAGGGTAAAACTACTGACAAACACTGGGGTCAGTAATGCTGCTGTGTCAAGAGAAAGATCTGCGCTAGCACAAGCATTCCTTGAGCGCCCCCTCATGGCGTGAAGTCTGTAACCCATCTGTGACCAGCTGTCCACTCCAGCAGTGGATCAGAAAGGCCGCTGCAGGAAGGAGATGGGGGGCGAGCCCACACTCCGCGGACTGTGCAGATGGGAGTCATAAGAGCCCGGAGTCATGCCCATTATTGAGTCTCCATGAGGTGTTTCTCCATGCAGAAAGTCATCTTCCTCCTCCATAGACCCCTGTGAGAAGATCAAAGTGTTATTTGACACCCATCATTTAGTTTGTTTGTTTATGGAATATTGATGTATTTATTATGAATGATTTATCCATGCACATTTTATATGCCCTCGTAATCTTTAATCAAAATAACATCCCTTCTCTGATAAAGTGTTTACAGGTGAGAGGGCGGGACAACCTGTCACTCACATGACATCATAACAATAGCAAGCCATAACCATCTAATCAATTCCCAATGAACAAAATCAAGTCCCTCCCTGCATTTGTTCTAGTTCCCGAAGCTATTTCACTTGTACGTCACAAAAAGATATTTTAAGTATCCAAATGAAATCGTCTTTGTGGCCACTGTGAATGCAGGTCAGGGTCACCTTTCTCACTTCCTTTTTGGGCACTTGAATCACATAGTCGGACGGCTCCTCCCACACCTGGTAGATTGGCTCAATGAATTTTCCAGAGCTGTTGTAAAAATGACCAAATAAATAAACCTTCAGTGAACTATTATTCCAGTGCAGATATTGATCGAAATGGACATGATTTTCATACCTTTTCAGGAGATATGGATCAAAAGGGAAGAAGGTATCCAGGGGGTTTGTGTTAGTGTACACAGAGTTGCCGCCCACTGAACTCCTCACCACTGGCAACAAGTGCCGGTTGTTCCGCTCAATGATGGTGTAACAGAACACGAGCTGGTACTTCCTGCCAACAGACGGGTGAAATTGCCCTCATTTGTCATGCTTTAATTTCATAAAGCTTTGTAACCTGATGAACGATATCTCTCTCGTGCTGTACCTGGTGATGGCTGCAAACATGTTGGTGACAGCAGGTAGACAGACCCTCAGAGGGTTGAGCTGACACATCACTATACGCTCTAGATTCAAACCCTGAAGATACGCCAACCCTGCAGAATGGTCAAATTTATGGTCAAAGTGTTCACCATAAAGAAAAGCAAACACATTTGTCAAGGTCTTAGACATGTACTCTTCATATTCATGTTAATTCTTACTAATATCTTTTTTTTTTACAATGAAATATAAACAAAACATGTGGTGCAACCATCAAATAAAAAAAAGTAATAACATGCTTATATTAATTGTACTATAATTTTTTATTTTACAACCTGAACTGACTAAACAAATATCAAATTATCTGATATTTTAAGAGACTTATTGACCTTGACATAGTCATGAGAGGGTCCTCTTTATATCACTTCCCTTTTTTTCTGCATGTTGGTTGGACCACACGAGTTTGTTTTGGCAGACAAACGTCACAATGAAGCACTTTTGTTAAAATACTTTAATAAAAAAAAGGACTTTGATCTTTGAGAGTGCTTTCACACTTAATTCGATTGCCTGGTCCGAACCAGAGTTAAATTGCTCTCCCTCCCCGTGCTAGATTATTTGGGTCTAAAGTTAAACCACGGTGCTTTGCATTAGGGCTGCAACTAACGATTATTTTAATAATCGATTAATCTGTCGATTATTTTTTCGATTAATCGGATAAAAATAAAAAAGCATTAATTTCCAACCCTTTATTCAAAAACAGAACTGACAGTGCAAATTCACAGTGCAAAAAAAATCTTCAGAAAGTGCACAAACAGGTTGCTCCTTGAACATCCCTGAGCTGTTAAAGTATTTTTTTTTTTAATTGACTAACAAAGAACATACACATGTATGCTTTACATCTGCCAAATATATAGGACTTTTTATATGTATATTTTTGTTTAAGGGACCTGAGCTGTCAGAACAATAAATCATTTTAAAAAAATAAATGTAATTTTGAATTAATTAATTAATTAATTAATTAAAAAAATAATTTTGCAGCTCATCCTTTCCGAGCATATAGTGAAGTTTCTCTGAGTCATTTAGACTTCGAGTAAAGAATGAAAAATTCAGTGCTGCTTGGACACACTGTCTCTCTTGCGCGCAAATAGACTCGCAAACACACTATATCGCTCGCTCTCGGACACACTCTGTCTCTCTTGCGCGTGCGTACACACTCGCGCGCAAACACACGTGTCTCAAGCACAGTGTCGCTCGCGGAGTTCGCTTCGCTTTTGTCCAGTCCGGCGCATCATAGCTCTGCTCTTTGTTTTTGTTTTTTTAAACATCTCCGCGTCGCGCGACAACGAATCGATAATGAAATTCGTTGCCAACTATTTTGATAATCGATTTTTATCGATTTTATCGATTCATTGTTGCAGCCCTAGTTTGCATCATCAAAGAAGGTTACAACGACACAGGAGAAGGCAGTAAAATGCATAGCGGTTCTCGTCTCACTATTAAATTAAGATTTTTTAATGTTTGGTTTTGTTTTTAAAGGGTCAGCACAACAGCACTTGCACCTATCTTCCACACAAATGTACTACAAATGTTCTAAAGAACGCGGCAGTCCATTTCTGCTGAAGTCGGGCCTCTGCTTATAGTGCGTCAGTCCGTCAGCATCTCTCATGAGGATGACATGAAGGTCAGTAATTAATGACAGAATTTTCATTTTTGGGTGAACTATCCCTTTGAAGTGAAGAGGCTTTTTTTCTTTGTTATGTTATCAGGTTATTTTTTTACTTTATAATTTTGACTTAAAGGCCCTCAAAATATATAAATGAATATGAAATTCAAAATAAATTTCATGCTTAAAAGTGGTCATTGTTTGTGCATGCATTTTTTGATAAATTAATAGATCAGGAAAACAAAAATGTACAACTTACAAATGATTTAAAGGTGCCATGTGTATTGTCTGGCAAAAAAATCAAGTCATACTCCACATTCCATACCAGATGGGGGCAGTATACCCCCATAAAGTGAATTGGTCTACTCTAGAGTAACAGACGAGAAACGGCATAGTCTCTATTCTCCGCCCCTACCTTCACAACAACCCTAGAGCCATAGCCGAAGCCTAATAGAGGACGTTTTGCCTCCAGAGAAACGTTGGGTGATGTCAAGTGATTTTGAAACATGACATCTTCAAGCTACTCCCCTTCACCTTTACCAGTGAATATGTGCATATTCGTTTGTTCATATTACATTTTGAGTTGTATATACACATTGTTTGAATTAAATTAATTTGACAGACAGCATTCTGTCAACATCATTGGTCAACATCAGACAGCGCACGTGAACCGATCATCTCTACTATAGTAAAAAAAACACGAACACTGTTGAAAGATACAGTAGGCTACAAATGACCTGTTCGCGCCACAAATTGTTCTCCGTCCTTAGCGACCGAGTCATTGAATGTGAAACAGCCGGCTGCTGTCGTCAGCGAGCAGCACTCTTCAGACAAAGAGGGCGCGCGCGCCGTGTTGATACCTCCGTTTCAGTTTCTCGAACCCGCGCAGTGCGGCGGTCAGAACACAGAGACCATTCTGCCCCTAGCTATGCGTGTGAAAGCTGGGAAGCGATCCCGGGCGTGTCAGAATGGGTGCTGAACGTTGTAAAACAGGGCTATGCGCTGCAGTTCGCTCGACGTCCCCCGCGCTTTCGAGCCCGGACCGCGACGAGCGGCCCTTTTCTTATATGATTTGATTTGTGCTTCAGAGCGCGTTTTTTTCCCTGCTGCGGGTGGTGGTGGGATGGGGTCTCTTGCCAAGGGCTTCAGCCATCCTTCCGCTCTCTTCCCTGAATTGAAATGAAGTAGTGGGCTGTACTTTCCACACGATTGACATCAGGTTCAAGTACGCCCACAAGCCGTGCGAGTTATTCGTGTATTGTAGGTTGGCTGGTGGTTATGTTGCCCGCATACCGCCTCCCATGGCCGAAACTGGTATTACGACACCTGTCGGGCCGTGGCTAGTAATGCTAATGCTAATTAAGGTTGATATCTCTGCAGCACTATAACTTGACATTTTTTTAATGACATCATCGCCCTTATTTCTTCTCATTCTTTTGATGCGTGTAGCTCATTTTTTGGATATTTTTACCTCAATTTTTACACATGGCACCTTTAAATTCCACATGTACTGACCTTTCTTCAGACTGCCCTCCAGAATGACATTGTGCCTGAAGATCAGTGTGTAAAACACAGACTGGCAGGCTGCATAAAAGGGGCCGTGGAGATTGATGTCACAGAATGCTTTGGATCCCGTGTCCTGACTGTCAATGTAGAGGTGCAGCCAGGGAACTAACAGGTCCAGACAGGCCTTGACTGTCCTATGGAAGAGAGAGGAAACTCTACAGCACCAATTTTGACATGTAGGTTTCAAATTATGTTTTGACAAATAAAGGTACCCGTGTCCAATCAAACCCCTTTTCTTTCTCAGACACCAACAAAGAGGCATTAATGTTTAATTATCTAATCGAGGTAACAAACCACTGCCAAGAAAGATGATTAAATATTGAACTCCAATGTATTAGATAAGATAAAACTGCATGATAAAGTCACGTACGACACTGGCAAAAACTTGGCTCTTGCCATGAAGCTGCCCATGTACCCAGCAGCGGCCTGTCTCAGGATGGGGGGCTGGTTGGGGCCTTGTAACAGCTTCCATAAGTGATCCAAAAAAGCTTCAGCCAAACCCTGAAAAAAAGAAAAAAGGTTTTTGATGTCTAGGTATGCTTTTTGTTTTTTTGTGAATGAGAGAGAATGGGACCTTACCAGATGGAAGCTGCACAGGTAGAAGATGTAGTACTGCACGTGACAGGAAGCATGAGTGGGAAGCACCACCTTATCAAACACACACACCAGGTCTCTGTACAGAGCTTTGGTTTTCTCAATATCTAAAGAGCCTAATGAGATTGGAACAAACAAGAAAAATATGTATAATATTAATGCACATTAGTCATTAGTTATATATTAATGCTGGTATATTTTAACACTCTTCTTTACATGTGTATATATATATATATATATATATATATATATATTCTGCAGTCATCCACACAAACTGGCTCACACAATCATTACACATATATTACCATTCAAAAGTTTTGGGCTGGAGATTTTTTTATGTTTTTGTCTCAAAGTCTCTTATGCTCGCCAGTACTGCATTTATTTAATCAGAAATACAGCAAACACGGTAAAATATTATTACAATTTAAAATAAGTGTTTTCTATTTTAATATATATTACAATGTACTTTATTCCTGTGATGCAAAGCTGAATTTTCAGCATCATTCTAGTCTTCAGTGTCACATGATCCTTCAGAAATCATTTTATTATGATGATTTGATGCTCAAGAAACATTTATCATCATCACCAATGTTGAAAATAGTTGTGCTGCTTAGTATTTGTGTAATTCAAAATAAATTCTTTGATGAATAGAAAGTTAATTTATTATAAACAAAAATATTTTAGAAGATTAAAAATGTCTTTACTGACCCCAAACTTTTGAAAGGTTATATTTTCATTCCTAAAAAAAGGACTGAATGTGCTAACCGAGTTGCGATTAAACATTTTTCTTAACTGACATCCCTTTAAACAACAACAACAACAACACTATTGAGTTAATAAAATGGTAATTCCCTGACCATTAACATGGCACATGTCTTTAATGTAAGCCAGCAGGACAGTCATCATTGTGTCCAGTCTCTCTGCCATGGGATGGACCATTACAGCTCCATCAGGTGTTGAATTCACTGGAGAGTCCTCTTCCTCATCCTGAATCAACCATATCAAAAGAGTAGATTTATGACTATTCAAACATTAAAAGAAAGACTATGATACAAATGAGTTAGCCCATTTCCTCAAACAAACCTGCTGTGTTGCTATAAAAATAAGTTGTATAGTCCAGAGGTCTTCAACTCTGCTCCTAGAGACCCATTGCCCTGCAAAGTTTACTTCTAACCTGCTTCAGCTTGTGATTTTTAAGCGATCCTTGAGTAGCTGGTTCAGGTGTGTTTGAAGGAGCAGGGTTAAAGACCTCTGGTATAGACTACTTTTATGATAATATTGGCTCTTTTTTAAGCTTGAAAGCTCCCACTCACATTCACTGCAAGTAAAACAGTAACTACACAACATTCTTCAATATATGTTTAAAACGACTGAAAAGTACATGATCAATTTAAATTTCACTTTCATTAAGTATGGCTTTTTGTGCTTTTATGTGAGTGTTATACATTAGAGTTTTGGACTCACCATGTTGAAGAGGCACTCATCCTGCGATGCTCCACTGGCATCTTGCGGAGCTCCACTTTCCACTTCTTCAATCTCACTCCGTGGTGCACTAACCTAAATGTGTAAAAAACAAAACAAAAAAAAACAGCAGTCAAACATCTGCACGGACACGGATGCAAAGACATCATCAGTACAGTGCAACTTACATCTAGGGTGAGCATCTTGCTGATGATGAGCTCTAAAATGTCTCTCCTCAGGTCAGGGATGTAGACCGAAACCCTCAACAGGTTGTGCACATAACACTCCTGTGTGGACAGGTAGCACGGTCTCAGTACAATCACATTCACACATATAATCACATTACTTTACTCAAGTACTGGATTCAAGTGCTGTGAATAACTCACAAGTGTTCTGGTGGACTTCTGCACAAAAGGGAACTTGTCAGAGAGGATTGGCATCAGGAAGCGACTGGTTCTGAAAGAGCGAGGCAGTTTATTAGGGACTGCTAAATGTTTAAAAGAAGCTTTGGGGGGTTTTGTGAGACACTTACGATGGAACATATCTCGTAATCAGCTGTAAGGCTTGATGACACTGATCAAAAGTCCTTGGCAGATCTGTGTGAATTTGAAAAGAAACAGTGAATTATGGAGTGGAGTAGAAGGTCGATTAGTGGCCCAGTGCGAGCCAGGGCTTTCAACGGGCCGGGCTGGGCTAATAGCCTTGTTGGACCTTTAGCACTGAGCCCAAAACCATGCTGCGTGTCCACTGTCGGGCCAGAAGCTCCACAGCACTTCTCTAAAACACGCCCGTAACACGCCTCTCTGGAACTACGTCTCACAAACCATCATTTCACCAACAAATGGAAGTTTCATCAGAAAACTAATCAGAAACTAATCACTGGATATGATAAAAGTTGCCGTTGTTTGGCATTTTGGTTTACATCAAAATTTTTAAAGTGCTACCAAAGTATTAATAAAATGGTACATCAACAAAAGCAATAGTCAATAGGCCTGTCACGATCACACATTTTGTGCTGACGATTAATTATACAAATATTTGCGTTTGACAATTTAATTCTGTTTTGTTCATGTCACGTAGAGTGTAAACCAAAGAAGTTTTTTTTAGTAATATTTATGTAAAATTTTTATTATATAATATAACGCAGTCTGATTAAACACACAAGTTCTATTGATGGCATTTTTTAAGTGCTTGCTTGTTTTAATAAATAATTTTCATTATTTGGAATCGAAAATTTAGTTGAAATTTAAACTGCACAACCATTGCAGTTCTCTCACATAATTGCGATTAGGTGGAATAACCACAACGATACAATCAATTTATAATCGTGACAGGCCTAAAAGTCAATATCACAAATTAAATCACAAACCACAAGAAGTTATATAATGAAATACACCAACTTTCATCTTCGTCATCAGAATCTGAAATATCCACATTTCCCTCTTGTATTCTTATTCTCTCTGGAAAAAAGGCAAAACATGATTTTAAGTGATCTGAACAAAGTGAATGGAGTGAAGGAATAATAATAATTATCTTACTAGGTGCAAAATTAGAGACGACCATGCTGAGACAGGGTCTGAGATAAACCGTCTGGGCCGACACTAGATTACTCAGAAAAGCCAGATATTCTTCCACGACAGCCTGACTGCGACCGAGCCATGGCAGCTTCTGTGTGGGGAAACATGTCATGTGTTACAGCTTAAGTGACATTACTGTATTTGATTAACATTTGACATATTCCTGTTTCACTCACCAAAACAACATATATTAATTGCTCATGATCCTTTCCAAGTTGAGTGACACAAACCCTGAATTCCTGTAACCAGCTGATAATTTGAGCATCCTACAATGAGAAATATAACAATTAGAAAGCAAATTTCCATTGTGCATGTTTAAACAAATTCCAGTATTCTCACACCAAACATTTGTGCTTATTGCTAAATTAGAATTTGTATACATAATTTTGATTCAGACTGATTTGCCAATGAATCATTAAGGCTCGAGAGAATAACTAAATAAACAAACTAAACATCACTTTAACTTTAACTGATGAACCGAGGCAACACTGCCACTATTATTGACCTGAATGGAGTCAACATTTACCTAAACTAAAACGAGCTGAACACAATATTGAGCATGGGAACCCTGAAATATCCATTAAAGGTAATACTTGCCTTAATATCAGGATCTGAGAGTTGATGTTTTATTAGTTCATAGTCACTTGAGTCGCCCTGTAGACGTCACATCAGACATGTCAGGGAAAGTTTAACAGACAGTGATATGTATTAGCTTTATATTGTATTTACAATCTGGCCCTACTCACCTGTTGTAGTTTAGCTAAAGTATTGGCAACATTGCCTCCAAAACGCACAGTTTTCATTGGAGGTGAATTGAGGAAATCTCTGCCCTGACATTCCATTATGTATCGCAAATACTCTTAATCTGAGAACACAAAACAAAAAGACGTTAGAGTCAATGACACCTCACCAATGACAACAAAATCCACTTCACAATTCATTCAGTAAACTATAACCGCTGCCTCCATGTAACGTTACACATGGAAATGGTAAAGATAACGTTAATCAATAAAAAGACAAACGCTGTATGAACATTATAAGCATCGTTAAAGACTGCGCGTAGTTATTAAAACGACCAAACACGCGAGTTAATAGATCACAACTTACCAAAAAAAAAACGTTTATACAAAACAATATATAAATAAACCCGGCATTATAAATGAGATATCTAAATAATCACATGCGCAACCATGCCGAGCTCTTCTTCTTCTTCTTCTTCTTTTTCTGTATTTAATGGCGGTTGGCAAACCAGCTTTGGTGCATTTCCGCCACCTACTGGGGTGGAGTCAGTGAGAAGCGTTGATGGACACTGAAAATAAATAAATAATAAAAAAGAATAAATACAAATGTACATTGTTGATTCTTCTTATCAATGTGTTTTCTTAAGGTATTCTAATAAATTAGTAGTCACTTTTGAATGATAAAAGCAAGCTCTTTAAACCAGCGCACTTAGAACAACATGTTCGACAGTTTTAATCCACACAATCCTGTATTATGTTTACCAGTTTTAAAAAGTGATTATATTTGCGTACTCTTGATGTAGCCTAAATATTGTTTCACCAACAAATCTTTAGAAATCTTTCTCTGAGGGTCATTTATTTCTTCCAGTAAGTGCAGATTGACCAACGGCATTGGAAATAACCATGGAGGTATATCTGATATTGCCAATGTCAGACAAATTTCATAATCAAAAATTCCCATAATTTGTCCCTCATTATTAGCATCCCACCCAAAACTGGCTACTTGTGAACATTCATATTCCCAACAGTTCATAAGAACATCTTTAAAGGATAATTCCGGTATTTAACACCTTGAGTCTATATTGTAGTTTGTTTTGGATGAACAAGAGTGGTGGACAACATTTTTTTGACAATGGTTCCTCTCTCGAGTTTTTGACTATGGTAGAATTGGTCATGGACCCATTTAACATTGGAGTCAATGGGCATGTCCGAAAATGTCATTAAAACAGCCAATAATGTTCGTTTACAAAACTGTTAAACTCACCGAGTGGTTAGTGGTGTTCCTTGATGATTATAAACAATATATCGTCGCAATATATGATTCCAATCCGTTTATTTTGCTATAGTGGAACTATTTTTTCAGACACTTCACAACCGTGTAACTTCCGCTCAATATTTGAATCTGAAGCGTTAGCACACTCCCGACCACTTGATGGCGATAACCGATGTTTATGTCTCGCGGGACACTCACGGTCACAGTCGAGTTCAACTTCATATTGCACTGGTCAGTGGTCACGTCTTTCAATATGCTCTGCTCGCTAGCCTTATGAGAAACGGAAGCGAGCAAAAAGACTAACGTTACATCGACCAAATGTAAACAGCCCCCTTTCCGTTTCCGGTAGCGCATTTATATTAACGAGCACTCAGTCCTTCAACAGAATTCAATGGGATTTTACAAAATGACGAATAAAACACGACAGAAACTGTATTTCGCAACACTTTTTGTTTCTGGAACTAACATCACTAATCACTCGGTGAGTTGCACAGTTTTGAAAACTAATGTTAAAGGTTGTTTTAATGACATTTTCGGACATGCCCATTGACTCCAATGTTAAATGGGTCCATGGCCAATTCTTTTATAGTCAAAAACTCGAGAGAGGAACCATTGTCAAAAAAATGTTGTCCACCACTCTTGTTCATCCAAAACAAACTACAATATAGACTCAAGGTGTTAAATACCGGAATTATCCTTTAAGGGTGACCATTCTTGTGTCCTTTTACTGATATCCAGTAAGCCATTTTCAATTGTTGCTACCAAAGGCATTTCTCCCATTTCCACCTGTAACTGGTGATAAAAAAAAAAAATTCTTAAAGCCTGTGATTGTATACTTTCACCCTTTTTTTAATCAGTGATGCTGATACAAAAGAATACAATGCATAATCTATAGGTTTTATAGATCTTATTACTCCACTATATATTCTTATTAATGAGGTCCGGTTAGCTTCCCAATCTGTCCCAGCCAAGCATATTAGTTCCCTTCCTTCATTTATTTACTATATTTTGAATATGTAATCCAAGTGATGATTTTGATTTCTGAAACTTGTTCTAAAACCTGTTTGTACAACCTTATACTTATTTTATTTTTTTATTTCTTGAAAAACATACTACATGAGTTTTATTTATAGAGAATCTGAATCCCCATGTTAGGGGACCCGGAAGCTCTCATACAGCTGTAATATTGTTATTACGGAAGTAGCATATTTGGTTCAGTTATGCTCTAGAAATGAAAGTTCTGCCACCTAGTGGTTTGAAGCGTAATAACTCGATAAATGCTTCCTCTGTATCCTCCCTGGTATCCTCATTAGCAGGACGGAGAAAGAAGCCTACATAAAATGGAGAGTCGCATTTTTAGCCTGGCACATTATAACGTGTAATCGTATTATCATTGACTATTGTATGGACAAAAAAAAAAAAAACGATAAAAAAGAAATAAAACTAATTACTGAGACATTTCTCAAAATTTCTTCCACATAAGAAAATCATAGAACGTTTTGAAACGACATGAAAGTGAGTAATTAGAATTTTTGTATGAACATTTACACTGCATTGAAACTGTAAAAACTGTGGCCTATGCAAACGAAATTTCGTTCTGTATACACTTGTTGTATTCTGAATGACAATAAAGTCTGTCAAGTCAAGTCAAGTCAAGTCAAGTAAATAATGACATAATTCTAATTTAGGGGTGAACTAGGCTATCCCTTAATATTGTTTTGTGTGTGTGTGTGTGTGTGTGTGTGTGTGTGTGTGTGTGTGTGTGTGTCTGTGTGTGTGTATGTAAAATTTGAGTGAGATCTAACAATAATTGGTGGACCTCTTACTGAAGACCCCTGGCACATAGGATTTGAAAACTGTCACACTTAAAAGCTACAAAATATAATTTCTTATTTTTCATTTTAATGTGAAATATGACCAGGACAAGAACATGTTCTTTCGGAAGATTCACCCTATTTCAATATTATCCCCGGTTTCACAGACAAGGCTTAAGTTAGTCCCAGACTAAAATGCATGTTGAGCTCTTTTAACTGAAAGCAACTTGCACTGGCATCTCCTAAAAACGTTTAGGAAGAAATAAACATAATGTCCATGAGAAATAAAGCTGTAAATCCACCTGAAAGCTGAACGTAAATAGGCTATCTAAACTGTTGTGAAAGAGAGGACTGTCATTGAGTTAACGATCAAACTGACTGCCCCCATCTGCTTCATTTACACCTGCTGATTCTAAATTGGTATGAGCAAACAAAAGATAAGAGGAAGCAAACCTAATAACACTTCTCACTGTCCAAAGGTTGTATACAGTACAGATGTATGAGATTCAATAAAAGCAGGAGACTAAGGTCTGGGTTTAAATCATATGTTGAAAACTTTAGATCCAGATACAAAATACACAATTAAATACACTTTTTATTTTGTCATACAGCCATTTTTGTCAGTGCATAATCTCAGTGTATAGTACAAAACACAAAATCAATCAAATCAACAAATAATACAAAATGCCATTCCATTGTAAACATTTTCAATAAAAACACCAAAGACAAAAAAATCATGTTTCAACAGGAGAGAAAAAACAATATCTGCTTCAATGCCATATGGTTGAATATCCTCTTCTGTAACCTGTCAAAAGAAAAAAAGACAATTTTTAAGCATTTTAATTTTTATTTAAAAAGTCTCTCTCTCGCTCTACAAGTGTCTTGTTTGTTCTATATTATTTTAACTTACAGTCTACCATATATTTACCACTTAAAAACATAATATGTTTTTGCGCTTTTATAACTTATTCATACAGTTTTTAAATACTTTATTTTGCTATTTTTTTCATATTTTATTGTCCTTCACTGTGTATACATTCTTTACAACATTGTATGCAGTCACTCAAATAAATAAGTCTTCATATGGTGCAGAATGAATATGAATAAAGTCTTAAATATGAAAATAAATCGGTCATATTTTTCATTGCTCTCCACTGTTGAACTGAGCTATTGTTGGTTTCATGGTTAATGTTTAACAGAGTGATCTGCCCTTATGATGCAAATACTTCCTCAAAGTCATTTCTTTAACATGTTTTTTATGCCATGTCCAATTTTCATACCATGCGAATTGTTAAATCAAGAATAAGTGATGACACATTCATAAAACATTTACAAACAATGTGAGCTTAAAACAATTAATTTCAAACAAGAATTGATAAACTGGTGAAGTTGGTCTATTATGTCTATTATTGATAGAATGCAGACAACCAAACGTAATTAAAGTGTATTAACCTGTGTAGCTATTCATGATGGTTCATATAACCTGTGTTTCTGTCACTGCCGCAGACACAGTGCTCACATTATCCTGAGAGGTCATTGCAAAAGCCACTGGTACTTGACCGCCTTCTCTTCTGTGCTTTGCTTGACGGGGAGCTGACCCTTGACCTCGGGATCCCTCATTTCTCCTGAAAGAGTTTCTGATTCCGCTCGAGAGGCGACCGGAGAACCTCCTGACAACCCCTGCCAAACCTCTTCCCTTCTTCAGCAAACCCACATCATCCTCAAGCTCCTCGGGGGGCACCTCAATATTACCCGTGTACCAGAAAACCCACCAGATGAGACTCATGAAAATGATGATGGCGCCTGCATATATCAAAAAGTCATAGTAAAACAAATCTCCAAACACGCCAAGCAATAAAATGATGAGTCCAAATACGTCGAAAGCCACCGCGAGCCCGAACGCGCAAGAGCAGCGCCCGAGACCGCCCGGCGCTGCCTCCATCTCCAAGCTGTTTTTATAGTTATTTCGGTCGTTTGGGACTGTTGAATTGCCGAACAGCCGTCTAAATGAAGCGTTTGGAAGGGGTTTAAAGTGTTTTCGTTTGTTTCATAGGTAAGTAGCGCGAAGGAAGGAGCTCTCTGTAACCACTTCACCTGGAAGGGAGTGGCATAGAGCGGTGGGTGCGTCTTAACTACACAGACACATACTCACCTAGACACGAGCCCGATGCTGCCCCGAGTGTACGACACACAGCACCTCCTCCATAGACGACTGTCTTCAGGTATGCTACATGGAAACACTTTCAAGTACTATAGTAAGGTATCTGAATCCTTCTCTGATCTTTTTTGGATGGCAGTGGCAGCTTCTTCTTTTTTTTAAAGATACCAGATTTTCAGTCAAAATGTTATTATATGAATCATTATATCAATAAAATAATTAAAATATGTTATTATTATTATAAATCATTCTAAAGGAATAAAACAATGTGATAAGTTTCAGAATCTTTCTGCCATTTAAGTTTAATCTCTTTAATTTGTTTAATATTTGTGTTTATTCATTTTTTTTTTTTTTTTTTATAGTTGAGGCTATAGGACCAATTGCTTTTCAAAAAGCATCATGCTTCATGAGCCTGGTGTGGCAACATGATCAACTTAGGCTCCCGATGCTTTTGCTTTGCCCAGACAGCTATAATAAATGTTTAAAAAATGCACATTTAGAAACCTGGATTTTTAAATGTTAAGAAACGTGAACACATTTAACACTTTTAGAAATGGGGGGAAATCTGTAATCCTTATTTTGAAATAAAATACCCTTTCAAAGTCCTAAGCAGCGTTGGAGAAAGTTACTTTTTAAAGTAATGCATTACAATATTGCGTTCCCTAAAAAATAAACTATACTGTTTTTTAGTTATAGCCTACTTTTTTTTGCAAATGTTGCAAAGTAATGCGCTTTTATACTTTTGCGTTACTTTTTCTCATCTGGGCTGGGCTGGGCTTGCTTAATTGTTGTCACACCAAAAGTGAAATGAATAAGCCTTTCATGTCTGTACAGCGGAGTCTAGTATTTATTATAAATATACATAATTGTGTATATAAATTCAAAACCTATGCAAATGTCTACAAACAGAATCAAAATCTAAATTTAAAACCTGCAAAAAATGTACATAGAGTACAAATACATAAAATGTATATACAGCACACACAAACTCAAAAACAACTCTAAATTTAAATTCAAAACCTACACAAATATGGACAGAAAACACAAATTCATAACATTAAATCTTTTAAGAAATAAACACAATTTTATTAAAAAGTCTTCACTGCACTGATGTGTTGTTTTAAACATACAATAAAACTACAAATACATATTTTATTTTATTTTATTTTTTTATTTAACCTTTATTTAACCATGAAAATCTCTCTGAGATTAAAAATCTCTTTCACAGGAGAGTCCTGGCCAAGAATGGACAGCAGTTACAGTCACAAATTACAAATTGAAATGACAAATATACAATTAAGACACTTAAAAACAATTGCAAATCAGTGAGTCTTCTTCAAGTGATTGAATAATATGTTGATACTGGACCTAATGATGATGATCAAAGTAAAGTGTTGAAGGAACTCCTCC
The DNA here is from genome assembly GCF_949152265.1 of Phoxinus phoxinus. Lineage (NCBI taxonomy): Eukaryota > Metazoa > Chordata > Actinopteri > Cypriniformes > Leuciscidae > Phoxinus > Phoxinus phoxinus. Next base: position 31,561,760 of record NC_136876.1, read on the forward strand.
GGACATATTCAAGTTTGCATGCTACAAAAACTCCTAAATGAGTGCAGAGGTCTTTAAATAGTTTATGTCATTGATATAAATGTTTTTAAACACATCCATTCCTTGAAATAAAGTCTTCTGTTCAACTGCTTCCCCATGCATCAAGTCATGTGGATCCGGGCTTGTCCATGTTCCAACCTTAAAAGAATAAATAAAGTTCAGTTGGCATGCACTGTGACAACATCAACAGTGTTCAATTATGTAAAAGTTACACCAAAGCAGTGCTGTATTGAATTCAATTGGTTACTCTTATTAATCATTGCACCTGCTGTTAAAGGGTTAGTTCACCCAAAAATGAAAATTCTGTCTTAGTCACCCTCATGTTGTTCCAAACCTGCAAGACTTTCTTTCATCTTCGAAACAGAAATTAAGATCTTTTAGATGAAATCTGAGAACTTTCTGTCCCTCCATTGACAGTCTACGCAACTACCAATTTTAAGCCCCAGAAATAGCAAAGACATAATTAAGGTAATACATGTTACTCCAGTGGTTCAACCTCAATTGTACGAAGCGACATGATATTCTGTCCCTTAATTTACCACCTTATTTACAAAATATTAATCTCCAACGAATGTTCCCAAGAGCCCCTCGATGCATGCGTGTTGTGTTGATGCGAAAGCATACGTTTGTTGCGTGAACCCAACAATTATGTTTTTTTGCACAAAGCACTCGTGTCAGTTCATAAAAATGATGTCTTTACTTTACTGCCTTTCTTGGGCTTGAAAATGGAAGTTGCATAGACTGCCAATGGAGGGACAGAAAGCTCTCTAATTTAATCTAAAAGGTCTTCCTTTGTGTTCTGAAGATGAACGAATGTCTTACAGGTTTGGAACGACATGAGAGTGAGTAATTAAAACATCTTGGGTGAACTATCCCATTAACAAGCAGAAGAATCACTGAAGAAAAGAAGAAATTGATGCATATGAGCCGGAGAGCAGTGTAGTTTATCAAAGCTAATTCGATAGTGTTGCTTTTACTTACAGGCTGAATATCTTTTAAGCTGCGCTTCATTTCAGCATATGTTGAACGCACAATTTTTCCATTTGTGAGGTATGGCGATGATGGAAGGATGTCAGAAAGGGTTTTAAAGGCAATTTCTTCATGATCATCTTTGAAAGACAAGTTTACAGGAAATAAAAACTGTTTTTATTTATATGACACGTGTGAACTTAATTTCATATGCACTTATAGACAGCCAAAACAATTTTTCCAAAATAAGACATCCCTTCCCTATAGACTATAGGGTATGCATTGATGTCACTTTCCTGCCGGAACACGCCCCCCTCAGCCGGCCTGAGTGGCAAAAGAGCTGCTGCATGACTGGATTTAATGGGGGAAACTGCGAAAACGCAAGTAAAACAAACGATTATCAGTTTAAACTAAAGGTTTAACTCGATATAGTGTTACTTATAACCCAACGGTTGGGTAAAAAAAATAACCCAACGTTTTTTTACTGTGTATAATAAACATTTGATCATCAAAGGTCAGCAGCAAAGAAATTGGTTAATAAAGTGAGATAAAATACATAAGTATATTTGTGTAGTTTCACATTTAATTAATTATTGCAAGTTTGCTTAATATTTTGAGTTTGCATTACACCTGTTTTATTGATTTTGAGGTATACTGAATCTTACAATATCCATCATGTTCACACAACACCCCTGTACCTTTACTCCCAATTTCTGTACAGGTGTCAGTCAATAAATGGAAAAACAAAGTAACTTGTGAACCATTGAAAAAGTATGAAAAAGTAACTCAGATATTTTCTTTTAAATTTGAGTTATTTTACAAGTTACTTGAAAAAAGTAATCTGATTACATAACGATACTTGTAATGTTACCCCCAACACTGGTCCTGTGCACACAAAAAAAATCATGTACTATGCATGTTGCAACCAAATGGTGCATTTCATGCAAACTCCATGTAAGAAACGACTAAAAGTATTTGATCTATGGCAACTTCGCTGTTATAAAAATAAACCTGAATGTTTTTTCACATCCTTCTTAATTTGTCTAAAATATCACGCATTTCAAAAGCATTTTTGAAACTAATATGCTGCATGTACACAATACCTAACACATTTTTGTCTACTGTTGTCAGAGGTCATATATAGCAGAAAGGAAGCGCACAGCAGACATTTTTGCCCTTCTAAGATTAGCAACCATGTGATCCTGCCTAATCCAACACAGGCAATCAGTACCGGAAAAGCTGTTTATCCATTACCCAGCATCACCCTCAATATCTCATAAAATCTACATTAAGCTGTCTCGTTTCACAATCTGCACGGTTAAACACCTCACCTCTCACATACACTTCCATGAAACAGAAACTTTACAACTCATCCAATCTAACCACTGAATTCACTAAAATACATTTTGTAAACTGCACAAAGCAATATATAATCACAATAAAGATTTTTTTTTATAAGATACAAATGTGAGTAAATGTGCATGTTGTGTAAACCTTATGAGTTTCTCTTTAGAAAGATAGTCATGTTCGGACAAAACACTGCATAGTATGTCCATTTAAAAAATTAAAAAATCTATAAACTAATAAGGTATTTGGGTTAAATGGCAACCTAATGTCAGAGCTGAATCAGGGCACACCTCTTAAAACACACAGCAACACCATACAGTGAAATTCATGAAGACACAATTAATTTCCCTTCTGTAAACAAACTGAATCACATCAAACGTAAACTCTACTAAATAAAATGGGTTTTTTTTCAGCATAAATGTAAATGAAATCTGTGCACACGTTAATTTTAAGTTAATTTATTATCACTTTTAATAAGATCATAAGTGACAAGGTTTATGAACAGCCTCAATACAGTACCACTGTGGGACAGAACTATCCATCTGCAAAGGCACAAAGTTGTTTATGTGCGCCACTGTATTTCTACTTCTCCTCGTCGTTACTGCGAGGTAGAAGCCGCTTTTTGGGGGCCATGACCCAAGCTAAGGCCACTGCTGCTGTCCCATCCCCACTCTGTCGTGAGAAACATAAGAACGTGGCCCACAGGAATGCTGAACAGCCCATAAACGCTGTCCTCAGATAAAGAGGCATCAGAACAAAATTCAGAAACTGCAAGAAAATACAGATTATTTAACATGAATAGACATAAGAATAAGAACAATGCAAATGATCAATAAGTATTTATGGCACAGTTATCTGTGTATATATGGTTTGTGGGGACAGAATATACCTGCATGAATGGCCAGTACATTAGTCCAGTCTGAAATGTGAAAAAACATATTTAGACTATTTGCCATACAAAGCTTGATGTTCTCAGCATCATTACTAAATTTAGAACATTAACATGTTAACTTTACTACCATCTTTGAACACACACCCAAGAAATGACACACACATACATATATATTTTTTTAAAAAATCGTGGAACTTGTATATCATGTTGGTCAATCTTGTTGTTACTTTGTATGGCTGCTACCTTGGCTAAGTTTAAAAGGTTATGTTTTCAAAATAAAAATGATTACAGTTTATGAATCCTTAATGCTTAAGTTATTGTATCACATATAGAAATGTACAAAAATAAAGGTTCCAAAAGGGGCTTTTCGCAATGATGCCATAAAATAAACAATATTAGTTCCCCAAAGAACCTTTCAGTGAACAGTTCTTAAAAGAACCTATTTTTTTCTTAGTGTGAAGAACTCTTTTCCACTATAAAGAAGTTTTTGTGTGACAAAAAGGTCCAATGGATGTTTAAGGTTCTTCATGGATCCACAGATGCTAAACCTTTATTTTTAAGTATGTAAAGAACATTTTAAAATAAATAAATGCATGTTTATATAGCTTGACATGGACCCCCAGAAGATAATCTTGGCTCTACAAACACTCAAAGTTGAACCTTTCTGGATTTTTCAACTACTGGACATATCTGAATTAGACATTAATGAATTATCCTTTGTAAAAGAGGTTGATGATAGGCTAGCTGGTAAAAGATGACTTAATATGCATGGACCTACCTTGTATGTATTAAAAAACTTTTCTCGCCAGTCAGCAAATATGTCCTCTTTGCCCTCCAAGAAACTCACACCTGTAAAGACAAAGAACTGAGTGAAATAGAACAAATAAACAAGTGCAATGTGACAAAGTTGGTATATTTAGGCTACCTGTGTAGAAGACACTGGTCGCCAAAGGTGAAGCAAAAGTTTGGTCCAAAAGCAGTTTGCGGAAAATCATACCAGCCGATCTTCCAGGGAAACGATGTTCTAAGGCTCGTAACCAGAAGTAATTAAAGTTACCGTGGAAACTCAGAGCCACAATCGCCACGTTTCTCGTGTGTCTCCAGTCCATTTCATCTCTCTGCGCGATGCACTGATGGACGAAATCCCCTCCGGCGAACAAGCATCCGTACAGAGTCACATTACTGAGCCAAGGCAATACCTTTGCTCGTTTGAAAAAAGATTTTCTCATGTTCAACAAAACGAAAAACGGTTGTATTTTATAACCTTTGTAAATGATGTCGAAGAGCACAAAACAAAACGGTGACCTGACATTGACAGACGGCCGCAGCTAGCTCATAAAATGACCTTTTGCTTAGTAGCCTACAAGTCAAATATTCAATTAATCCCTTTTGTTTTTAGTTAGTCAGTTTGGTTCAACATATTTAAAAGGCACGGTAAATTATAAAAAAGTTTGACAGCTCATAATTGTGACTCTTTGGTCTTGGCTAACATCTTTCAGAAACATTAGAATATCACTACAAAGCACTGCCAAATAAAACACAGATCAATCGAGTAGGCTACTTTTTCTTCAGTCCATCTTCTTTTACTTTAAAAGGGACAGCAAGGCAAAAATAATAATTGCGGTTCATTGATCCATTTAGCAATTAAATGACAAGGTTCCAGCGCGCGTGCATACAGTGATCAGCAGTTTCCCGTACTTAGTGCTCAAATCCTGTGTTAATCTGCCCGCGCGCTCCCGCGTGCTCAGCGGTGGCGCGCTTTGACCTGATCTGCATGTAATAAAGATCGACCACCCAAACTCAGTAAGACCAGTTACCAGATCTTTATCTTCGTGCTATCAACGTTCACTAAGACTTTTAATAGTTGAAATGTTAAAACTGAAAACTTAAATAACACAGTTTTTTTGTGTGTTTTTTGGTATTGAGATTATCTCATTTATAGGCTATAAATTCACAATCATACATTTAATATGAATAAGCTTCCCAAAATGTTTTTAATTTTCAAATATTGAGCGCCGTCCTTTGGATGAGACGTTAAACCGAGGTGAGTGACTCTCTGTGGTCATTAAAAATCCCAGGATGTCCTTCGAAAAAAGAGTAGGGGTGTAAGAGTAACCCCGGCATCCTGGCCAAAATTGCCCCTTGGCCTCTGTCCATCATGGCCTCCTAATCATCACCATATACTGATTGGCTTCATCACTGTCTCCTCTCCACCATTAAGCTGGTGTGTGGTGGGCGTTCTGGCGCAATATGGCAGCCGTCGCATCATCCAAGTGGATGCTGCACATTGGGTTGAGGTCAGGAATCTGTGCAGGCCAGTCAAGTTCCTCCACTCCAAACTCGGTCATACATGTCTTTATTGCTTTTTGCACTGGTGCGCAGTCATGTTGGAACAGGAAGGGGCCATCCCCAAACTGTTCCCACAAAGTTGGGAGCAAATTCTCCAACATGTTTTGGTATGTTGAACTGAAGCATTAAGAGTTCCTTTCACTGGAACTAGAGGCCAAACCCAACCCCTGAAAAACCACCACACACTATAACCCACCCTCCAACAAAACTTTACACTTGGTACAATGCAGTCAGGCAAGTACCGTTCTCCTGGCAACAGCCAAACCCAGACTCGTCCATCGGATTGCCAGACAGAAGCGTGATTCGTCTTTCCAGAGAACACGTCTCCACTGCTTTACACCACTGCATCCGGCACTTTGCATTGCACTTGGTGATGTAAGGCTTGGATGGAGCTGCTCGGCCATGGAAACCCATGAAGCTCTCTACGCACTCGCACTGTTCTTGAGCTAATCTGAAGGCCACACAAAGTTTGGAGGTCTGTAGCTATTGACTCTGCAGAAAGTTGGTGACTTCTGCGCAATTTGCGCCTCAGGATGCGGTGACCCCTCTCTGTGATTTTACGTGGCCTACAACTTTGTGGCTGAGTTGCTGTTGTCCCCAATTGCTTCCACTTTGTTATAATACCACTAACAGTTGACCGTGGAATATTTAATTAGTACTGAGGAAATTTCACGAATGGACTTATTGCACAGGTGGCAACCTATCACGGTACCACGCTTGAATTCACTGAGCTCCTGAGAGCGACCCATTCTTTCACAAATGTTTGTAGAAGCAGTCTGCATAGGTGGTTGATTTTATACAACTGTGGCCATGGAAGTGATTGGAACACCTGAATTAAATGATTTGGAGGGGTGTTCCTATTTTGGCAATGTAGTAGCAGTTGTGAAGTTATTAGTATTTAAAATTAAGTCAAGACTCAAAAGAGTATGCAATTTTGGATGCATGCCAATCAGTCTGAATGAATCGGAGTAGAACGTCTGTTCTAAACATCACCTATTTGTAATGAAAAATGTGTTAATAAATACCCAAATTACAGCAATTCTGTCAGGACCACTATCGTCAAATACGATCGACAATTAGCATACAGTTTGCATTGGCGGTATGGTTCCATTCTGGGCAAGAATACCCTGCTCATCCGTGCAGCCAAGCATAAGAGCAGAGCAGCAATAACAGAACAGAACCAACATGAATGTATGCATATTTTAATTCAAGATTTTAAAGTACAACATAATTCGAGAATTTAAATCCAGAAAATGCTTTTCTTAACACAAATCTGGTTTGGTTTTGGTAAAGAGTATTTTAATAAAACAAGATGTAGGCTAAATTAATTTGAATACAAATTATTTATTTTTTTTTAAATTAGTTTTTATGAGCTCAATCATGGCTACTACAACAAAGTGAATTTGGACACGTTAAATTTATTTACTTAAACGTAATCATAAAAGCATGTGATTTCCACGCCGTGATGTCAGAGAACACGTGATGACGTAAAAGAATAACTGAATCAGGTTTTTCGAATCTTTTCTATTCGAAAGAACCTATGGAAAGAACCGACTTGCGTCGGAGTCTACACACTATAGTACAGCATCATTACATTCTTTGCGTTGGGGCTAGGGGGGTAAACCAAGGAGCTACACGTACATACACTGTAAATGGGGCGTATGTTTAGGCTACGTCAGCGCTGCCAGCGTGGAGCGGCATGACACCAGGAAGTAACACAATTCAATTGACTAAATAACCAAGAGAAAGGGTACCCGAGGAGGATTATAGTGCTTTTTGGATTTGCTTCCGTAAAATACACAGCAAGCGACAACGCACAGGGACTAGTCCCTGCGACTGGGTTTTCAACATTGCATGGATAAACCGCCCGTGAAGGTAATGTAGAACAGTGCGTAGCCTATCATTCCTTGAAGGACTCGCTCATTTGATTAAAGTGCAGGAAGCTAATTCACTGTCATTGTCACAGGGAAGATGATGCGGAGATCTACTGGATTCATTTAAAGCCTCGATCGAGTATTTGCTTCCTTTGTTTTCAATTAGGCTAATGTGAGAATGAAATTAGGCATTAATAGATGGTGGTCTGCAAAACACACAAAAATGGTGGTCTGCAAACCACTTTCGTGTGCAAACTATCTCAATATCTCAAAATCAGTTGTGTTGCAAATTCATGCGTTGTGTTAGAGCAGGATGCGCACGAGGATGACATATCCTACCAGATGAGTTCCCGTGTAATGGAATGAGCCTTGTCATCCGACAGGTTTTCATATCCTGTATATCAGGAATTAGACATGTAGAACAGAGAAAGCTAGAATTAAGGGACCAATAAGACACATTTTATACAAGCTAGCACAATTCACAAAAGACATTTATCAAGTCTACTAATAGCATTTTTATTATTTAGTCAGTGTTTATATGTATTGTAATATTAAAAACGCTCCATTATGGACAGAGGCCTGAATTTTTTATTTTTTATCACAGGCAGTGAAAGTGCCCTACAGGTGAAATATGAGTTTTGTTAAAGCATGACGAATAATTTAATTTGATGTCAAGAAATGTGATATACAGCATTGTCATCAAGTTAGCACGTTATCCAGTTTTTCATTGCAATGTCCTTCACGGGTAACCATACATTTTACTGTGTAATTGTAGATGATGGACCCTACACTTGCTGAGATGGGGAACCATCTTTCTGGTGCCATGAAGATTTTAGAAAGTGGAAAATTGTAAGACCTTTTGCATTACAATATTTTCAGTAATTATTACATTTAAATTGGTGTTCACTACAAAGCTACCCTTATGACATGTTGACAGTTTTGTTTTACATATACCTAGTACCATTGTATAACCATAATGTTGTGTGGATTTATTCAGGGGATCTGAACAGGGCAAAGAAAGAAGAAAGTTGAGTTGGAAAGACATTCCTGGACCCTTACAAGGAGAGTGAGTGAAACTCCTATAAATCACATTTTACATTTATAATGTTTCTTGTCTTGCTCTGTATTTATGAGGTATTTCATGGGGTTTCAAGCCAGTGCATATCAGCTATGTTTACAAAACATTTCAAAGTCTTTCTTTTCTTCTTTCTTTTTCCATATATTTCCGACAGTGGACAGGATGTTGTTAGCATACTCCAGCTAGTCCAGAACCTGATGCATGGAGATGATGACCAGCAGGGTCATCGGTAGGTCACAGCATTATGGAGCTGTTTGGTTTGTAGACCTAAATCCATGAAACAAATTCCTTAGGAATTTTGAATGTGTTTTTGACAACAGCAGTTTTCAGTTTATACACTACTGTTCAAAAGTGTGGGATCATTAAGATTTATATTTGCTCAGTTGCTTAACTATGTTTTCAAACTAATGCTTAAACTATGCTCAATATTAATGAAAGTAATTCATACTTTTGTTCAGCAAGGATATGCATTCAATTTCTTAAAAGTGACAGTAAAGACATTTATAATGTTACAAAAGATTTCTATGACTGAAAATTCAGCTTTGACATCACAGGAATAAATGATACCTTAATATATATATTAAAATAGAAAACTGTTCTTTTAAATTGTAATAATATTTTACAATATTACTGTTTTACAGTATTTTGGAAAAAAACAAATGCAGCATTGGTGAGGAATAAGCTACTTCAAAACATAAAATAATCTTAAAGACTTTTTACAGACAAACTTTAAATAAAATACAAGGCAGAAAAGTCAAATGTTATTCAAAGGCTTTTTTTTTACTCATTAACCAAACCTGAATTAGTCTACAAGTTGACGCCACAACAGAACAGCTCCATTATATTGCACCGAGAGCATATGTAAACCCCTCCGTGTGGTGTGATAAAACTATAAATGTCTGTTTAGCAGGATGCAGTATGTCGGAGAGCAGGGACACATGGCTCTGTTGGGACACAGTCTGGCCGCATTTATCTCTGTCCTGGAACGAGAAAGATTGAGAAAGCTGACCACCCGCATCCTGTCGGACACCACTCTCTGGCTCTGCAGGCTTTTCAGGTACGCTCAAGTTTTCTCTGTAATCTCATGTGTTTTCGGGTGGATTTTCTTCTCCTTGTCATACAAACACATTTAAGTGATGTGTAGAGATTTGTGTTAAAGAGCATTATTAAATCCATCTTTGGTTCATCTTAGCAAATTGTATAGGCTGTGTATTTCACTTAAAAAAGCCTAGGAGGCAAAACATCAAGCTTTTTATTATAACAGTGACTTTAGGGTGTATTAGTTCACCCAGAAATTCAAATTCTGTCATTAATAATTAATTAAATTAGTTAATTACTCACCCTCATGTCTTTCCAAACTCGACTTTCATTCATCTTCGGAACACAAATGAAGATCTTTTTGATGAAATCGGAGAGCTTTCTGTCTCTCCATTGACAGCTACGCAGCTAACACTGTGACACTTCAACATTTTCATAAAGAGATCGTATAACTAATCCATATGTATTGAGCAGATTAGTCAAAATTTTCTGAAGAGACTCCATCGCTTTATATGATGAACAGATTTAATTTATTTTGGACAATTTAGGCTTCTTTGACTTTGAACTTGATTTTTGAAGAATTATATGGTTTTAAGTAAATAATTATAATATATTATAATATAATAAATTATAATAATTATAATATATTGTAATGGCCAATAAATTATATTAAAAATGTTAAAAAGAGATGCTCTACCAACAAAAGAGGAGGTGCAACCGAAAATCTAAAATTCATGACATGTCAGATGAAGGCCTTGACAATGGCCAAAACGTAACACGCTTTTTTAAGAGCGAGTGTGGATCTTTTTCGAGAGACCTTTTTTCAATTTACAATAAATTATATGAAAAATATTATTTCATCTTTCATCTTTTTTCATCTAAAAAAATGTATAAAATTAAAACACTAAAAACTGCCACTAGGGAATTCAGGCATGACAACATTGTAATGTTCAGTATGAAAATGGAAATTCATCTTGAGATTTGGTAAATATTAAAGGGGTCATCGGATGCTAAATTCACTTTTATATGGTGTTTGCATATACATGTGTCTTCGCAGTGTGTGGACACAACCATCATACAATGAAAAAAATCTATTCACTTCTCAAAAAAATCGAATGATCAAAACGGGTCACTGTGAATAGAGCTGTTTTTGAGGAGGTAAAAAGGGTGTTGTTTTACACAACCATTGAGGAATTTTAACCAAAGTATGACCCCTTTAAAATATCTGAATTAATTATTTTTCATAGATATGAAAATGGCTCGGCATATTACCACGAAGATGATCGTGAGGGGCTGCTGAAGGTGTGTCGCCTAGTTATTAATACTCATTATGAGGAATATGCTACAGAGGGCTTTACAGTGCTGAGCTCCAAACATCCTGTGATTTACCAAAGTGCTGCATGCAGACCTGGCCTGGGACAACATCTCTGCAGTCAGGTACAATGTCACCTCCACTTCACTTGTCTATGCTGCATGATCTGAAATGTTTCACATTACCACCACACTATATTAAAAAATGTGTGTGTGCATTTGTGTAGTGGTGGATACCATGTGCTTTGATTTAGACAACTTTTTTTGTGTTTTCTTTACAGTTAGGACTGCCTCTGTCAAGTCTTTGTATTGTGCCCTGTAACACCATGTTTGGCTCCTTGCATCAAATGGTAAGAATTAGTATTTTGGTGAATACCGCAGGGAATACACTACCTTTCAAAAGTTTTGGCTTGGTAAGATTTTTCTAAATGTTTTTCGAAAGAAATCTCGTATGCTCACCAAGTCTGCATTTTTTAAATAAAAAATACAGTGAAAACAGTAAAATATTTGATTTATATTTTAAAATTGAATTTATTCCAGCGACGACAAAGCTGAATTTTCAGCATCATTACTTCAGTCTTTAGTCTCACATAATCCTTCAGAAATCATTATAATATGATGATTTGCTGCTCAAGAAACATTTATTATTATTATCACTGTTGAAAACAGTTGTGCTGATTAATATTTATATGGAAGCTGTGATGCATTTGATCAGGATTCTTTGATAAATAGAACGTTTAAAAGAACAGCATTTATTTGAAATAGAAAATCTTTTGTAACTCTATAAATGTCTTTACTGTCACCTTTAATCAGTTTAATGTATCCTTGCTGAATAAAAGTATTTCTTTAAATAAATAAAAAATCTCACTGATCCCAAAACTTTTGAACGATAGTGTACATTTAAGAACAAATTAAAGGTTGTATCAGCGATTTCAGGCGCAAAAATAAATTATCACATTCATCTTATCTTTCCTAACGATCTGCTAGCTGCCCGCCCCATAAGCAAGCTGTCAAAAAAACGCGTCTCTGTAGGCTCTGAGATCAAGATACGATTACTGAGATCTGCACACAAAAACAATTGCCTTTACCATCCACTCAAAACCAAAATAAATAGTGTTCAACCAATCACCGACAGGGGCTGGGTGTTGTGAGGGCTGAGTGCACGAGCGCAAAACCTCACAACCTCACAACACCCAGTCCCTGTCGGTGATTGGTTGAACACTATTTATTTTGGTTTTGAGTGTTTGTGAAACCGATTGTTTTTGTGTGCAGATCTCAGAGCCTAGGCTGCCTACAGAGACGCGTTTTTTTGACAGCTTGCTTATGGGGCGGGCAGCTAGCGGATCGTTAGGAAAGATTAGATGAATGTGATAATTTATTTTTGCGCCTGAAATCGCTGATACAACCTTTAAACCAAGTAAAAGATAAACTAGGAATTTGCATTAGTGTATATGCAAAACAGTGCAGACATATAACACAAATAGAAACTCTTTGTTTAAAAATGTGCAAGTAATGAGACAGTGTTGATAAAATGAATAAAATATTAGCAAAAATGGTGTGTTTTTCACTAAATTGTCTTTTTTTACAGGATGTTGCATTGCTTGACAAGCTCATCAAAGATGATTGTGAATCAGGGAAAGTTCCACTGCTGTTGATAGCGAATGCTGGTCGGTTTAATATAGGACCTTATTTATTCAAGCAACTTAGTTTTTTGCATGCATTTGTTGATAGTCAATTTTGCAGGCGTTCATTAATATTTAGTTAATCTCTCAGGAACGCCAGGTGCAGGTCACACAGACAAACTCGGTCGCCTGAAAGAGCTCTGCGTTCAGTACAACATGTGGCTCCACGTGGAGGGGTTGGTATTTATATGTTATTTATATTGTGTGTGTGTGTTTAAATGAACAGATTTGATTAACAGATTTTGAACAGATATTGTTTAAATGTACTTTCTATGGCTTTCTTTTCAGGGTTAATTTGGCAACGCTTTGTCTTGGTCAGATCTCCTCCACTGTCACGGTATGTTGTGGGTTATTTAGCACTCAGATGCCTGCATTTTCTTCCTGTTGTCAATAATGTGCTCTAATTTTCTACCTCTCACTATCAAGGCGGCCACCAAGTGTGACAGTATGACTTTGACCCCAGGTCCGTGGTTGGGCCTGCCCGCTGTGCCCGCTGTCACTCTTTACAGACATGAGGATCCGGCTCTGGTAAGTTGGACCGTTAATATAAGTACCAATCAGCATTATACAGCACATTATATGTTAATGTAATCCAGAGTTGTGATCATACAATGTGCAAATACCTCATGCTGTTTGTCTTGTCCTCCCTGCCGGTTGGGGGCAGTCTTTCACAGCAGGTCTGACATCCAGCCAACCGGTGGAGAAGCTTCGGGCTTTGCCTCTCTGGCTGTCCCTTCAGTACCTTGGGCATGATGGGATTGTTGAGAGGATTAAGCATGCCTCTCAGCTGGTGAGTACCCTGCCAACTTCATTTAGATAAGCCCATGCACTGTAGTGGGCGTAAAGTACTATAAACACTGCAAGATTTACTCTGACCTTGTTGGGAATTGTTCTGTTTCTTTTTAGAGTCAACAGCTTTTGGAGCATTTGAAGACACTAGCTTCAATAAAAACCTCGGTAGGTGAACTTGTCTTGATCCATTCAGCTGTATGTCGGTACAGAGTATTTTACAGTTACACCACAGCCCTCACAAATAAGTATGTGAATTGAAAAGTATTTGAAGCTTCCGTGTATCAGTATTTCCTCTACCCGGAGTTGGTGTTGCTCCATCTATTTAATGATAGTTCTGTCTTCACTCGCCCCATGTTGTTCTGAACCCAAATTCATTTGTCTTCCATGGAACAAAAACAAAATTTAAAAGTAGTCCATGTGACCTATATTCTGAAACCATACAATAGTTTTTTTTGAGGAACAGATTCGCATTCACAGAAAATTTTGGGTGAATAATTACTTCTATTATGGTCTGTTGTCACACAAAACTATTGTATAGCAGTGTTTTTATTGTTAACTAAAAGTAAAACTATTAAAAATAATTAATTAATTGAAATAAAGCTATAAATATAAGAAACACTTAAATGAAAAGTAGAAATGTTGCTTTGCAAACTACCTGAAATAAAACAAGTTATTGTAAGTTATGTGCTTGTAAAAAAAAAAGCACAGAAATTACTAAAACCTAAAATTAAAACTAATTAAAACTATAAAAGCTCATTTAAAATATTAACAAATGCTATAGTTGTATATACATAAAATTTTAATTACAATGTTGTATGGCTTCCAAAGGCTTAAAAAGATAGTACACTACTCGACTACTTTTAAGATACTTTTATTGTGCTTTTTTCATTTTGGAGTTCGACAACCCCAGTTCCCATTTACTTTCATTATATGGGAAAGAGCAGTCACGATATGCTTTAAATATTCACCTATTATGTTCCACGGAAGAAAGTAAGTCGAACGGGTTGGGAATGACTTGAAAGTGAGTAAATGACCCAACTTTTCATTTATTACTAGTGACCTTTTTCTTAAAATGTTGATGATATCATCAGCACTGGTAGACATTTCTGCCATTTAAAACCATACTATATCACTGTGCTAAAATATGTCAGCTGAAAATGAATATATCAGCTACCATTGGTAGATATTATTTAACTTTTTATTTGAAGCTTTTTTGAAATTTTGCTTCTATTATATCAGTGGCCCACTTTTTCCTTTCAGTCAGAAAATCTAGGCTTAAACCTTAAAAGCAAACACCTCTGTTCTGTCTCACCACCATTAGGATATCCTTGACAGCGAGGTGTCTCTCCTCGAGGCTTTGCGCATGGTAAAGAGCAGAGTGTTTGTCATATGTATGTTGGCGGTGTGGTTTGTGACCGTCAGCTCTTATACTGTATACATAGTGTGTTAGTGAGCGTGGGTACCTTGGTTTCAGGATGTGGTGTCTCATTCCCGGGTCCCTCCCATCTCCGGGGGCTCGCTGCGGGACGTGCTGGGCTCTCTTATACTCTCTATTGTAGGTGGGACCAACCCTCTGCTTGCTTGATCCCACTCCACTCCTCCCTTTCACCTGCGCTGTTTCTCCACTGTTCCCTCCCTCACCATGTCCACCCATAAGTGCTGGTGCTCAGTGTAAAGGCTTTTACTCATGTAAAGGTCTGCCAGTGCTACAGGCATGTGCAATGGAAATGTCACTTCACAGAGCTTGATGACTTGTTGGGCATCAATGCTGGACCTCGCTTTAGAGCAACGATGAGCCATCATGGGAAATAAGCAGAATTCTTTAAAATGGTCTTTGTGAGAGATTGAGCAAATTGGATGTTCCTGTGTGTAATACTAACAGTCGTCCTATAAGAGTTTGTTCAAGTTATTCATACGTTAGATGCGACTATATACGTAGCTATAACAGAGTTTATTTAATGTTTTTAAGAGGCTCAGTGAAGTCATTTGTTCATAAAACAAATCTTACATTTGTTTAAAGGGCTTAGACAGAAAAGAGTCACTTGGATGATATTTTTAAGGTATTATTTCCTTTATTATCCTTTATTTATCTGTTCATTTACGTATGTGGTGGTTAGACTTTTATTCATGAAAATGTCCATTAATCATGTAAGAAGCATAATTTAATTAATTATGCTTTTCTTAGTTATAGCAAAGGTTCCAGCAGCACATAGACATTCCAGCAGCACTAATGCATGACTTTAGGTCATGTGCCACATTGTCCAGATTGACCTGTCAAACCTGTTGCTAGCAAACAAAAAGCCTCTCCATGACATTGCTTCACAGCATTTAAATGCTTAACCAATTGTCACAATAACATGTTAGTGCTCACAGCATGAAAATAAGGCCTCCTGTAATAAATGCTCAGATGTGTTACAGGTGTTTTGAGACCCCGTCCCCACCCTCTGTGTCTGTCTGATGTTTGTAGGTAGAGGATGAACTGAATTCTCCTGTGGTGGTGTTCAGGTTTTCACAAGACAACAGCGCTCGTAAGTTTCCTTTCCTTGGTTGTGTGTATATGGTTCTATGTATATATATATATATATATATATATATTGGTTGTGTGTATGGTTGCACTTAATTTTAAGGTGTCTTTGTTACACTGTATTTATACATTTAAGTACAGAGTAATTTTTATTAATTAACTACATGTACTTACTATAGGCTTAGGGTTTGGTTTAGGGTTAGTTGCATGTAGTTATGCATAATTTATAGTTATTATTATAGTAACTGCATGTAACAAGAACACTATAAAAAATAAATGTTACCCTTTTAATCAGCAAGGATGGATTAAATTCGAAATGAAAGAGACATTAAAAATGTATAATGTTACAAATTGTTTAATAATATTTCATAATATTATTGTTTTTACAATTATTTATGACCAAATAATTGCAGCCTTTGTAAACATAAGAGACTACTTTCAAACTTCTGAATAGTGGTGTGTGTATATATATCTCTCTAACAGCCAAACACTCTCATTTTCAGCCTCGAGTGGCGGCTCAGTTGAAGGATATTTTGCGGGAGAGAGAGATATCATTGATGCCCTTAACAGATGGGTAAATGCTTCTATCACTAACAATATATCATAGGAAATAAGTAAGCTGTGAAATGACTAAGCTGTGAGCATGTATAATAGAATGCGGTGCGACCTATATATACACCATAGATGCTTTTCTTACAAGCGAGTGACCCGACTGCTTTGGTCTGATTTGACAGTTGGGTGAGCAGTTGGTGCAGCAGGTTCCCCTCAGTGGCGTTGATGTGGTTGAGCTGGAAGATGAGGGCACATGTGTTCGTTTCAGCCCCCTCATGACCGCTGCAGGTAAGACATTTGAGAGATAATTAAAAATCTGGAACGCTAACACACTATGAAACTGGAGACAAACTGGGCGGAGCTTTTCTTATAATTATGTGGGTTAAACTAAGAAAAATAGGCCTATATAATCTTATGTAAATAAATATATATATGTATGCGTGTTTGTGTGTGTATATTTTTATTAGTTATATACATGTGTGTATATATATTGTTGCTTGCAACAAACTGAATTTTGTCAAATTTGGCTGGGCAAACAAACCATGTATTATTCTGAGCATGGCAAGTAATAGCTGTTTTCTTTGCCCCAAATTTCTCACACATTTTTAACAGGCTTATTTTGTAGTAGTGAGACCTAATTCATGTTGCCATGTTCATGTGTGTGTAGCCCTTGGCACTCAGGAGAATGATGTGGCGGCACTGGTGGAGAAGCTGGGAGAGATGATTCCAGTGCTGTGCTGCACCCTACGCTTCAGACAGGACTTCAAGGATGAGGTGCTACAGCAAACTTCACTCTCATACATTGAGGACCTGAGCTGGCCTGGCCTTGGAGTTGTGAGGTGAGCAGGTTTGGAGTCAAACCTGAATCAATTTACAGGACATTTTACATTACATTCATGCATTTGACAGACGCTTTTATATAAATTGCATTTAATACATTTAGTGAGTTTCGTGTTCGCTGGGAATCGAAAGCATAACCTAAACTGCCAGCTGAGTTACAGGAACAAGCTACAGGATACATTGATCCTAATTTCAGATATTCCCTCGTTCCGAGGAAGAAGGAAAATTTCCTTATTGCACGTTTCCACGGTGCCTGACAGGTTCTTTTTTTTTTTTTCATCAGGTATGAGCCCAGAAACACAGACCTTGATGAAGATAAGAGACAACAAACAGTGGAGAAGATCAACAGTGAATTGCTTATGAAACTAATGGAGCTTGATACTGACCTGGAGTTCTCTTGTGGTAAATGACTAATGGTCCCATTATTGACAGTTCTAGCATTGCTTTTAAATTCACATGCATTCTGTGAACTCAAAACTGCTCTCTTGTGTCCAGGTCCTGAGTTTTGTGAAGAAACTAATTGCATATTTATTGGAATGGCAACTGAAGACCTGGATGTGGCAGAGTTGGTGGAAACTATAGGATCTGTTGGAAGAGACATTGAGGAAAGTGGAAAGGTATGCATTCATTTTTCCCCCCTTTTGGACAGGTGTTTAATAATTTGAGTTGACAGCGAATATCAGATAAATAATTAGAAATAATGCATCTGTGCCTAGTTGTTTGAGAACATGACTGAGGTCGTGAGAAGAGGCATTCAGGAAGCTGAGCTGCAGCTTCAGAAAGCAAATGAAGAGAAACTTATTGAGGAGGTAAGTGCATATGTGTAAGTAAGTAGACAGTGGAGTCCAAAATTCTGAGACCCAAAAAACTTCTTTAACCCTGAAAATAAACTAATTTTAGGATTCTGAAATAGTTAAACCAAATAAAGTTTATAGCAAGTTTCTGCACTTAATTTCTAGGAAAAATAAGTCTATATTACCCTGTTTACACCGTGTATTAAGATGCATTTTGGTTGATCAGAAGTAGACGAGGGAGACACGTTCCTGTTTATACCTGGTGTTTTAATCCGTCTCTTTTGTCCAGTTTAAACCAATACTGTTCTGATTTCTTCAAGTGGAGGGTCTAAGGGCAGGTACATTTATGGACTTTTTCAGATCTTTCAATCTAATGGATGAAATAAGCTCATGCGATTTACATATGAACGCGAAAGGAGATGACGGGAAAACAAACAGAGAGCAGATCCCGAAACCATTGTAAAGCGCTTTGGGTGTACAGTAGTACATATGAAAGCGCTATATAAATGGCTCATTCTATTCTATTCAGCATCTTTTGTTTCTGCTCTGACAGGTGCAAGACCACAGCGAACAAAGTGAATGCGTGTTAGAAATCAGGAATGGTGAGAGAACATTGTGCTTGGTACATTGTTCTTCTTCAAACCAAACTTGGGTCTTCAGCCAACAAAGTTGAAATCCTGTCTGCCTAGCGTGCTTCCCATAAGGTTTACGCATTAGGTCAGTAGCCGGAGAGCAGACGGTCTTTTGTGGCTGTTCAAACACATTTGACCACATGAGCGTCTACACTATGAAAGCAATCCAGTCGAATGAATTTTCTACTAACTCTGGAATTGGTCGAAAGTGGACAAGCTCAAAACGTTTTGGACCCGTTTACACCTGTATTTAGGGTCGTCCTTGTGATCCGATCGACCAAAACGCATCTGAATACCAGGTGTATACAGGGCCTATGTGACATTGATCATGTGACTCCTTGTTCAGATGGTCAAATGTTCTTGTTTCCGTTAAAGATGCTCTTTATATCATTCTCATGATCAACATGATCATCGTGTATTACAATAAACAAGAGACAAACCAAATAGACATTTAGAAATTCAGTTCAACTTCTCAAATTGTAATTCTGATTATACAGTGTTTAATAAATGTTAATAAATATGACATGTATTCAATCAAAAAATAAATGAAAATATTTTCGTGAAATTCCTTTTCTGATTAAATCGACATTAAATCATTCCAATAGAGATTATGTTGATGTGTAATTTTTCTCCATTTATTTTTCAGGGCGTACTTCGACAAATTCCTCTAGTGGGCTCTGTGCTTAACTGGTTCTCCCCGGTTCAGGCCTCTGTCAAAGGAAGAACTTTTAACCTAGCTGAAGGTATATATGTGCTAAAAATGTTGTCTGATGAAATTGTCAAGAGAACTTGTAGTTTTCAGGTTTGTATATTATCTATTTTTTCTCCATAGGTTGTCTGGACAGTACCGAGCCTGTTTATTCCATAAAAGCCCAGATGAATACAGAAGCTTCCCCTGATTCCCCCAAGTCCAGCACCAAACGGTTTCCAGGTAACATCTTGATCTAAGATCAGTATGACCCTAATTACACCGAATTACTCTGCGTCCACAAAATAATGAAAACACATTTGGTCTTTCATTGATGTTCACAGAACTCTCAGGTTAATCATACTATGTGACTCACAGGCCAAAAACTCTTCCGGCGGCATGGAGCTGGCTCAGACTCTATCAGTGATACCAGCTCTGTCAGCCATCTCGAAGAATCGTTCAGGGAAACGGCACAGGTGCAGGTCACTGATGTGGAGGAGGCGGAGGTCCCTCAGGAGAATCCTGCGCACATACCGGAGGATACAGCTTCATCCGACCAGCGTGTGCCAGAGGGACAAGAGACAGAGAGTGTAGACAACCTTAGATAAGATCACTTCTAAATGGTTGCTCATGAGGTTCGCTCTATTTAACAGGAATATGCGTCCATGACCTTGATGCCTTTGAGCAAACCACTTTTGAAATTAAGAAAAGAAGCAGCTTTAAATGCAAATAACAAAACACTGGAATTTCATGAAAATAATGTCTGAATATATGTCTAAATCTCACATCCTTTATTAGTTATTAAATAATCAATTGCACTTTTTTAAAAAGTTTGGTTAATCACATGTGGTGGGTCTGCTCACAGTTGTTTATGTGGACTGCCAGTATATTCTACCATTATGGGTGGCAGTACTTACGTTTTGATTTTGAATGCTTATCTTTGTCATCTACAGGCCTGTCTGACAGGTTTTCTGATCCGTTTCCACACATTATTTACACAACGAAAGGGCTATTGTGGCCTTACCGTCATGATTATTAATGTCAAAATGTCTTGTTTGCCAAAAGCTGGTCTTGCTTTATGTGCTCTCTAAAGGCAGATGTATAAGAAGGAAAGTTGATGCTTGAAGATTCTGTTTCTTGCAGCTGTTTCTAAGCAAACGATAGCCTTATTGCACTTTTATGTACAGAATGTCACCCTTTAATCAGAACAGCAGAATATTTATTTATCCTATAAATAATTCTCTTGGAGAACATTAGGCTAATAGAGATATGAGTAACATTTGCTATGTCTAAAATAAGTTCAAATCAAACAGATACCGATCCAGCCCTTTTGGCTTTACCAATACTGAAATGATTATTAGACTGTTCTCACTGTGAAGAATGTTTCAGAGATGTCTCTTTGAGTAATTGTTACATTTTTTTTTGGATGTTTATGAAGGCTATGCATAATGTACTAAAATGAATATCCTTATTTGTTGTTTACACCGATGTTAATGGTTTTAGCACACACAAAAAAAGCATTGCTACTGGGGAAATGTAGTTTCATTTAGTGAATGAATATTGTGTGTATTATACATGAAGAAAGTAGACACTGAAGAAATTCACTACAGTTATATCACATCCATCCATATTTTTGAGGGGCATAAAGTGCTCTTTCTGTAACTGTGCTTCCTTACTGAATAATGTAATTGTAGATCTGCTCATCTTTTTTCAAAATTATTCTGTCTAAACTGGTGCAATAAATAATTGGGATTTTCTTTGGGGGAAATGAGTACTGACTTATTGTGTCAAACGTAAGAAGATTGTTTTTTTATAATTACAATTTTATTTTACAATGAGCAGTTATGTAAATGACAATAAAGAAAATGCTAAAATACGACTTTAGAGGTTTTTTTGTAACAAGTTGTAACATTTGGGAATTTTTACAGAATTAATGTAATCGGCTAAAACGGCTGTTTTATTACATTAAAAGCCTATGAAAGTGACTTTAAAGTTAAGCTTCGAATGCATTTTTAAATATAGTTTCATAAGTGCGGTGAACGGAAATAGGTTATTAGTTAGTAAAAGATGTGGTCGGGTTCATCCATAATGCGGACATGTAGTTTTGTCATCGACGCCGCTCAGAAGCCTTTCGTGTTTTGTCAGAAGCTAAACTACTACATTTCCCAGAATTCAACTCGCTGTTGCTCCGCGAGGTCAGGGGAGTCGTCAGCGCACACGAGGACTCATTCCGAGCGCTTAGTCAAACCTCCCTTTCTCTCGCCCCTCGCTGAGAGACACCGGCTGTTTGATTTCAACCAAACGGGGGGAAGGCCATACGCCACTATCAGAAAGTTTTAACAACGCACGGGGTGACCTTAACAGCGGCTAAGGCCGGACAAAAAAGTGATCAAGTCAGTGGCTTTAAAGCGCGCGTGTGTGGAACAGCTGTATGGCGATGGAAGCGATAGACACTGCCCCTGATTCCTGGGATCAGGAGGACGATGGCGAGGCCCAGGTCGACGTGCAACTTTCCAATGCTCTTACCAACCTTAACGTGGACGCCAAGCCGTTTGTCCCTAACGTGCACGCCGCAGAATTCATCCCGACCTTCCTGCCGAAGGGCTCCACGGAAACTGTGGATTCAGCGGGTGAGTTCCCGGTGTCTGTTAACCGCTTTAGCTGTTAGCCTCACACACGCTTGTTCGCATGAGCTTAGCATGGATGCTACATGAGTTACCGTCAACGGCTCGAAGCGGAAACGTGGCCAACGTGTAATATGGAGGCTAACAATCAGAAAAACTAGCTTGACGTGAATAATAAGCTTTCGTTAACACGATAATAACACTGTAACAGCTGTTCGTGCTAGAAAGTGAATCATTTGGGTGGAGACTTTGTATATAGGTGCTAATGAAGCATTTTTAGCCTTGTAATAATATATACATGGCTTTAAATAAAGAGTTAAAGTGTGTTCAAAGTAGTTATTTGGTTATCTAGAGTTCTAGACCGTTAGCTGAAGCTTTAGTCATGTTATTGCCATTTTATTGATAAGTTACACGTGAACATGCCGTTTGTTAGCATGTTGATATAATCAATACGGATGACCAGAGGCTTCATAATCAAACAGATTATTTAATTTCTTGATTGTTTGAGTGGTCTCTTTTGGCTGGGGTTTGTTTAATGGTGAGGTTTGCCCCCAACCCCCCATCCTGTCTTATTGCAAACATGATGTACCCTTATGCTCTGTGCTGTTATGTTGGAACAATGAAAGTCAATTGTTGCCCTTAATCCCCTTAGATTATGACACGAGAAGTGTTTCACATCCTAGTTTGAGGTGTACTGTTATACAGAGTTACCTACCAGAAAAGATGGATGATGTCAAAGCAGTTAAATGTTGCCACTAACAGCCAAGATTCAAACTCTTACCTGAAGCCTTCGTTTTACTTGTTGTATTTGAAAACAGTGTGTTTATAAGGTACACACTGGAGGTCTTCTTGGAAAGATCAATGTAGCGTGTAATGGGGGTAAACGTGGTGATATGATCTGATCTGATTGTTTAACTTTTTCCAAGTTTATTTGCATACAATAACCTCTGTAGAGAGGCAGGGTCTTAATAAAGTATTCTAAACAATATGAAAAGGATTGTAAGAGGTTTAAATTTAACCGTGGGAATCGGGCTACAGATTTACTTAAATTCATCAATGATCTTGTCGCAAAATAATTGATTGGACAAAAACGTAGGAGTTTGTTTAAGGATTAGGATCCTGTCCCCTGGATTCACAGACCAGGCTTAAGTTAGTCCCGCACTAAAATAAATGTTTGAGCTGTTTTAACTGAAAGCCATTTGCACTGACATATCATTAAATATGCCAGTGTCATTGTTTTGTCTCAAGATGCACGTCACCAAGGCACGTTTATAAAAGCGATTTAAATGCCCTAGTTGAACTAAGGACTAATCCTGGCTTAATCTAAGCCCTGTCTGTGAAACCGGGCCTATAACTTGTCTGTCTTACCACAAGTGGAAGATATGCTGTTCACATAGCCTAATATTATTACATGCATAGTGCAGTTTGTTGTCTTCAAATGTGTTTAATGTTGACATGCAATTTCCATTTTAAGAAAAGTATTCTTAGTAACTAGACTGTTCTGTATAATTACAGCTATAAAAATAAGCATTTTATATTCCTGCAGGTCCTGATACGGATGCCAATGTGGAAGTATCAGAGCCTGAGGGTAAGTAAATGCTGAGAGACACCACCACATTGTTTTTCACATCCTCATAATAATGATGATGATAATCATCGGCATCTAGTAACTTGTGCTTGTTCACATTCCAATTTCCAATTGGTCGAAGTTATGTTTACACCAAGACAAATATAAAGACGAATATGGTGATAAACATTTTCATTTAAATGAATGGCTGTTGATTAGGGATGCTCATATTGACCGTTTAACCGCTAACTGAAATAATTTTTTTTGACCGATTAATACTATCAGTTAAACGGTTTAAAAGTAAAAAAAAAATATATATTTTTAGCTTTTTTTTGTTTGCTGCATGGTTAAAAAAAATTGTATGTAGCCTATATTTGTTAACTCACAGGGTGCGTCAGCACGCGCAACCGCACATGCCTAAAGACATTTCGCTAAGCAAGCGAAAAGAAGTAGCCTACTGTGTGGGACCATTTCGGCAGAAAGGGCGACGAAGTTACTTGCAAAATATGCTACGCGGTATTAAAATACAGCAGTAGTGCAAGTACAATGCAATAGGCTATCACTTGCGAAGCAAATGAAAGGCGCTTTCCGAAGTTGGCCACTCTAGCGATACGTTATCTCTGTATTCCCTGGACATCTGTGCCATCGGAGACCCCGACTAACCCCACATCATGTAGACATGTTACTTTAAAAAAAAGAAAGAACTAGACAAGCTGTGGATTGAGGAAGGCCTGCTATTTTTATTTGATGAAAAAAACGTAGTCTGATGGGGAAAAAACCCTGTTTTTTTTTCAAAGCTTCAAACTGATTCAGTGTTTTCTTCTTGTCATCTTAATTTGTTAATTATTTAAGTTTAAAAAATATATTTAGTTTAAGCCTATTTTAGTTTTATATATATATATTATTTCATTCTGTTTTTCTCAGTTGTCACTGTCAGAAAAGACTCACAAAGACAGACTCACTTTCTCTGTGTGCGACCATGAGCTTCAATTTTGCACCTAAATGATCAAATGCACACAGAAATATGTCAATGCCTGGCTTAGTGAGTATTCACTTAAACAATTGGTAATATATTAGGTGAACATAGTATGTTTATTAGTATATTGATCCTAGGGGTGGGCGATGTGAGCAAAAATACATATCACAATATTTTTCGATGTCCGGACGATATCGATATTATATCGCGATATGAGGAAAAAAAATTGGAATCACATTTCCACCTTAGTTAAATGACAGGCAAAATATGCATTTAAACCCTATATAACTAGAAAAAGGTGAGGGATTACATTGGACATAAAAAATGAAAAATCTTTTACAATTTAATGGGGTACAATGTTGACATGGTACCTACAATTTCTGATAAGCTATGGTTTTGTATTATTGCTTGACACAAATTTCACGATTTCAATTCAATTCTTGTGATTTGATAATATTGACTCATTTGGATAAATATTAGGTACACAAGATGGGTGTTCATTTTCTTAAGAAAAAAACCCCTCACCTAATGCTGTAAACACAGAGAGCCCTATAACAGCTGGTAGTAGCCTATAATTTAAGGTTAAAAATAACTCAAATTAAATATAATGCGTTTATTATAACAACTTTATTTAATGACGTAAAAAAAATATATAATAAATATGTAATATAGTGCACATATTTAGCAAAATACTCTATATAGCTCTTTTTTTTAGCCAACTAACGTTCTATATATGGTCATTAAATGGCTTTCCTGAGGTAAATGTTATGACATAATTGTTCTCCAGCTGTTATTGACCTCTTTTCGCAGTTGAAAAACACTGATTGATCGATATTATGTATGAGTATGAGGAATATACATTTCGGTAAGTTGTATCTCTCAACATTGTTCATTCGTGTTTATTTACTAGTAGCCTAGAGATGACCGGTTCACGTGCCGCTTGAGCTGATGCACTATAGGATATGTCACGTCACATTTACAAGTGGAAAAAAATATTGTTTGAATTTCGTAATAAAATTGACAGAATCTGAGAGCTGAGACTTTTTATATCATAAGTAACCTGCTCGGTCTTGTCTGTCGGTCTCCGTGTCCTCTTTGCTTCGCGGTTTTTCTGTGCGTGAGGAAATGGATGTGTGGCGTGTGAAAGTGTAATGGTGCGTTCACACCGGGCGCGAATAGCGCGTCAGGCGCCAGTGATTTCAATGTTAAGTCAATGCAAAGACGCGTTACGCGCGTAAAAAATTCCTGTGGTGCGAGGAATGCGTTGGCAGCTCTGTTAAATCTCACGCGTTTGCAAATATGCGCGCTTTCTTGCTGTTGTGTTTAAGGAGGCGGGTTTGTGCTCTATTAACTTGGACTGTTACCATGCTCTCGGTGTTTGATTATTAAAGCCTGTGTGCATCCCGCGAGTTGGACACAGTAGAGGAGAAGGTTAAACGTTCAGTACAGCCTCGATTCTGTGTCGTCATTAGTAGTGTTAAAAGTTGTAAAAGAGCACCAAATTGAACAAAACAATATAACTACAAATTTTGAATTTATGAATATCAACCGGTATTCTCGGTATCGCAAAATCCATATCATGGCACAACATAATACCGGTTGTCACGTTCATACCGGTATAGCGCCCACCCCTAATTGATCCATGCATTTGGTCTTAAAGTGACAGCAGCCCCATACACCTGCTGCCGCCTGTGTCATTAATGTTGATCTAACAACAAAAGACAGGAAATCACTCTCTTTAATAGATTTAGTAGGATTACACTGAAGACTATGCAGTTATGTTTTGCTTTTGATTACTTTGTTGATAAAAACTGTTCTGTTTTTATTATTTATTTAACAGGAACGTCTTATCTCCTCTTAGAGAGGGAATTAGGATACAATACTTAATACATTGCCACATATTGCACATGTGGCATTGTTTTAAGTATTGTAAGCAAGTATAATTGGCATCGGTGATGATCAGCCGATACTGCTTTAAGTCATTGGCCCCAAAAATCCGGATCGGAGCACTCTTGGTGAATTCGATTTTTTTCATCGCCATCTGCAGTTTAAAGCTTTGGTCTGAAGAGACATCGCTATGGAAGTAAAATAATGGCAAATGATTTTGAAAGAAAAAAGCCTGTTGAATTGCACTACTTGAAGAAAATATGCATTGCACTAACCATGCTTGCATTGTATTTTTAGGGCATTTAAATGCAAGCATGGTTAATGCAATGCATATTTTGACTGAATTTTTGCAGTTTGCCATGTTGTTTAGGCACAATTAGGTTGATATCAAACAGCAGTATTAGTAAAAAGGAAATGGCTGAAGTTGTATACAACCAACTGTGAGTGGTCAAATGGTGTAATATGATAATGTTGGTTTTTGACAGCAGCTCCACCCATGGAGAACGGTGATGCAGAGATGACAACAGATGACACCTGGGAGCAGAAAGGGAGTGAGCCCAGTGAGGCTGAAGCAGAGCCAGGAGGCCCTGTAGGAGATGAGGGTCAAGCTGAAGAAGACTCCCCTCAAGAGGAAGGAATGGAGGAAGAAGAAGTGCCAACACCTAAAGTAGCCCCCACACAGCCAAATGCCCCCAAGAAGGAACATGTTAACGTGGTCTTTATTGGCCATGTCGGTTAGTTTTTGCATATTGCATTTACATTATTGATTGATGCTGGAGTCTAGTGTCTCTGAAGCATGTTTTGGTGGACTGTGTAGGTTTGAACTCCTCTAGGACTCTTTACTTTTCGGTTGATTCTTATGAAAAGATTTTTAATGAATTGAGACCATATTTAGTTGTAGAGTTTTTTTTTAAATTATATATATCAACGATAAACTTGAAAAACATTTAATGAATTCTTTTTATTTGTTGTTTATATATAGTTTGTTTTCTTTCTATTATTCACTTGTTTCGCGCCATGAATATAGCAGTGGTAAATTATAAAACAAACATGATTGCACAGTAACTTAATACAATTTCTTTAGTTTGTTGCATTAACTTTTTGTCTTAAGCGTCCATTTCAATTTCTTTAAGTGAGTAATTCTGGTAACTTGCTGGAATAGTTTTTTCTCTTGGCTCTAAATTGGTTGAATTTGTTATTTAACCACTTTATTATTAATCAGTTACCATCAAGGCAGCTCGGTTCATGCATTTCAGAAGCATCTTGGGGAACATTTTTTTAAAATGTCTTTGGAGAACTGTGAATTGGCTATCTTTATCTGTCCTGGCCTCACACTGACTTTTTCTTATCTCATATTCCTCCAGATGCTGGCAAGTCAACTATTGGAGGACAAATCATGTGAGTTGTTGATTTTTACACTGTTTAGCAGAAATAGTTGGGTTTTCCATCCCCTGTTTCTGAAAGCCCTGCTTTCTGCCCCTCCTCCACAGGTATTTAACAGGAATGGTGGACAAACGAACTCTGGAGAAGTATGAAAAAGAAGCCAAGGAGAAGAACAGGGAAACTTGGTAATTAGCTTAGTTGAGTTTATTTACCGGAACATCTGGTGGGTAGTCAAACAGATTCCCTCCAAACTTAGCTAAACCTTGTAACACTTCAGTGCTTTTTGTGCCTAGAGGTGGAGCGATTTTTAATGGTAAATGTTTTTCTCAGGTACCTATCTTGGGCTCTTGACACAAACCAGGAGGAAAGAGACAAAGGAAAGACTGTGGAAGTCGGACGCGCATACTTCGAAACCGAGAAAAAGCACTTTACCATTCTGGACGCACCAGGCCACAAAAGCTTTGTGCCCAACATGATTGGTGGTGCTTCACAGGCTGATTTGGCAGTACTGGTGAGTCATAATGTTGTGAGTCATAAAGACACTGAATGATTGCCCTGAGAAATATTCACTCATGCTACCTGCAATTCAGAAAATCCATGGAAAAACCTGAGCTATGAGCTGGGCGATGTGGTTATGTTACAGAAGAGGGCGCTGTTTGAATACAGATGTCAGACTCAAAAGGCATTGACGGAGAACAGAAACTGCTGCCCGTTTGTTTTTTGTTTTTCCCTTCACTTCAGTCCCTGTATTAATTGTCATTTTCTCTCTCTGAAGGTAATCTCTGCAAGGAAAGGAGAGTTTGAAACAGGCTTTGAGAAAGGAGGCCAGACGCGAGAGCATGCCATGTTGGCCAAAACTGCTGGAGTTAAGCATTTGATTGTACTTGTAAACAAAATGGATGACCCTACAGTCAACTGGAGTCTGGAAAGGTCAGTGAATGGACATCTATATACAAAGGCGGCTGTTGTTGTATGTCACTTTGTTTTATATTTGTTTTTAACAAAAAATGTGCCACGTGTTCATTAATATTATTCACTGTTTACACGTAGGTATGAAGAATGTAAGGAGAAACTTGTTCCATTTTTGAAGAAAGTTGGGTTTAATCCCAGGAAAGATATTCATTTTATGCCATGTTCGGGACTTACTGGGGCCAACCTAAAGGAGCCGGCGGATTTCTGCCCTTGGTATACGTAAGTGTGCTGAGCTTGCTAATTGCTAGCTAATTAATTTTTTTGACCGATTCAGTTTTTTTGTGTGTAAGTGTGACCTGCCAATAATTTTTTTTTCCCAATTCTGGATTTTTTTCTTAGAACTGTAATTGACAGCATATATATAAAAAATCTACTTTTCTAATCTAATCTAAATCTAATCTAAAAGTAGGTTAGTATTCAGCGTTAGGTGGCTGTCACTTTAAGAGTTTATGCATGGATCCAATATATATTTTTCTCAACCGTTTTCGTTCCAAAACTGACTGTTTAACTGAATACTCGCCAAGATGGGCATTTTGACATTATTTTTTATGTATGTGACACTGCAATAAAAAGTGCATGAATATTGTCTCACTGTTTTTGTGAAATGTGTTTGTGTACTATGGACAGAGGGTTACCATTCATTCCACATCTGGACAGTTTGCCAAGTTTCAACAGATCAAGTGATGGACCAGTCAGGTTACCCATTGTAGACAAATATAAGGCAAGTAAAGTACACAAACATGTTTTATTTTTTAATTATGTTCTTTGACAACAAAATAAAAACATTTAGGGGAGGAGTGGGGGGTTAAATGGTGAAATGTTTTTTTCTTTATGAATTATTTTGCGTTGTACTACTTTGTATGAATGCTTTGAAGTTCATATATCATGCATGGATGTCCTTGATATTTAATTCAGAAATTTTGATATCACTTTGCATTGTTTTAAAAAAATGCTTATGGTGTGTTTTTGCAGGACATGGGCACTGTAATATTGGGGAAATTGGAGTCGGGATCAATCAGTAAAGCTCAGCAACTTGTGATGATGCCCAACAGGGTAAGATTATGGTAACGTAACACTTTAAAGCGTCAGGTTTTATGGCAGGAATTGGCTGAATGACGCATCAATGCCTGCCTCATCTGTGTGCAGCACACTGTGGAGGTGCTGAGTCTGCTTTCTGATGACGTCGAAACCGATGATGCCTCACCAGGAGAGAACTTGAAGTTGCGACTCAAAGGCATTGAAGAGGAGGAGATCCTGCCGGGCTTCATCCTCTGCAATGCTGAGAACCTTTGCCACACTGGGCGCACCTTTGATGCCCAGGTCAGTGAAAACTCATGTAATAAAAGCAATGGTTTAGCTTCAATACGAATTCAGTTCTATCTAGGGATACACCGAAATGAAAAATCTGGGATTGAAAACGAAACCAAAAAAAAAAAAAAAACATTTTTACTCTTAATAATCTTATTTTAAAGTTTTTTTTTGTTGCTTATTTGTATTAATATTATACTTTATTAATTTCAATCATTTCATTGAATCTGACAAAAAATTTAAAATACAAGCCAAACATTTTATTTGAAGTAACACACCAAAAAATAGTTTAAAATAATATTATAATATCAATATTATTCTTCATGTAGTTCTATGCAACAGAACCAGATTTAACAGATTTATTTGACCAATTATACAAATAATTTGAGGTGTAATTTTACCAGTGATTCCCAGCACTGCTAAACCACTGTTTACAATAGCCCCACTGTAACACCACAGTGTGGCTATTGCAAACAGAAACAAGTCTACTACAGCGAAATTTCATGTCGGCACGTTATTTGAGCAGACATTGCTTTTCCCGTGAGCGGTACATGAGTGGAGCGTTCGCTTGGGCCATGAGCAACTGAGCAGAACATTGAGCAGAGCAAACTGGGTGCCGGTACAGACATAGCCTGAGTTACTTGAAAGTTGTGTGCCATCGAAGTTACAAAAAGGGCTGTGAAAGTGAAACCTGAGTGGTGAACACTGAGGGGCGGCGTGACATATATTTTCTGCCTTTTTTCTCTTGGCCAAAAAAATTAAAATGTTGTTTTTGGCCGATAATTTTCGGTGACTGACATTTTTGTCCATCCTTAGTTCTATTAACAGGTATTTCTGATTGCTCCATTTTCTTTGCGTTTTGCTTTGCAATTCCACATATTAATTGTGCTTCTGTGTCTGCCATTTTCAGATAGTCATCATTGAACACAAGTCAATCATCTGCCCAGGTTACAATGCAGTTCTTCATATCCACACCTGCATTGAAGAAGTGCAAATTTCGGTAATGGTTGAGAAATGTTACTCTACTTTTTTTCTCCAGTTCATACATTGACTTAATATTTGTGTGGAAATTCTCTTGTGTGTAAATCTGTGCTTGTAAGTAGGGCTGTCACGATAACCACAATATTGTAGTACTGCGCTACTGACAAGCCAACCGCAGAGGATGCAAGTAACCGCAGCAAACGCGATATTTGCGTTTTCTTTTTTCATAAGTCTATACCCTTCTTGTTTTGAACTTAGTGTATGTGTATTGAATGTTAAATACGTTAATAATGATAACAAGACTGTTTATTATGGTGATTTGTACAGTGAATGAGAGGAATCGACTGAGCGTGAGTGATTACCTGCGTCTGTCTTTGAGGTCAAGTCATATGACATATATATTCGTGAAAAGGTTGCAGTGTCCAAGGAAAGCGAAACATTTGTCGTATCATTTTTACGTTTAAGGGTATTTGCCATGAATGGCGTCAGCGCTGGTCAGCATCCACAGCGCGAGGAAGCCGTATGCAAAATAATCAGTGAGTCACGCATTGAATCAATGCCATTGGTCTCTTAAGCATCAGCTTCAGCGTTAACCATGCAACGCATTGCTGGTCAGCTGAGCCTTAAAGTGTCTCTCAAAGTTAAAACAAATTATTAACACCTTGTTTCATTACATCTATCTTTTAATGAATCAGCGTTTTTGAACGTGTTCGTTGAATGAACGGTTTAATGACTCACTCAAAGAAAAAATTGCCGTTACAATGTAAATGCCCGCTCAGAGACAGCCTTTCAATGCGCAGAGACGCTGTTTAGTTTCTGTTACGTTGGTTACTGAAAATGTCCTTGTTTTTGTGCATGCTGACTACATCGTAACACTTATTAATATAGCAACAAATAAATAAATGGCGATAATACCGCATATCGCGCTATTGAGCCACTTAAAATTACCACAAGGGAAATTCCTTCACCGCGACAGCCCTACTTGTAAGACTGCTGACTTGAGGTGAGTGCCCTCATTTACAGCAAGTTCTTTACCAAAGTGATTTAAATGTACCTCTGGCCCCTTTACAGGCCTTAATTTGTCTGGTTGACAAAAAGACGGGGGACAAGAGCAAAACACGACCCCGCTTCGTCAAACAGGACCAGGTGTGCATTGCTCGTTTGAGAACAGCTGGGACCATCTGCCTTGAGACCTTCAAAGATTTCCCTCAGATGGGACGCTTCACCTTACGAGATGAAGGTGAGTGGATAATTTTCACCAATTGTAATTTTAACTCGCCTTCAACTCGGATTTGTAGTTTATTTCTGTTTTGTGAATTTGAGTTCCGTGAATATTTACTTTTCTTTGTATTTCAGGGAAAACCATTGCCATTGGAAAAGTGTTAAAACTTGTTGCAGAGAAGGACTGAAAAGAACGTTTAGTGGATCTGAAACGACTGACCGAGGCGGAGGTAGATGCTGCTACGGCCGCAGCGCACTTCATAGCCCTCCTGTTCCTTCTCCCCTTCGGCTCTTGAAGACCAGCTTAAAAAACGTCTCTTAAAGAAATCTGTTTTTAAGCAAATGAAAATGAAATCCAGTCCACATGTGCCAGCTTTCTCATATTGAGAGCTCAGCGATGCCATTGTTTTAGGTTCTCCCCCATGACCTGTTCCTCATCAATCTGCACACGTTAAATGGCAAGAGATCTAGCTCTCTTCCAAACCTTTTTATTTTTATTGTTTTTTTTTTATATATCATTTTTCTTTTTGCTTCCATCAGAGAAATATAATGGCAGCAAATACAGTAACCGTATGTGGACCAAGATTTGCTTGTTAACATAAAATGATTTATGAGCAGTAAAGTTTGAATGATTAACCAATTGAAACCAGAATGTTAAAATCTTGGTTATACATGTCTCCCATTCCTTATTCCCATTTTGGTTTCTGTTCACAACGTTCTTGCAAAGTGCATGAGCGTGTTCACGTTATTAAAGCATCTTCTATGACAATAAAATATAAAATTGGGGAAAAATTTGTATTGTTGAAATTGTCTTCCTTCACAAGATTTGTGCTATATGCCTGAATGTTTTTATTTATTTATTATTATTAAGTGAGATGGAAATATTTGACCAATATCTCGGCCTTGTTAATTCAGGATGTTTTGGTGAAGACTGGTCTTGTTTAAAGGTGTGGTATAATACCCTTTTCACAAGATGTAAAATAAGTCTGATGTCCCCAGAGTGTGTGAAGTTTCGTGATGTCACTAACCGGGGAGGAATGTCGTGTACCGGTAGTCCTTACCAGCCGTTTGTTGTAGTCCTTAAAACGCAATTTCTTTAAAAGAAAATATCTCCCTTTGCTTTGAACTTCTAGCATTGTAACTTTGCAGATGTTGTTTATGCTCAAACCGCAACCTTACACACTAAAGTTAGAAAAGTGAAATCAATCAACCACCCTTTTAAAAAAAAAGTGTAGATCTGTGTGGACTTCCATCTAATTCTGCAAAATGTTTATTTTGTTAAAAGCAGAAATCCTAAGCACTATACATTACTAAGTCCTATATCACTTAATAGCTTGCATGTGCAAGCTGCAATGATATTTTTAGTGTTTGTAGATGGTACAAATCCCATGTCTTGTAAAACGGGTTTATCAACTATGTTTAGCCCTTTGCTTAAAGTGGATGCAAAAAATGTTTTTTTTGTATTTGTGGGTGAAACTATTCTGAAACCCAAATAGGGCAGTGTAGTCCTGCTCCAGATGTTCATACTGACGCACCCACAGGGAGTGGCTTTCCCTCCACTGTATTTTGTGGGTGAATACAGTAACTGGCAGACAGAAGTGGAACGAGAGCATCTGTATAACTATTGATGGGCTTTAAGCTTTTGGAGTAAGTGTACTAGTTTTCTTTTTGATGTTTGATGTATTAGTTGTGTGGTAAGTTACTGAAATGACATTATTTTAGTATGAAAGCAATATTTATATATATATTTTTTTAATGTGTGTGTTTTTGTTCATGCTCTAAGGCTGAGTTCATATAGATGGTCTTGCATATTTGTAGCTCAAAATGCACTCCAACATATCTTCTGTCCGGACTGAGACTGATGAAGCTGGTTTATACCCTGAAAAGACTTCCCACAAAGGAGTGAAATGTGGATGGAGTCACTTTCAAAAGCCAGCCCTGGCCATCTTCATTGGGAGTCTTCTCTTTGGCACAGGCACTGCACTATCCTTGTTGTACTTCACACAGGTGGGCAATGTGCCCTATTTAGTAGGACCTATATTCTTGTCTGTGGGGCTGATGTTTTTGGTCACTGGACTTGTCTGGGTGCCGGTCATTAAGCAGAAGATGATCCATACAGCCATGACCCAGTTGAGCCATGGCAGACCTCTGCTACTTGAGCAAGGAATTCTTACACAGTCCTGTGTTACCATTTCATAGAGACTCTGAGCTGTGGCGGCTGTTGGGAAATAATTATTGTTTTATTTATGGGATGGCATGTAAATCATGTATCTTTATCCTGTGAAATGAGAAATGTTTTTTTGGTGTGTGCAATCTATAGATGTGTCTTCCGTTGTTTTTTTATTATTATTATTGTGTTCTAGCAAATCCCTACAACTGGATTAAAATGGCTTCAAATGCTCACGCTGAGGTCATCAGAGGTCAGAATTAATTCAGCTCTCAGGGCCTCACAGAATAATGAAAAAGCACAAATATGTAGGTCAGCTCCAGGAAAAACCTTTTAGATTAAAAACATGAAGCACTGGATTGATTATGATTTAACGTTTTCAATTATTGAACATAATTATAGTTATAATGTTCAGCACATGCTGGTTGTCACCATGTTCATAGTGACTAGTCTATTTGTGTATCTGACTTATATTTCTCCAGCTTACATTCTCAAATAGGCTAATTTTAGGAAATAGTACTAATAATTACGTATGATTCATAAACTAATAGTTTTTGGGGTGCTCAAACTGACTGAATTGGTTTGAGCGATCAACAATTCACCGAAAACCATTTGTAAGAGCAACTGATTTGATTGAATGGGCAAAAAGTTATTCAGAGTAGCAGACATTTTTTATAAATAAACAGCATTGCAAATATGTTCACGACATGATTGTGACAACTTTGTCAACACATGAAAAAGGTTTTAAATTGTAACAAGTTTTCCAGTGGAGGCGATGCAAATTAATTTCAGCATTGGTGTGGTTGAGTATGATTTCACTTGTCTAACTTTAGTTAGTAATGTTGCTGTTTGATCATAAACAACATCTGCAAAGTTACAACGTTCAAAGCAAAAGAAGATTATTGGTTTTAAAGAAAAGGACTACATAAAACGGCTGGTAGTCGCTCGGGACCATAGATGTCTTACGGCGGAGTCTCTAACGTCATCACCTGGTGGCCATCTTGTCACAGGCAAGCTTTCTGGCGGGCTCTGTGGTACCTGATGTAAGGTGAGTGATCTGCACGAACACAAATACTCTTATCTCGGTGAAACCTTGACGGATTTACAAACGGTTTGGTTTCATACAAACGTTATTAACGTGGCTATAATGCTGGATGCTTGAACATGTTGAAATATATAATATTAATTATTCAAACGTATGCAGTGTCATAACTACATCTCTGACGTTTATAACAAACCAACAGCAAGTTATGGTTATTTAAAAAGTACATGCACCATTAAAACACAATGTTACGAGTGAGCGAGCCCCCTGTGACAAGATTGCCACCAGGTGCTGACGTCGACCTCCATTGGCCAGCAGCGCGGACGAGACATCTAGCCTTTATTATGTATATCTATGGTCGGGACTACACGACATTCCTCCCTCTTATACGCATTCCTCCCGGTTTAGTGACATCACCAACCCTAAAATGTACATAAACCGCGCCCCCGGGAACACACAGTCCATGTTGAGCACTCAAGTTGTTGTATAAGAGTACATTTGTGAGTCAGCTCAAACTTTAGCATCCATCTTTTCACATGCAATAGAAAGTCACTCTGTGTGCATCTCACATCAGTTTCCTATAGGAGTGATTTATATTACCATGACAGAAAATCCTAATTGAGGATAGTTAACTCCACATCAGCAACATAAATTCATCAACTAACCTTTCAGAGACGTTGTTACGTCCATAGACATGTATAGAAAGGCATTTTTAAGGCCTTTCTATACATGTCTATGGTTACGTCCCCCAGCTTTGGTATCTGTGTGTGTCTTAATTACAGATGAGCCACACCTGAGCGCAGCCTGCTTGCGCCATAACAGGCTACTGAGAGCACACCGGAGCGCGCACACAGAGCCTGGGAATCAAGCTGACAATTTGCTGTCCAGACGTCCACCCGGCAGTAGGAAACGTTCCGCTTCAGCAAGATTTTGGTTATAGTAGCCTAACCTATCTAATCTTTGATATCTTTTCTGTTAATAAATACCCCTACATTTTATACGAGCCGATCTGTGTGCGTCTCTCCTTTATGTTAAGGGTGGTGTGGTGTCCGTCCGCCCGTAACAGACGTCCTGTTGCATTCTACATGTTGTCACTTCTTCTTGAGTCTTTTTTTGTCTGATTTGTTTTAACATTAAAGGCAGAACAGTTTCTGTCATCTTAGTGTGTCTGCAAGAGGTAATCGCAGCTGCTAACACACACACACACACACACACACACACACACACACACACACACACACACACACACACACACACACACACACACACACACACACACACACACACACACACACACACACAAAACCCTCAAAAAGTGACAACTTTAACAAAAATATCTGTGGGGTATTTTGTGCTAAAGCTTCACACACACACACACACACACACACACACACACACACACACACACACACACACACACACACACACACACACACACACACTCTGGGAACATCAGATATTTATTTTACATCTTGTGATAAGGGCATTTGACCACCCCTTTAATGTATAATGCAGATATTTAGATTCTAAATGGCTGTTTATAAGAGCTGAATCATGGCTGCTATTGACTGAACTGACTCATTAAATTAGAATTATTGTAAAAAAAAAGAAAAGAAAATGTAATGCAATAAATACAGTATAAATATGAGTTTGTATGCCATGTTGTGATTTAAACTGCATAGTTCACCCAAAAATGTAAATGTTGTCATCTTTTCTCTCCATCATGTTCCCGTACGGCACCCATTGACTCACACAGTTTCAATGGTCAAAAGTCAATGGGTGCTGTCAACTGTCTGGTTACAAACATTCATTCTCAACTGAAGAAAGAATATTTATTCTTCTTACCTACGGGTGAGTAAATTATGACAGAATTTTCATTTTTGGGTGAACTTTTTATAAATTTTATTATAGCTTGAACAACAATTACACAACAGGAACAAATAAAAATAAATAATTCCTTTAAGGTATCGCGTGATGACGTACATTATGCAATGGCGTAAAAGAATCACGAAGCAAATCGATTCTCTAAACGAATTAGAGAGCTCTCTAATAAAAATTGTACTAGTAAAAAATCTAATAAAGATTAAAAAGATTAAAAAGATCTAAAGATATTGCAGAGCTCTCCCTAACTGAATTAAAGAGCTCTGCAATTGCATTCTTATATGACAAGGCGTTTTAGCTTAAATTGTACCCAACGTAACTCGTCGTAATTGCATTTTTAGAATTGAATTAAATTCAAGAATTGAATTGTAGAGCTTTCTAATTGAATTCTTGTAAAAATGCAATTACGACGAGTAATGCTGGGTACAATTTAAGCTAAAACGGCTTGCCATACTCTGTAATTGTAATTTTTATAATTTAATTAGAGAGCTCTCTAATCATTATTGTTAGTAATAATTGAATTAGAGAGCTCTCTAAATATAATTGCTACTAGTAAGAATTTAATTGTAGAGCTCTCTATTGAATTCTTACTTTTAAAAATGCAAT
Organism: Phoxinus phoxinus; assembly: GCF_949152265.1. Taxonomy (NCBI): domain Eukaryota; kingdom Metazoa; phylum Chordata; class Actinopteri; order Cypriniformes; family Leuciscidae; genus Phoxinus; species Phoxinus phoxinus. The sequence continues at coordinate 31,599,776 of NC_136876.1, forward strand.
TACGGGTACAATTAGCAAATACGGCTTGCCATAAATATTTTAAAGGTTTCTGGTTTCGTGCAGTATTTTTAGCGCCGTCTAGTGCCCGACTAAGATAAGGGAGGGTCGCTTAAAATAAAAAAAACGAAACCAAACAACCAACCGTTGGCTTGCAAAATGATGGCATCATTACAAATCGGCCAATCAGAGGAAGGCATGAAACAAACCACGAGCTGAGAGTTTTTACACAGCAGAAGGGAGAATCCTATTGTCACGAGTGTAACGTGCCAGAACATATTATTTCAGTTATTTTATTTTCAAGAATCTGAAACATATTTTTAGCTCAATATTGTTTCTCACAGGAAATAGAAATTTGGAAGAAAGCAACTTTGAGCATTAACGTTACCCGAAGGTAAGTTGCTAGCTAGCGTGATTAACTACACTTGATAATGGGAACGTTAATAGTTTGATCAGTTCGACTCAGTAATGATATGTGTTAACTTAGTTATCTAAAACGCTCGTCACCATACTCTTAATAATATCGTGATTGTAATATACAACCATTTAATCCAGTTTACATGTCAACATCGTCTTCATCCGTTGTCGAAGTAACTGCTAGCTTCTCAGCGCATGAATCCGCCGACAGTTAATAAAACTTTGAGTGTCTGGTTTGCTGTTAACGTTAGCCTGTTAGCAAATAAGACTGCTGTCTTTACGTGTTGAGAGAAAGTTGATGTATCCCACGTCTATTATGAATGTTAACTCTGACTTAACATGTTGATAATTTTATAGGAAACAGAACTGCATATCACTTTATTGCACCGTCTTTTTAGTGGGGAATATTTTGTTGTTGTCGTTAGCTTAGCTTGGGTTGTAAATCCTCAAGAAGTCTTCATGTAGTCTAGTCACACAGTCCTTAAATACTGACATATTGCTGCTGTTAAAAATGGTTGAGCAACCGTGAATTGTACGCCTGAGGGGAAATATCTCTAGTTTTTAAAAATCATCACAAGTCACGCCCTTCCTCTTCTGTTTTTCCTCGCTATTACAATAAAATGTGACTCATAAAAGAGGAAACTATTTCAGTGGCAAAACAGCTTTGTCTAGTCTCTTCTCTGTGCATTGTTTATATACATATATTTTGCCCATGTCTTATTGCTATTGTTATTTATTATTTTTGCGTTGCATTTTCAACTTGATACATTTGTAAATATATATATATATATATATATATATATATATATATATATATATATATATATTGATGGTTATTATTTTGCCAGTAAACCTGACTGAACAGCAATGAGTGAGCCTGAGCCAGCAACATTTGCATCTGTTGAACAAGAGAGGGACTACTGGAAGGAGCAGGCTGCCAAATACCAGCAGAGGTACAGTGTTTTTTTTTTTTTTATTCAAACTGAAATTTGATCTACAACGGACATAAAGTAACTTTAGAAGAAGCGAGGCAGTTTTGCAGTGTACATGTTTGCTGCTAAACACATTGTATAGAAACAAGTAAAAGATTTTGCTTTACAACCCACATTAATTTTATTGAATGACTGTGTGTTCAGGGCTGAGGAGACGCTGGAGGAGCTGCAGGAGTTTCAGCAGATGAGTCGAGACTATGAGGTGGAGCTGGAGACAGAGCTGAAGCAGTGTGATGCCCGTAACCGCGAACTCCTTACAGCCAACAACAGACTGCGCATGGAATTAGAGAATTACAAGGTACCGTGGAGCATCATAGAGACATGGTTAATACATTGCTCTTTTAGAAGATTTATGGTAAACAACAATCTCTTTAAAGATCTGCATTGAGTGATTTAAAAGATTATGGGTACGTGGAAAATATTCCCAAATCACACCTTAAAGGGTTAGTTCACCCAAAAATGAAAATAATGTCATTAATGACTCACCCTCATGTCGTTCTAAGCCCGTAAGACCTCCGTTCATCTTCGGAACACAGTTTAAGATATTTTAGATTTAGTCCGAGAGCTTTCTGTCCGTCCATTGAAGCTGTATATACAGTATACTGTCCATGTCCATAAAGGTAATAAAAACATCATCAAAGTAGTCCATGTGACATCAGTGGGTTAGTTAGAAGTTTTTGAAGCATCGAAAATACTTTTTGGTCCAAAAATAACACAAAATAAGACTTTATTCAGCATTGTATTTCCTCCCGGGTCTGTTGTCAATCCTTCACAGTTACGCTGATGGCATAAGACGCTGATGACGTGTTATCTGGTGCGCCCGAGCTTCATTTATGAGGGAAACGCACGCTGTAAAAGTGTCTCATCCGCGACATGCACATTTACGCACCATTAAAAAAATGATATCCACGCAAACAATGTAGAATAGCTTGAATATAGCGTGCGTCTCCCTCAGACTGTAAACGAACCTCGGGCGCACCAGATAACACGTCATCAGCGTCTTACGTTGTATTGAAAATCACATTGTATGATTTTTAAATAATTAATTTACATTTTATTGCATGACATAAGTATTTGATCACCTACCAACCAGTAAGAATTCCAGCTCTCACAAACCTGTTAGTTTTTTTTTAAGAAGCCCTCCTGTTCTCCACTCATTACCTGTATTAACTGTTTGAACTCGTTACTTGTATAAAAGACACCTGTCCACACACTCAATCAAACAAACAGACTCCAACCTCTCCACAATGGCCAAGACCAGAGAGCTGTGTAAGGACATCAGGGATGAAATTGTAGACCTGCACAAGGCTGGGATGGGCTTCAATAGGCAAGCAGCTTGGTAAGGAAGCCAACAACTGTTGGTGCAATTATTAGAAAATGGAAGAAGTTCAAGATGACGGTCAATCTCCCTCAGTCTGGGGCACCATGCAAGATCTCACCTTGTGGGGCATCAATGATCGTGGGGGATCTGCCCAGAGCTACACGGCAGGACCTGGTCAATGACCTGAAGAGAGCTGGGACCACAGTCTCAAAGAAAACCATTAGTAACACACTACACCGTCATGGATTAAAATCCTGCAGCGCATGCAAGGTCCCCCTGCTCAAGCCAGGGCATGTCCAGGCCCGTCTGAAGTTTGCCATCTGGATGATCCAGAGGTGGAATAAGAGAAGGTCATGTGGTCTGATGAGACAAAAATAGAGCTTTTTGGTCTAAACTCCACTCGCCGTGTTTGGAGGAAGAAACAAATGCGTGAAGCATGGAGGTGGAAACATCATTCTTTAGGGATGCTTTTCTGCAAAGGGGACAGGACGACTGCACCGTATTGAGGGGAGGATGGATGGGGCCATGTATTGTGAGATATTGGCCAACAACCTCCTTCCCTCAGTAAGATCATTGAAGATGGGTCGTGGCTAGGGCTGTAACGATTTACGATATTAAACCGAAATCGCGACACTCAGATCCACGAACCTGTATCGCGGTGTGAGAAGGCAGATCGCGATCGACACACCCCTTCCCAGACTTATCTTTCTCGTCCAGAATAGATGTGACGGGGTCTTTTACATATTAGGTATGGGAATTTCAAGCAAAAATAATATTCGAAGATCGCTGGGTATCATTTGATTATTATTCAAAAATCGCACCTCTTCCCCACACGCACACGAGCGCGCGCGCGAGCACACACACAAGCAAACACCAGAGCAAGTGAGCAGAGCGCGCTGTGTTTGCTTGTATGTGTGTGTGTGTGTGTGGCACCGGCGCGCGCGTGAACTGGAACTCACCTCATAAACGAATCGAAACTTACATAGAAAGCTTGAAATACTTTTACTTGATTTAACGTTAATTCAACGTTAAACGTTAATTCTGCTTATGCTAATTCGTAGGAAGTGTGCATTTCTCTATATAGGCACGTTCACTTTGTGGCAAGCGTTATTCCTGTGCTTGAGATGCGGGTCATGCGGAATAGGCAATATATTATTTGTGGTTTACAGCACAGACAGTAAGCCTCGGTTACCTCAGAAGAATTTTTAACATGCTCGAATCATCTCCACAATGGAGTATAGTTCTGTTTGTTTTTCAAAAGTATTTTGTTACAAGAAAACAGAGTTATAGCTTTAGCTATTTATTTATTTGGCTTTTAAAATCCTCCCTCCTCGCAAGAATCGCGGTTTGTATCGAATCGTGGGTCAGAAATCGGGATACGAACCGAATCGTGGGTTTGCTGTATCGTTACAGCCCTAGTCGTGGCTGGGTCTTCCAGCATGACAACGACCCGAAACACACAGCCAGGGCAACTAAGGAGTGGCTCCGTAAGAAGCATCTCAAGGTCCTGGAGTGGCCTAGCCAGTCTCCAGACCTGAACCCAATAGAAAATCTTTGGAGGAAGCTGAAAGTCCGTATTGCCCAGCGACAGCCCCGAAACCTGAAGGATCTGGAGAAGGTCTGTATGGAGGAGTGGGCCAAAATCCCTGCTGCAGTGTGTGCAAACCTGGTCAAGAACTACAGGAAATATATGATCTCTGTAATTGCAAACAAAGGTTTCTGTACCAAATATTAAGTTCTGCTTTTCTAATGTATCAAATACTTATGTCATGCAATAAAATGCAAATTAATTACTTAAAAATTAGGGCTGGGACGGTATGGATTTTATCTTACCGCTGTTGAAAAGCAAGAAATTCCCGCGGTATGGTGGTAAACCGCTGTTTTTTTTGGAGAGGATTTTGACCACTTTATTAAGTTTTGTTTTGTAGAAACTAGAAAGCCTTTCTTTAAATTGAATTTTGTTTTGTATAAATTGTATCTTAATCAATGTTTTATCAACCAATTGTCTGGAATTAATAAATAAGACGCAAATATAGCAGACATATAATCAGGACGTGGAGGCGCCCGTGCGATTTCTTGCATTGTATTTCGTAGAGAAGACTTTACTCTGTCAAAATATTTATTTATTTTTGTCCCTGTGCGCCAATCGGAATTCTGGGGATACAACAGAGCCAATAGGCTGTACTGCGGGCTTTAGCCGTTAAATATCTTTGCTGCTTTGGATCAGTCTCCTTTCTAGAACAGCCAGGAGCTTTCTAGCCTCACGGCTCGCGGCAGCAGCACCTTGCATCGCGGATTGCGGGCGGGTGCGGTTTTGAAAATTGGTCAAAAAACGTTGGTACGGATGGATGGTGAATGGATGATGAGTTTTGTGATGCGCTTGCGGATGAAATAATAGCCCATCCGCGCATCTCTAGAATGGAATCCATATTATGCGTCATGAAACATTGCGTTCCCCAACTCAAGGTCAGATTTTCTGCTGATAATTTTAGTTTAGAAAACCTTGAATCCATGTAAGACACAATGTCATTAGACATAATCCATGTCATTAGAATCAATGAATCCATGTCATTAGACACAACGTGCACGCCAATTTTTTATTTATTTTTTGCGGTGATGAGGTGACTAGCTCAGACCTGCGGTAGGCGTCAAGTGACCGCGCTATTGCGGTAATGCGGTAACCGTCCCAGCCCTATTAAAAATCATACAATGTGATTTTCTGGATTTTTGTTTTAGATTCCGTCACTCACAGTTGAAGAGTACCTATGATAAAAATTACAAAATGGCAAAAATGACTTCTACATGCTTTTAAAGTGGGAAAACCTGCAAAATCGGCAGTGTATCAAATACTTGTTATCCCCACTGTAGCTGTTAATGTTGCAAAAGTTGGCTCAGTGAAATATTATTGTATTGAAAATTGTTATCTGGATCAATTTGATTCATTACAAAATCCAGACTACCCCAAATGTATGTAAACAATAGTAAAAGCTGTAAGATAATTGCTGTCTTCTGTCCCTTTTGGAGGGGCCGTGTCACTGATGTCTCATAAAGCACATTCATTGAATTTTATCTGTAATATTTGAATACAAATTTAGTTATCTATAACTGACTTTCTTTCATAGGCATATAACCACAGATAAAAGGCATTTAAATCTTCTGTGACGGAGCGTGTACATCCAGAATGTCTGTCTGTTTCCCCCCCAGTATTTAGTGAATAAACAATCGCACATTCACAGACAAACAACAGAGATCCGATTCAGGATGAAGAAAGCAGCTGATGTTTATTTCTGCATCAGTGTCTGGAGGGAATGGAAGGCTCACACATGATTTTACTTGCCACTTATTGCAGAAACATGGTTGTAAAACCATATTGTTGATTGGGTTTCAGTCGAATTACATCACATGCTAGTTAATTCCTCTGAAGTAATTGCCTATATCAATGTCTGCTGATAAAAGCCCCCAAATGTTGATAATTTAAAGACATCATATTAGAATGATTTTTGAAAGATCATGTGACACTAGCTGTGTCCATCCAAAGTTGCAAATTCAAGATTGGAATTTTGCATAAAACATTTGCGAATAAAGCACTGTTTCTAGCCAGTGAGTCGAATAGAACAAAATCTTCACTTCCTGATAAATTGGCGATAAAGATCATTAACAAAAATCAAACAAAACAAAAAGTTGATGCAGTAGAAGAAGCCACTGTATATAATATAGGTCTATAATATATTATATATATCAGTGTGCAGACGTAACACAATAAACGTGAGTAAAGATAATATGATTTGTTAATTTCATTATTAGTTCATGCTAACTAATGTAGTTAAATAATGAACCCTATTGTAAAGTGTTACCAAAATGCGATATCCCAAAGTGAGCATAAAAATAGGTGGATGAAAACATAGCTATTAAAGACTGGAGTAATGATGTCGAAAATGTAACTTTGACATCACTGGAATAAATTACATTTTAAAATATATTTAAATAGAAACATTGTTTTAAATTTTAATATTTCACAATATTATTGTTTTTACTGTATTTTTGGTTGAATACATGCAGCTTTGGTGCGGATGAGAGACGTTACAAAGTCTTATGTCAAAACTACAGTGTTTTTTTCTTTATCTCATCAAATGTCTGTTTTTATCTCTTCTTGTGTGGTCTTTTGTCTTGTTTACTAACAGGAGAAGTATGAAACGCAACATTCGGAGGCAGTCAGGCAGATCTCGTCTCTAGAAGGAGACCTGGCAGAAACCACAGCCATCAAGGACCAACTGCACAAGTATATCCGGGAGTTAGAGCAGGCTAATGATGACCTTGAAAGAGCTAAGAGGTGTGTTCTGTGCTTTTGCCAGTAAAAAAGAAATCTAATCCGTTATACATTCATGATATTCATGATTTTAACCATTTATTCTGAAAATCCTGCTCTTACAGGGCTACTATAATGTCACTTGAGGACTTTGAGCAGAGAATGAATCATGTTATAGAAAGAAATGCCTTCCTTGAGAGTGAGCTTGACGAAAAAGAAAATCTTCTAGAATCAGTACAGAGATTAAAAGACGAAGCCAGAGGTAAACTCAATGGAAACCTGTTTGTATACACACAATTCACTCTTAACTGATGAACTTCTATTAACTGATGAACTTCTTTGATAGTCAGTAGTATAATCACCTGATTTGTCAGTCTCAGATGTTTTAACAGATTCAGTGTATGTGAGCTGGCTGTGTTTGCTATCTTTTTCCTCGGGCAGATTTAAGACAGGAGCTGGCTGTTCAGGAGAAACAGGAGCGCAAGTCGTCGATCAGCCTTTCTAAAGATGCAGAGAAGCCAGAGACCACACCCGCAAGGTCTGCCCTCCCATCTCTCCTCGCCACACCCTCCAGACCTCCGGGCTCAGGGACTGCATTCAACACACCCTCAGCTTCCTACAGCAGAAGTGAGCTCAAACACAGCACTGCCACTCATTTATAACATTTAAGAGTTAAAATGTTAAAGTTAAAATTGTTCCTGTCATGTCCAGTTGAAGGTCTGACTGGAACTCCCCTTACCACATCTGCACGGATATCTGCCCTCAACATTGTTGGAGAGTTGTTGAGGAAAGTCGGGGTGAGTCCAGCTGTAACTGTGAACATTATATCACCAAATAATACTCACTCTTTCAGGTGAGATGGGTCTGTAGTTTTGATAAGCATGTTTTGTTCCTGTTTCAGAACCTCGAATCAAAGCTGGCGTCATGCAGAGAGTTACACATCCTTGAGAAAACACCCAGCCGTGCAGCAATTGGCCAGAGTACACCAAGCATTTCACGGGATACCTCAGAAATCCCATCCAGCACAAATGGCCTGTACGATAAGTCTCATAGTCTCACTATTAATTTCAGAACATCTCAATAATCGACCAGAATGATGTAGATTGTACTAGGGATGGGACGAAATATCGTTTGACAAAATATCGCGAAATAAAGATAGATGGCACTGCTGCATGATTTGCGTAGTATATAAATAATTTAGTGTATTATATGTGTGTGTGTATGTATATGGGGAAGACATACAGTCTATGGTGACAGGCTGGCAGCACTATCTGCTGATCAAGCAGGGTAAAACTAAATAAAAAAAAATATATATCCGGGGAACGGTGCGGCTGCGGTACGTCATCACGTCAAGACAGCGCTGCAACAACAACACTGCAGTCTAGAGCGAGCTAACAAATATTAGCATTAGCACCAACTGCCTTGCCCCCAAACAGCCGACCATGGAGTCAAATGAGGTTGAAATTGAGGACGCTCCGCCTGGATACAAGTCATATATGTCTGGCAGTATTTTGGCTTTCTCATTAAAAAAGACAAAGACGGCAATAGAGTAACTCACCAACTCTACCTCCGTCAAGTCCGCGTGCAAAACAGATTGTGTGAGTGAGCCCGTTTCAGTTGTGTGTGTGAGCGCGTTTCAGTTGTGTGTGTGTGAGCATTTCAGTTGTGTGTGTGTGTGAGCGCGTTTCAGTTGTGTGTGTGAGCGCGTTTCAGTTGTGTGTGTGTGAGCATTTCAGTTGTGTGTGTGTGTGTGTGAGCGGTGAGCGCGTTTCAGTTGTGTGTGAGCGCGTTTCACTTGTGTGTGTGTGAGCGCATTTCAGTTGTGTGTGTTTGGCCAGTTAGGCCTTGTGTTTCCCTGTGTGCAGCTGAAACAAAAATAAATAAGTTGTTGTTATACAGTAATATTTTTTTCTTTTTTTCCCTTTTTTGATATCGTATCGTATCGTGACCCTGGCATATCGAGGTGCATCGTATCGTGAGTTTAAGTGTATCGTCCCATCCCTAGATTGTACCATATCTGGCTTATTTGGAATAATTGTTCTTATTTCTGTGTCATGTGTTGCAGGATGGTGAAACGGTTGGACTTTGGTACAGGATCCAAGATAATGCTCTGAATAAAGTGCATAAGCTTGTCTTTCGTTCCCACGTCATTGGGGAAACCAGTATTCCCAATACATTACTATGAAAAAGCTTTATTTTCAGGAGCTAGAACATATCTTATGCCTCAAGTCTTCCACTATCTGAGAAGGGTTCTGCTTGTACACTCATATCAACCCTGCTATTGTGTCTATAATAACTGTACACCAGCTCTCTGGCCCATGGGCTGAAACTGCTACCTGTTGTTTTGCTGTTGTGTTGGAGATTTGCAATGTGTTTTGCAGATGTACTAACTCTTATTTCACGTTTGTTTGTTTTTTTATTTTTGTTTGTGTTGTTTTTAGGTATCTAATGATTATAGCAGTTTTGAAATGTTTAATCTGCACTGTAATCTTGATTTCCTCTCTTTGGGACTATAAATTGGGAGAAGTGACTGAAAGTGAGTCCATAGATTCACCTCTGCAACCCCATTATATTTGGCACTAAACTACTGAATGTCCAGTGAAACATCTACTGCACATACTTATTGTTGATCGCTGGACTGGAGAAATGTTGACAGCTGGTTTATTTTTTTTAATGCAGAAACACCTGGTTTTATTTTTTTAGAAACTAGCATTTTGATGAAATGAGTTTGTTACTAATGGAATGTCGTGTCTTTGGTGTTTAGAGATGCAAATGATGTTACAAGGAGGTGGGTGAGATGTTGTGAGCTGAAGCTGCTGTGAGCTATTGTTGCCTCATAAGGGCTGATGTAAGTAACCAACATTAGCTTGGAACATTAGTGTTTATGCATGATGAAAACCTTTTTATTTCTAGTAATAGCTATTGAACTCCTCGTTTAAAATGTTAGTGCCATCTTTGAATTCAAAGAATTATTTTTCTCTACAGTACTGGAGAGTAGTTGCTTATCATATCATGCACTGAACATGAATTTAATGTGCCTTAATTTTGTGGCCATAATAAGCTTTGCCTCAAAGTTAACTTGTGTATTGGGGAACTTACTAGCCCGAAAGGGACTTGCAGCTTCTCTCGCTATTCTTCCCAATGTATTAATTCTCTGATATTTCAGGGATTCGGGGATGAAGAGAAATTGAATTCTGAGAGGAGTTTAATCCCTTAGTTTTCACATTTCTCAAATTTTTGAGTTGTAGATTTAGTTGAGTAACAAGCAATATGAATACTTCAGTGAAGGGTACAGATATTTTTATGTTAAAAATAGAAATGTAAGGAAGAACTTATACATTATACATATATCCACTTTGCCTAGAGGTACTAATGAACAATTATAGAAATTGAGAATGATGGTTGATGGGGAGATTTAGCACACTTGATTGCACCATCTCAGGGCCTCATGTAAGCAATAACCTCAGTAAAGGTGTCATTACTGTCCAAATTCTGTATTTGTCTCTATATGCACAAGGCATGCACAATTGCCACTTGTATCATTGTCAACATGACTTTTCTTTGCTATTAATGATCCTAAACATCTGCAACATCCATGCATTCCTCAGCAAGGGCAATGCTTGTCTGTAAAACCATTTTGTTGGTTAATTCATAACCTACAAAATAAATGTAGTTAACAGGACTGATTATTTGACTTTCTTTTCAGAAATGTTATTGTTACAGAATGGACAGCTCTTGGTTATGGTATTTTCCCCCCTTTGATGCAGATTTAATTCTGTATAATATGTAAGGCACAGATAGCAGTATGTAGATTTAGAAAAAAACAGTTTTGGTCAACAAAAGTTCCTTGTACACAGTAAATTAAGATAATTAAATATAATGTTTTTAAAGCATCCATCAAAGGACAAGTTGATGATTTTCATCCAGATTTGCACTGTTCAAATTTTGGTAATAAATGAACAAGGTGTAATCTTTCTCTGTTACTTGCATCCAGATACCCCCAATTAGTTGTCAGCAGCAGCACTGCAGAATTTCGCACATATTTCAAACTTTTTATTTTATTTTGTTTCTACTGCAAAGAGAGCCCATCTTGCCAGCAGTGAATTACCCCTTTAATGCTTAAAACATAAAACTTGACCATGGTACAGTGTGTTATCACTTTTTGGATCAATTTGTGACATTTGGATATATACTATGGTACCTAAGTGTTAATTAAACATAGTATCGCTATCGTACATGTTTAAAAACCGTGGAGGTACGGTACCATGAATTTTGTTAGTGATCGAAATCTGTTTGCTTGTAAAATCCTGGTTTTACACACCCCATTAGTGTCAGTTTGAATGAGTGAAGAACATAAGTACCAAATTTCTTTTTTAGGAGATAGCCAAGATTAAATTAGTTTAAATTATCATTCAAAAATTACACAGAAAAAAAAAAGATATGCTTTGGGAATGATTTCTTTAGTTGTCATCCTGGGTGCCGTTGATTGGCTCCATTTGAGGTTCCTCAGGTTGACCCACAGGAGTAGCAGAAGGACCCCCATATTCTGGGACCTCAGAAGTTTCCATCATGTTCCTGCGTGGTTTTCTGAAGCTCCCGCCTCCACTACGCCTTAGTGGACTGCTGAAAGATGAGTCACTGCCACGCCTGAGGAACATACAAGGAGATAAGAAACCACACATCTACAAACATACCTCTTTCAATTGTGCAAACCTATGTCTCTGAATGTGCATTACTGTAGAACACAAAACGGAGGATGTCAAAAAATGGGATTCTGACTTCACATACATTACAGAAAGGGGTCACTGCAGAACAACCTGAGTTTGCTCCTGAGTGAAGACACTTCTCTGCTCAGGGCATTAGTGGTCTCGATGGCCTCATTCAGCTCTTTCTGAAGTTTACGACGAGCAGCAGTGGCACGCTGAGTCTCCTCGTCGCTCTCCTCCACCTGTATCTTCAGCTGCCTTGCTCGCAGATTTGCTTTCTCAGCCTACAATGTGGATGATGTCAGTCAGAGTTTTCAGTGTCATGAAGAAGACATAGGACCTCAAATGCTTTACATGAATCCTTCATACCTGGTCCTTAAACTGCTCCATCTGTTTTCGTTCATCCTCTATCTGATTCATCAGTTCCTTTAGTTTCTTGTCCTTCTGCCGCATGGCCTTGGCAATCGCCTGTCTCTCCCTGGTGAAAGAAACTAGTTGAAAATCCATCTGTCTTTACAGCCAAATCTATATTAACACTGATGATCTCACCTGCTCTCATGGTCCAGTTGGTCCTCCATTTGTTGTAACTTGGTGTCTAGGACAGCTACAGAGGCTCGTTGCTTGGACTTGACCTGTCCCTCCATCTCCAGCTGCTTGGCCCTCAACTCTTTGTTCTGCCTCTCCATCTGCTGCCAGCCACTCTCGTTCCTCTGAGCATTGGAGCGTTCAATTTGCAGCTCATTGGTCAGTTGATCCACCTAGTTATAGATAATATGATCTGTGGTCTGGTATCACCTTGAAAGAACACCTTCACTACAGCATTGAAGTGGATGAATGGCACAATACCCCAATTACCTCCTGCACACTTCTCCGCAGTCTCTCACTGAGCGTCTCCGTGTTCGCCTGTTCCTCATCAAGCTCCTCTTCCAACTGTTGGATTTTGGCTTCCAGGCGACGTCTCTCATCAGACATGCCGGATCTACCAGTGGATAATCATTGCATATGGTGTTATTTCAGTTTAAGCCTAATTTTTTCATTTTGCAAATACTAATCCTCAACTTACTTTCCAAACGAGCCACTTGCTATCTCCCCCGCTATCTCATCTCTCTCTCGTTCAGCTTGTTTGCGAGCTCTCTCTGCTGTAGCCAGTTCCTACAAAGGCAGTGACATTACAGTTGTATAGCAAGATATTTAAACTCATTTCCATCAACCACTTGATATCATGTATACCTCATGTAAGTGTAAGATTTCTGCCTCCATGGCTCTGGCCTTTCTCTCATATTCTCTTGCATCAGAAAGAACTTCCTTGTGGGACGCTCGCGCATCTTCCAGCTCCCTCTGGGAATCTTTCATCTGTGTCTGTCATGGGGAAGACAACTAACATAGATGAATGTTGAAAGGCTTGGGAAACTAAAATAATTTGAAGGTTTGACCTTCTGACCTGAGTCTTGCGGAGTTGTTTAATGGCCTCGTCCCTCGCCCTGTTGATTGTGTCAACTTGGTCTTCAAGGTCCTGCAAATCCCCCTCAAGTTTCTTCTTGGCAGCTGCCAGTGAAGTTCTCATCTTCTGCTCATCTTCTAGCTCAGTCTCAAGCTCACGTACCTTTGTGCCAAGTGGGTAAATATAAGAGAATAATTGCTATTGCTGATTGGGGGAGGGGGATCATTGAGCAACAAAAATCAAAACAATAGATTTCTTATCTTCACCTGCTTGAGCAACTGTTTCCTCTTCTCTTCATTTTGCTCCTCCCTGCCCTGCAGGTCTCTTTGAAATTGGACTTTGAAGGCCTGCATATTAACTTCCAGATGGAGTTTAGCATCCTCTGCAGTCTGTAATTCATCCTCAAGTTCCTCCATCTGAATTGTCATCTCTTCCACTTGAGCCTCCAATCCACGTTTGGCCTTCTCCAGCTCATGGACCTTTTATTGTATTTTTATATGCAACCTTTAGTAATCTAATTTCAGACAACAGCATCTCTAAGTTGACTAAGAACTACTGTCCAACTTTCATGTTACCATAAATCACTACTCACATTTCTGCCCACGTCATCCTTTGAACTGATCAGATCTTCCATCTCAGTCCGAAGTGCCTTATTAAGTTTCTCTAATTCTCTTAAGAAACTCTGAGATTCTTCCAGTGCTCGATTCAGGACCAAACATTTAGTCTCCTTCTCCCGTGCCTCTGCCTCTGCACAATCACGCTCTTGAGCATACTTGCTGGAGATGGTTTTCTCGTCAGAAAGCATCTTAATGAGAGGAAAAAAAAATTAGTTGCAGAAATTCTACTGTGGAATTTAGAACAAATTAGTTGAGAAACAGAAGTGAAACCTGGTCAAATTTCCGTTGTTTCTTCTCTAGATTTGAAACCAGCTGTCTCTGGTTGTCCAGGTCCACAAGCACATCCTCCAACTCTTGCTGAAGATGATTCTTGTTCTTCTCCAGCTTGTCATAGGCTGCAGTTTTCTCTTCGAACTCTCCATTTGTGGCCTCCAGATCCCTCTGTATTCGTCTCTTGCTTTCTTCAAGCATTTGGAAATTGCTGGAGTACTCATCCAACTTCTTCTTTGCATCTGACAACTATTGTAGAAACAAACTTAATTAAACTTCATTTATACATTTTTATTTTGGCACAACTGATTGCCATATGCAGAGATGCTCTATGAAATGATCTTGGTGTTCTTTGCAATTATGCAAGACTGACCTGCGTGTTAAGGCTGGAGACCTGTCTCTCCACGTTCCTTCTGGCTTCTGCCTCTTCCTCCATTTGTTCCAGCAGACTGTTTCGTTCATCCTCCATTTGACGTAGCCGAGTGGAAAAATTAAGTTTTTGACGGGTCTCCTCACCAAGCAACTCCTAAATAGGTAGACCGTCTAAACATTAAGTGTCAAGTGCTTCTCAAAATAGGTATTACAACTTTTGATGGCTGTCACAATTCTTTAGATCTGTGGCTTTTTTAAACCCCAATTATGATGACCCCACTGGGTGTTGACCCCCTTTCCAAAACATGAAGGTAGCTATATATTTTCATGTAAATAACTATTTAAGTGAATTTTTTTTAAATAAAAATGTGTAAAATATTATCTTGCTTTATTTGACTTTCTATTTGTTTCTTTTTTTTAAATATCTTATCTGACAATAAAATAGAACTATAAATTAGAAAAATTATACAACCTGTGTATCCTTGAGCTGTGAGTTGAGGCTGGCAACATCCTTACTCAGCTTGATGTTCTTGCTCTCTGCCTCATTGAGGATGCTATTCACATTGTTATACTCCATCTGAGAGATTTTACAAAAGACATCCATCAGGAAGTTCTGTACAGAAACCTTGCATTGTTTCTATGGTAATATTTTCAAAGTGTTTATTCAGAGGATATGTCTGAATGTAAAACGCACAGTCAGTTTAGACACTGCATCTCCAAGGTCTTCCCTCTTCCTCTCGCTGTCATTGAAGCGAGTCTGAAGGTCAGCAAGCTGGGTCTCCACCTTCTTCTTCTTCTGTTCCACATCCTGCTTTGCATTGCCCAGCGAGTGAAGGTCTCCATTCAGATCTACAACCTCCTTCTCTAGAACTTGTTTCGCCTTCTCCAGACTGGCCTTGGCCTGTGTTTCAGGTTCGGAAATAGAAATGTATTTACCTTTAATCATTTTGCAGACCTTATATCCAAAGGATTAACAGACGAAAAAACAATATGAGATAGAAAACTATATTAAAAAGCTAACCATGTTAAAAGTACAAAAAACAGTTATTGCATGTGCACTTCAAAGTTAAGCAGTTTTCTTACCCGTTTGGATTGCTCTAGCTGTTGGCTAAGGTCATTAACAGCCTGAGCATGTTTTTGTTTCATTTCTTGCACTTGAGCCTCATGGCTTCGGCCTTCATCTTCTATCAACTTTTTCAGCATGGCCACCTCCTGCTCTCTTTTAGCCCTGTCCAAGAAAGATACTAAGATCTAGTTTATCATATCTTGATTTGTAAATGGTAAAAAGGTAATAAATGACTATTTGAAAGTTACATATTTAAATAATCACCGTAGCTCTTGTTGCACTGCTGTGGTGTCTAGTGTGTCCTCCAGTTCAGTCCTCAAGGCCGACAGCTCTTCTTCCAGCTCCTTTCTGGCCTTTTCTGACTTCCTACAAGCCTCCTGTTCAGCATCAAGTTCATCTTGAAGCTCTGAGACAAATCCTTCCATTTCCTGTATCTTTTTCAGAGCATTGCTCTTCTGAGCTGATTCTTCTTCCACGCTGGTCAATATACAGATGGTCTGGTTACAATTTACAATGAGCAGTAATGCAATGCCTTTAAACAGTCATTTATGATGCAAGTAACAATATACCATGCCTGAAGTTCCTGAATTTCCCCTTCACTTCTAGCTTGTTGCGTCTTGAACTCTGCTATCTGGGTCTGCAGGTCCTTTAGTTGTTCCTGTACATCATTATACTCGGTCTCCAGTTTACGTTTGGCTTTCTCTACGTCCTGTCGACTCTTCTCTTCCTTCTTCATTCGAACTGTATAGACACACAGAATACTGCTTCACATTGTTTACTACATTATATGATTTGACAGATTGAAAGTGACCATGAAAAACCTTCAAGATCTGAAATCATAGATTCGTGTTTAGCCTTCAGCTTAGCCAAATTGTTGGATTTTTCTTCCTCCTCAGCAAGGTTGGAGCAAAAGTCAGCTAACCGATCCTCCAACTGTTGCTTCTCCTAAATACACAGAAGCAGCAGCCATATTACTCAGATCTGATATTTGTTTTCCATAAAAAAGAACGATAATCATCCAAATAAAACTATCATCTGGTCAAACCTTCTGCAACTTGCTGTTTTGATCCTCCACAATGAGGAGATCTTCCTCAAGTTTCTTAATCTTCCCATCCGCGGCGCCACTTTCCAGGTGAAGCTTCTGTCTGGTATCTTCTTCTTTAGACAATTGGTTCTCTAAATCCTACACATAGCAATAGAGGAGTATAGGTTTCTTATTTTCTTTACCCAAATCTTATGAGAAAGAAAATATAGTTTTTTTTTTAAAAACTATTTTCAATAAGATAATAATCTTATGTTTGTGACACATTACAGTCTCATTATTGTTATTCCACTTGTTCATTAGTCTGTGATAATTGATCACTGCTTAACCTTTAGTTGTTGTTGCAAATTCGCCTTCTCTTGCTGAACGACTTGGCTTCGCTCCTCTTCCTCTTCAAGTCGAGCCTCCATCTCATGCAGCACGTCTTCCAGCTCTTGCTTCTTGGCCTCCAGCCGTATTCTCACCTCCTCAGATTCTGCATAAAGCTCCGCCTCCTCCTGGAGCTTGGTCTGTAGTTGGTTCCTCTCCTCCACCACCTATTAAATATAAAATACACATACACACTCTAGTCATTTGTGTGTACTGATAATGAAGCACATATGGATCAGTTTGGATCACATATGCTTCCGCTCTTGTACCTGGCAGTGTTTCTGTGTGATCTCCTTTAGTTCAGTTTCAGACTTCTGGGCAATTTCTTTGGCTCTCTGAAGCTCCTCCTCCTTTTCATTCATCTCCTCGTCTTGACGAGTCACCTGAAGCAGGGGTTTGACCTAAACGAAAGCGTAAATTGATCACAAAATGACCACAATGGTATTTAAATGTACATGGATATGTGGTGTTGTGTTTTGCACGCACTTTAGTGAAAAGTCTCCACCACTGCCAGTTCTTGAGTGTCAGATAAACAGCGCAGTTCCTCTGAATCACTTTCATGGCTGTTAGCTGATTTTGTTTCCTGCTGAATGCCCTGTAAAATTTTGATTTTAGAAACTTCAAATTTGCACTATTTATAACATCTTTAGCCACAATGTAACTACAATTGAAGTAAATACAGTGCAAGAAGATTCAAAGGTAGATGGTTGGTTGCAATTATTTAGCAAGAACTCACTTTCTGCTAAGAAAGCCACGGGCCTGGGCCTGAAAGGCAATTATGATAATGGTCAGTTTCAGGTCACGTTCTTCCTCCAGCTGTGCCAACACTCCTGTACGGAAAAATATCTTGCTCAGACCAATCCGGTACAGGTTGGGGTCCAAGTCAAGATGTTTGATCTGATGATTAAAAAGTAGGAAGAAGTTGTCATCAAGGTACAATAGGTTGAAATAAAATTTCAGTACAGTATAATATATATTTTGCTCAACTCACCATAAGGGTACTGGCTTGTTTTCCATCCATGAACCCTTTAGGAATAGAGCCGGCAGCTAGGACCTCATAGCTAAAAAACGATCAATAATTTTAATCGGTATTTTGCTTCATTGGAAACATCCAAATGTACGGAACCCTATATTTGAAATGATCAAGTATGCGTTTCAGAAATTACTCACCGCTGGCGGAACTCGTGAAAGACGATGCGATTGGGGAAGCCCTGGCGACAGATGCGGATCCCTTCCAGTACACCATTACAGCGCAGCTGCTCGAGAACCAGGTTGGCATCTATCTTGCCAGCCTTAAGACAAAAACAGTGAAAAAAACTATTTTACTATTACTTTTACTGTATATATAAAATTCTCTTTCATTTTTACTTACTATACTTTTGAACTTTTAACTGGATTAAATGTATTACTAGTTTAATGCATACTCGCGGCATAAAGATGATAATCCATGTTTGAATCCCATATTACACACAAATCATTTGAAAGCTGCTCTTGTCTACATTTAGTTTTACCAGTAAATACAGATTTGAAACCCTATATTCTGATATTTGCTGTGGCATACCCTTTTTTCGTGGTTGGGAATGATGCAGCGTACAAAGTTTGGTTGAGTGTTATGGAGAGTCGTCATGAGCTTGCCAAGAGACTCTTTATACAGCTGTCCTACGGTGCGGAACATGCCTTTCTTGGACTTGGAAGCAGGACCTGCGCTATCAGACTTAGCCATTTTAGCCATGGTTTCCAAACCCACCACACGGTCCACTATATGGGAACAAAGGGATTTCTTTCAAAAATGCATTTTAGACTATTTTAAATCATATGAGAAAATGTAAAGCTTCCTTTATACAGCATACATTATTCTCTTTCTGCTTAAACAGACAAATAGATGTGAATCATGTTATTAGGTCTATTTTTCCCAACAAAGACTCACACTCCTTCCAAACGTCCTGCACAAAAGCACTGGATGAGTTACTCAGTAGGGCTGTAACATTGTCATTGAGTGGGTCCATGTTTTTCGTCAACCAAGATGTGGCATTATAATCCACCTAATTCAAATTAAACATTAGTATTAGATTAGTCATAACTATATATATATATTTTCCCCATAATGTTAAGCACTTCTACTGCTGCTTTGCTATGTTCAGATAGATAGATGGATGTTGAAAACAGTTGAGCAGTCAATTTTGATGTATTTAATTGATTAATAAAAGCATTCATTTTTGTTAAAAATACCTTGCCAGCATAGTGTTGCACAGTAAAGAAAGTCTTCTCCTTTAGATTCTTGGGTTTGGAGAATTTGCAGTGGCTTGAGTGAGTGTTTGTGAGTTTTTCGACAAAAGAAACATCGGTTGCCTTCGGAAACCAGCACTCCTCGTCTAGCAGAGCTAGGATACCTGGGGGATTGTTCTATAAGGGAGAACCAAAATAAATGACATAACTGAGTAACTTTTACAGATGATGAAAGATTATTAGCTTACACTTAAAATCTATGAATGGTGTTGTTAATAAACTGACTGGTCTCTCAATGAGCTCAATGCAGGGCTGGAGGTCTAGGCCAAAGTCAATGAAATTCCACTCAATGCCTTCCTTCTTGTACTCCTCCTGCTCCAGGACGAACATTGTGTGATTGAAGAGCTGTTGCAGTTTCTCATTGGTGTAGTTGATGCACAGCTGCTCAAATGAGTTATCCTGTGAAAAAGAGGGGAAAATGAAAGCCTCAAGTTTTGAAAGTTCATGTTTGGATTTTATAAGACTTTTACCATGTCAGACTCACCTCAAAAATCTCAAACCCAGCTATGTCTAAGATTCCCAGAAAAGAGGCTCCCTGGCGCTTTGTCTTATCTAGAGCCTTGTTGACTCGTGCCAAGATCCAGCGAAACATACGATCATACATGGCCTTGGCCAAGGCTTCCACTGCAAAGTCAGCCTGATAAATGGACATAATATAATATTATATAAATTCACATATATTAAATATTACAAGAACGTGTCCATCTTCTTTTGTATTACCATTTCACAAATAATTGTCTTTTTGTTCACTTTAGATTAGGGTCCAATTCTCACAACTAATTAACAATTATTTTGTATTTTGCCTCAATAAACTACTGCTTATTAATAGTTAGTAAGGTAGTTGTTAAGTTTAGGTTTTGGGTAGGATTGAGGGATGAAGAATACGGTCATGCAGAATAAGGCATCAATGTGTGCTTTATAAATACTAATAAACATGCAATATCCTAGTAATATGCATGCTAATAAGCAACTAGTTAATAGTGAGAATTGGACCATAAACTAAAGTGTTACTATATTTTTGATTACTAGTATAATAATAACAATACCCAAACAGAACAAGTAAAATATCTAATCACATGATCCTATAACAGTAATGTATTATAGTTGCTGTCCTGTGTAAAAACATGAGTGGAATTGTGTTTTAGACCAGACGTGGAATGCCGATTGAGTGTGACCTGGACGCACAAGTGGTGAGATACTTTGATAATAATATGATCGTGCCAGAAGAATAGGGTGACAGCTTTATTATGTCTGGCCTCTGTAACATCTCAGTGAGCTTTTATTACATTTTACGCATGCAAGGTTTTTCTGACATATCAGCGTGGACCAGGATCTTTTGGAAAATGTTAGTGTGGGCAGAGAGTGTTTTGAAATGCCATTTTCCAATGTAGACAGCCATAATGTGGTAATGCACCTGTTCTTTGGTCTGTGCCTTCTGTACCAACTCTCGCCCTACTTTAATGCGAGGAGTGAGGATGGCTTTGGTGAAGTCAGTCACATTAATCCCCTGCAGATGGCACACTTTCTGTGCAGCTGGTGGATACATTTAACACAACATTTAAGCATTTTGTTTCAGCCTGGTAACGGACAAGAGCAACATTACAGATTAATCCTGTGATTGTTTACCTGTGTTGTCTGGCATGCTGGCCTGCTCTTGGTTTTTCTCTGCTTTGAACTCAATGTTTCCTAGTTGCAGCACAGTAGAACATACTTTCAACATGCCTAAAAGAAACGCAACACGTCATGTAAAACAGCACAAAATGATTGGAGGTAATGTTATAATCGGCAAAGTTTTGTTAAATACCTATTCTTTCCTCCTCATTGAAGCCCAGGACCTCCATGGCCTCCAGAGTCTCAACCAACATCTCATCATCTTGCTGGTTTTGTACCTGCATGTGCCCAGCCACCAGGAAACGGTAGTTACCAAAGTCTTCTAGCAAGAGCTCGTCTGTGGAAGAAAATGATTGCTAGTGGTACAGTATGTCTAGACAACACTCCAACTGTCACAAACTAATTATCTGCTTTTTGCCGAATCTGTATTCTTTAATGTAATTATACAAGATTTAATAGGCAGTTGTTCGAAATTCTTGGTGCTCACCTCGCATTTTTTCCACTGCTCCAGCCACCATGTAGTAGAAGATGTGGAAGGATCTTTCGATTTTGGCCTGTCGGATAGACCGAGACTTTTCCAGGAGGTCTGGATTCATTAAGACATTAAGGTGAAAATGAATGTGCTTAAATGTATGGTGTAAAATTGCTAATTTTTTGAAATGTTTGTTCTAATTGATATTTATATCAAACTCTTCATAAAGTTAAAGATAAATTGGAAGGGCTTATTAGGATACAGGTTTCAATGTTTGCTCCAACGATGTAGCCAGTGTTGTCAAAGTTGATTTTAATAAATTTACCCTGAGAAGTTAAAAACAAATTTTTTTTATACTAATGTTGATTATAATGATAATCAAGAAACATTCAATACCATAACAATGAACTGTTAACTCACAAATCTTGAGGAATTATCATTTTTGATGGTTTTTGCATTTCCAAATGCTTCCAGAATGGGATTGGCCTGCAGTAGCTGCTTCTCTAGCTCCCCCTGGACAAACAAAATGTCATATTTTGTAATTCAATGCTGTCAAACCAGTAACTACTAAGCATAAAATATACCAAAAAGCTATTCTAATGTACTTTACATATTATGTAGTAAAGTTGTAATTGAAATTATTCAACTATTATTGCAAATCAAGTTCATTGACAAAATGTACAGACTTTCAGCTGTTTGAAGAGAAGAGAGAAAACTAATTTACAAGAAAAAATGTAAACCACACACACTGCTTCATTTTTAGCAGTGGGTGTACTAAATACTTTAAAATACTTTACAAGCTTCAGCTTCCTCGTTTTCTCCTAGAATTTCCTGATACTTTAATGAATCCATCTTGCCTTCCACGCAAAGCATCCCCAGAGCATCACCATGCTGAACTGTAGACAGTGCTCTTTTCAGCGTATGCTTCATTCTTCTTCATCCAGACATACCGCTGATCCATAGGGCCGAAATGTTACAGTTTTCGCTCCACATAACACAATCCCAAAACATCTGTGCCTATTTATATGATTTTGAGCTAATTAGATCCAACTTTTCTTGTGCTTATCTTGTGGTGTACATCTTCGTCTGTTCGAGTTCTGAGATGTTTGATACGTGCCATACTGTGCAAGCTGAAGCCTGGTTCCACTAAGTCTTGCAAGCCAAACCACTTGAATTATTTTTTGTGTTGAGCTATTTCAATTACTTTTGTTTGATTTGTTCATTGCAAACAGTTAAAAGTCTGTCAATAAACCTGATTTGCAATGGGGGTTGTAACCTTGATTACAACTGTATGTATTATGTGCTATTAATGAAAGTAAAAGACCATTTTAGGTATTGGTTATGCTTAATGCTTATTGATTGACATGTAAAAAAAGACAAGGACAAAGACATCAACATCCAAAATGTATATGCTCAAGAAGCTCAGATACTCACATATGCTAACTGGGGTCCTTTTTGTTGCTAAATGGAGGCAAATAATGAAGAAGTTAAAATGGAAAAGTGCAAAGTATGACTCTAGTTTGAAGGTTCTAGGAATTATTGTAGGAATTGTCTCGACAGCAATTCTATTAATTATTGTGTCCTAGATGTGCAGTGATTGTTTACTTCAGATCTGCATATTCTGTGCAATATTGCAAAAGAGAATCCAACAGTTGTGTTTTGTTTGATAAATGCACAGCCACTAAAAATCACAAAGCACATGCAGAAGCACGTCTATATGGACAAAACTGTAAATGAAACCACCACCTATATATATATATATATATATATATATATATATATATATATATATATATATATATATATATATATATATATATACTGTATAGTAGCATTAATGTACTGCACCATGAAATGTTTAAACACCTTGTTTAGTGCTGAAGAGTTTTTTATCCTATCACAAAGATGTGACTATTATTCTAACACTACACTGTTATCAAATTCGTAACATTAACAAAGATAAGCAAAGCAAACATACTGTAACAGATAGCCTACTGTTTGAAGTATTAAATGTCAATGGGTTAAATGATAAAGTTTGAACTCACAGAGCCGGCGTCTCTCTTCCCCTTGTGTGATGATGCCACAATAGCGAGGTACTGGATGACTTTTTTGGTATTTTCCGTTTTGCCTGCACCTGACTCGCCACTATTAAACGTACATAAATAATGCTGTCATGCTTCACATAATCATTTGCATAATAATTTACATATCAGACTGGTTTGCAAATATAATGATATTGCGCATATAATTGTATTATTGTTAGGGCCCATGTGATATTTGAGCAGTCAAACTCAAGCTTGCAAATTCTTGCAAATCTATCTGCTGATCACATCTTTACTGAATGGTGCCTCACAGACACAATGGATGGGCTGCCAGCGAAAATGAGTGCTTGAGCCTAAATGCTTTACCACTAAAGAACTTGTCTTATAAGGCCTCTAAATATCACATTAATGGATACAAATTTTATTTTATTTAAATAACATGTTGGATATTTAGAACTCACGTGCAGAGAATAGACTGGTCCTCACGCTCTGTGGAGGAGAAAAAAAAAACAGAAACATTTGAACTCAGTACAAGGACAGGGCAAGAACTGCATGAATTGTCACAGTTAAGAACCTGAACGAGATTAACAAGGGGCCAGGCTGTCTAAACACAAACTCCACAATTGTTCACTGAAGGTCCCCACCTCCAAAATCTTACATATATTAAATTGAGTACAGGGTGAGATTAACTTCAGCTCTTCCTTCCAAAAATAGCTGTTAAAAAAATTCAATGAGAAAGGAAAAGGCCCCATGTATGGCAATTTTGATGGCTGTAATCTGCAGCCTGTGAGACGCAGAGCCCGACACACACTCTCCAATACACAGCTGGCTGAGCTGGACTGAATAACTATAAAACATGAATCATCTTCATTCTTCATTGCCGTGTGCAAATACACAACATAGAAAGCATTACGTTTGGCAAGAAAAACATGATTTTGTGGATGAGAGACCAAAATGGTTATTGCTAGTATTAAGCCTGTTCATTTTACTAACTGTTTGTATTCCGTGAGTTCAGACTGGTGGTCACCTTGCAGCATGTTTCTATAGGCATTATCAGCGACGGAATAGATGTGGGGAGGAACCTCATGACGCTTCTTCCCCTTGTACATCTCAATGATCTTCTCAGAGTAGATGGGCAACATCTTATAGGGGTTCACCACCACACAGAAGAGGCCTGAGTACGTCTGAAGAGTTTACAATAGAAATATCAAATATATGTTCAAGATTTAGGTCAGAAAGCTGCAATATTATTATACATTTTATATAAACTGGTACAAATGTCTTTTTTTCCCCCTCATACTATCAGGGGTTTCAATCTTTTTGATACCAGGGATCCCCACATATGAAATATAAAGCACCTACTGCATATATGGTCATGTATAAAGACTCATGCTACCGTTTGGGGTCTGTAAGATTTTTTCAAAGAAATTAATTATTTTATTTATTTATACTCTTATAAATTGGTTAATAAATACTTAAAAATGCTGTTCTTTGGAACTTTCTATTTAACTAAGAATCCCTAATAAAAATATATATTTCACGGTTTCCACAAAATATGAAGCAGCACTACTGTTTTCAACATTGATAATAATAAGAAATGTTTATTGAGCTCCACATCTGTTTATTAGAATGATTTCTGAAGGATCATGTGACACTGAAGACAGTTAACCATTTATGAAAATATATCAAATCTGGATATTTTGTATTAAAATATTTACGTATTGCACTGTTAAATGTATTAACAGAGAGAAACATTAAATTAGATTTGTCTAAAGCTCTTCACTAATGTTTTCTGCAAACATTTAGACAAAACGTGTACCCTATTTTGAAAACACTTATGACAAAGATATGATCAAGAATAAAAAGGTATGCGGTTTCTTCCAACTGAATAAGGTGAAGTTTGAATGCACTTACATAAATGAGACCTGAGAAATACCTCTCCTTGAGGTTGTGCAGCACTGAGGCCTCATTCAAGCAGGTCAGCGCAGCCATGTCTTCAACCTTGTTGAACTTTGGTGGATTCATTTTCTGGATGTCATCTTTTTTGACAGTCACCTTCCGTCCATTGTCGAGCTCAACCACCACCTCATTCTCTGTCTCTTCTTTGATGCTGGCAGACTGAAAACCTTCCTTTTCTGAGGGTATCCACACCATCTTTTTGGTCGACCAATCGGCCTGGGCCACCCCACTGTTTTTGAATTCACTGTCAAGGAACAGGAACTCTCTGCTGTCTTCGTTGTCTGGTTGCATGGTCATGTTGAAGGATTTCTGTAAGTTATTCTGTGAAGTAATGAGAACTGTGTTTTATCTGTCTGTATTGGCTCCTTTGACACTGTGATGGATGTGCAAACATAGCGTCATTTAATAGGCAAACCACACAGCCATATCTTTGCCACTCACGGGTCACTTGTTCTATACAGCTATAAACCTGTTGAAAGGTGATAATAAATGCCCCATGATCATCCCTTATATGGAGTGTGTCCAGTAAAAGCTTCCTCACACACCATTGACATACTGGTGTCAATTTATATTAGCCGTTTTGTATTTAGGGATCTGATTTGCATGGCAAATTTTCAGGTCATTTTACAGTAAGTACGTCATAGACATTTATAGAAAATATTTATACTGTTAAATATAATACAATTATGAATGTTACTGATCTCTGCAATTTTCAATAACCCAAACTTTATAAACATTACAAAACTATTTTTCCAATTTCTACTGTTCCAACCTGCTTAAAATATGGCAAATGTAAAATTGTACAGATCAATTAAAAAATACAGTATGCCTTTCTTTTTTGAAGATAAAGTAAAAGATGAATAGGCCTACAAACAAAATATACAGTGTTATACATACACACACACACATATCAAATAAATGAATACTTACAAGCTATGGTAACCTCTTCTTGGTTTTGCAGTGTCAGTATATGCGTAGAGCAAATGAGTTCCTTGAATGAACTTTATTAATTTTGGGGTCTTAATTTATGGACAGCATTAGCTTTGGAGGGTGGAGCCAGTCATTTGGACCAGCCTACAGCTGAATTTATCTGAATAAACTACAAGAGCTATTGGCCTATGCAAATGATGAGGCTTTTCCTCTGAAAGGCATATTTTGTAAAGGTCATTAAACACTAAATGACTATCTGCCTCTGTCAAAGTGCCTTCACTAAAGTCATTATTAAATATTTCTGTTTAACCTGGTGAGTAGCGTGAGTACCTGGTAATTATAGCGCTTATCCAATGGACAAAGTCCGCCATAAAACTCAAGGTAATGTTTATAATTGGTATATTATGGTTACATTTCATGGGTTAACTCAAACAGTTTATTTGACCCTATAGTTGTCTAGAATGGCAAGCCATTTTAACATTTAAACCCGAACACTTACCAGTATCTATTTTCAGGGTGCGTTCATTCAGAATTACCATAAATACGAGATTCCTACTTGTAAAAATTCCGACCCCGAACTCGTAATTACAACTTGTAAACTCTGAATTTTCTGAGAGCTCTGACTTATCATGTGATTCGCTGTACCATTTGACGTCTGCATATTAATTTTGTAGTTGATAGTGTTGCCATAAACATATAATTCCAAGAATGTGAACAGCTCCGAGTCCAAGTCGGACTACACAGTATTACGACATGCTGTGAAGGCAGCAAATGCTGCTAGTAGCCTACTTTTTTTTTAGCTACTTGTGTATTAGTAAAAAAAAAAGTAAAAAAAAAAAAAAAGTAATAGTAGCCTAAATACAGTAGGTTCAGGATATCCTTTGTCCAGGAAGCTACTTGTTACTAATTTAGGCCTACAATTTTTTTTTTTATCTAGTCAAATAGGCTATATAATCAAATAGCCATAGGCCTAGTCACTGAATAGGCCTGATGATCTAAGAAATATAGTAGCCTATCTAATATCAGCTGCTGTTTAAATAGGACAGGACACATTTCAGTTAACCTTACCCAGCAGGTTGATTATATTAGTTCATTTTTTACAAAAAATACTATTTTATTTTACTCAGCCACGGCTTGCCACATTGTTGTGTGTGACTCCTGTTACGTCAGTTATTAAATTGAAGTAACAGCGCCCTCTATGCTTCATCTCACATGTCACACTTCCATACAGGTCCATGTATCACCATAACACACAGCAGTGGTTATGAAACGGAGGCAGTATAAACCCAGCACGTTATAACAGATCCTTCCTGCGGCGAATGGGTATTGACAGTTTCTGCAGTTTGGACGGTTCTGATCCGTTTTGGGTAAGTAAATAAACAGTTCTATCGTCATGAACTATGTTTTACTGAAGATATTGTTTTCAACAGATTGCCATGGTTTGCCGGGTTATGAGACCCTGGCTGTGTCTCAAAACATAGCGAACTCTCTACATAGACAGCATTTTTTTGTGCGTCTTAGGCGCGTTTGAACGTCCGTTTCGAGGGCCAGATAATTTCCGGGCATCAAATGCTCTCGTGAAGAGTTCACTTCGGATTGAATGCGCCTATAACGCCGAATAATGCTGTCAAGGTAACGTTGGTTAGGCACTAGGCAGCTCACTAGGTTTTGAGACGCAGCCACTGCTGCTAAGCTAACCGGTTAGCCACACAGCAAACTACCATACGCAGTGTCCGGAGACTTGCATTATGTAGTGTTGATATTCCTCTATGCCAATCTAACCGTTGCATATAACAGCGATTTATTACACGGACACCTGCTCAATGTGTGTCTTTATCGCCATGTGCAGCTTAAGAGTTAACTTCTCACTGCTCTGACTTGTTTTTGTTGAGCTTATTCCTCTCACACCAGACAGTATCCTTTTAACTAACGTTAGAGAACTTGTCATTATTTGTCATATTTAGAAAGAATGAAGCTTTGTTTGTTTGTGGAAGGTCTGACTAGACTAACAGTATTAATTGTAGTCTGACAGGTTTAGACATTCAATTTGTCCTTCGGGATCAGAGGGCCAAAGCATTGAATTATAAATCACTCTGACAGATAACATGCATGCCAAGAAAGTGTTACTTCTTTTGAAATGCCCCCAGCTGTTATGTTTACAAAGCCCTTTGTTTGCCCAAGGATTTAATGCAATGAAAGATTTCCAAGTTTGTAAATATATTAATACTGATTTAAGTCATAGGGTGAAATAGTAACAATACAGGAAATATATATACATATTTTACATAAACAAATACAATTATTTAGAAACAAATGATCACAACCATATTATGACATTATTTTAATGGCAAGTCAGCACATTTGAACTCTTTACTCTTAAAAAGTTTTACTTATTGTTTTACGCACAGTCCCCTGAGCTCCCCCCCTAATTTTTGCATTTCGTAAGTTGATTTTTTATCTTATTTATTTTTTACCATAATTGAAAAAAAAGAAAGAATAATAGTACAAATAATACTTCTATATGGTATTTAAATTATTTACAATTTAAATAACTTATTATTTTTTCACGTTTTTCCTTGTCATAGTACTAGGAAACTGAGGGGGAAAAGTGTAGCTTTTTTGTTTTGCTTATTGTTTTTTCCTTATTATTTATTCAGTAAATTTAACCATCTTTTTTTATTACTGTAAATTAAGTGCAACAAAAACTGCCATGACAAATACAATAAAAAAATTATAAATGTTTAAATTATATTTTAGCCTGATTCTTCATGTTGTTGTTTTTTTTAAGTGCTGTGTTCAGTTCTTATTAAAGTATATGTATGTAGCTTTTTTGTTATACTTTCTGGAATAACTTTGCTATAATTCAGAAAATTCAAATATATTATCATTTGCTTGCTTTAATCAAAAATATTTGTTTTTCCTTGTTACAGTAATGTGAATTTGGGGGTGAAATATGTTCTTGACAGGTTTTGAAAGATTCACATGATTGTTGTCATTACAGATACAATTATGGCAATGCTGTTCAAATGCATTTAGTTCAATAGCTCAAATGTCAAGAAAATCACATTTCATGTCCTGTTCTTGAGAATTTAGCAGAGTAGCCTTTTTTTATTGATCTATTATTCTCTTGCACATATTGATCTATTTTTCCTCCTCAGAGACAGGATTATGGGAAGAGATGCTCCCTACAGAGAACAATATTATATTTTCTTTGTAAGAAAAGGTTTAGTTAGTTTTTTAGGCATGTCACTTCTTAAAGGAGACTTTTTTTTTTTTGTCAAGAAGCTGAAGACTTTCATCCCTGCTCTATTGCACAGAAAAGATCCTTGACTTTGGTTCTCTGAAAGATCTGCTCAAGAGTTCTGGTGTGTTTGTTCCTTGCACACATCATTGGGTCTTTGTGTGCTTTACCATTCGGCCAAGAGCTCTTTGCCTACTCCAGTTGTTACTTTGTTTCTAAGTTTCATCCAAAGAATCTCCAAAGATGTAGAATAGAATGACCCCCCTCCTTTATCCTCTTATGTTTTCAGGATTGGAACCGGACATGGCAAACACACAATCCAGACCTGACATCATGTTTCCAGAACACACTGCTGGTTTGGATACCATGCCTCTACCTCTGGTTGTTTGCACCGTTCTACATCCTATACATCAAAAGCCATGACCGTGGATACATATGCATGACCCACCTCAACAGAGCTAAAACAGTGAGTTTTAACAAACAGGATTCCGGTACAACAGTAAACAACTTGTTTTTTTCTAGCAGCGTGCTTTATGACTGAGCTGTTTGAAGGTCATGTGACTCTTCTCCAACAGGTTATTGGGTTCACTCTATGGCTTATCTGCTGGGCAGATGTTTTCTACTCTTTCTGGGAAAGAAGCCGTGGGGCTACAATAGCCCCAGTCTACCTAGTCAGCCCCACAATGCTTGGCATTACAATGGTGAGATCCATATCCATATATCCTTTTTTTTCATATATTGAATTATACTGCTTTGCTTGTAATTTACTCTTTGCTTTGCATTTATTTCATATTCAAATGACATAAATGTGTTCCTCTTTTCTTGCCTCAAGGACTTTTATTTGACTGATGTTTACAAAGTTGAAGTGTTGTGTAATTGAATGTGTTGTTATACTTGTTTTAGTTGCTGGCTACGTTCTTGATCCAGTATGAGCGGATGAAGGGGGTCCAGTCCTCAGGGGTGTTGCTCAATTTTTGGCTGATCGCCATAGTGTGCGCTACAGTCACATTTCGCTCCAAGATCCTGCTTGCGTTGAATGAAGTAAATATGACTTTTGCGTTAAAACTGACAGTTTCTGCTGTCAGTCCACATTCATATGTGATTTGAAGTCAGATTTTTTTGGGGGAGAAATTCAGCCCAGTCTGAACAGTCAGATAAGATTTTAAGTAGTTTCTTTTGTCATTCGAAATACAGTATGTGTCACACATGTAATATCCCACAAATTGCATAGCATCTAAATACACACATTTTGGTTAATTCTATCCTCATAAATTTCCTCATGTGATGTTCACTATGTCAAGAATTGTGCATGAGTGAATGAATCAGCAGTTTTGGGTCCAGTATATTCACATTTGTGTCACTTATGATCTCTCATGTGTCGTGTGGGTTCTGCACCGCAGCAGAGGCCAAATTTCCTGTTTCTTCCTACACTGACAACTGCTCATCAGTTTCTGTAGAAGAAAGTCTCTCAGTATTACATTGACTGTTACATCATTACTATAGCAACCAACACATAATTAATGATATACAGGATGTTGAATAAACCGTACAAATGGATCATAGTTCACCAATTGCAAACTGATAGTCAGTCCTAATGTACCAATTTAAAAAACAAATCAGATTTGTCTGTAATGCGAGCAAAGCCTTTAAGTGTTGTTTGATTCAACAGTCTTTCTTTTCAGCCTGGCAGTGTGGACGTGTTCAAATATACCACATTCTACATATATTACACCATGCTGCTCATCTCTCTGATCCTGGCCTGCTTCTCCGACCAGCCTCCGCTCTTTTCACAGGCTGTCAAAGATTCGGTTTGTGAACTTTCCTTAATGAAGGTAAAGGTATGCTTCATTTTATGGATGTTGAATAGATGGCCAATACTGTGAATGTTTGTGTACAGAATCCATGTCCAGAGTTGGGAGCTTCGTTCCTGTCCAAAATCACTTTCTGGTGGATCACAGGGTAAATAAATAAAAATAATAACCAAAAAAACTACTGCGCTTCTAGAATTGCCTAGTGGTTAGTGCATTGCCTCTGACGCATGGAGGTATCTAGAAGTTTTAGTCTGACTCATGTAATTTCTTGATACCATCTGTCCCATAATTTTCTGTATTATCATTCTAAGTATTATCTATATCAGAAAAAGTATTTCTTCTGAGTATCGTTTTTGAAGGATCCTTCATTTTGCTGTTGTCTTAAAGGGTTAGTTCACCCAAAAAAAAAATTTCTGTCATTATTTACTCACCCTCATGTCATTCCAAACCCGTAAGACCTTTGTTCATCTTCGGAACACATCTAAAGATATTTTTGATTCAGGTTCTGACCCTCCATAGACTGCAACGTTATTACCACTTTCAAGGCCCAGGAAGGTAGTAATGCCATAGTTAAAATAGTCCATGTGACTACAGTGGTTCAACCTTAATATTACAAAGCGACGAGAATACTTTTTGTGCGCAAAAAAACAAACAAAAATAACTACTTTATTCAACTATTTCTTCCGTGTCAGTCTCTGACGCTTTTTACGTTGTGTAAACAGTATAGCTCTTCTGGGTTCTACGTCAGAACGCTGGCTCAGTATTAGCCTCGTCAGCATCACACACACGTGTGTCATGGTGCTCACGTGAACAGCGTCAGACACTCACACAGAGGAAAATATGATCTATAATTAGAAATAAAAGTAGTAATTTTTTTGGGGGGTTGCGCACAAAAAGTATTCTCGTCACTTCATAACATTAAGTTTGAACCACTGTAGTCACATGGACTATTTTAACAATGACTTCACTACCTTTCTGGACCATGAAAGTGGTAATAATGTTGCAGTCTATGGGAGGTCAGAACGGTCTCGGATTTCATTACAAATATTTTAATATATTTCGAAGATGAACAAAGGTCTCACGGGTTTGGAACGAAATGAGGGTGTGTAATTAATGACAGATTTTTTTTGTTGTTGTTGGTGAACCAACCCTTTAAGCTTGTATTCAAGCTGGATGTTGTTTCTTGATAGTTCATTCATGTCCCATACTTTTCCTCACAGATTGATGGTGAAAGGTTATAAAAGGCCTCTGGAGGAGAAGGATCTGTGGTCGCTCAACGTGGAGGATAAATCTCAGAGAGTTGTGCCACAGCTAGTGCGGCGCTGGGACCAAGAATGCAACAAGGTCAAAAGGTTAGACTCAAGGAGTTACCTTTTTTTGTATTACCTCCTCAAGGAGGTGCATAGGTATTTTTTTTTAATGAAGTCTGTGGGTTTGCTACTCAAATTACTAATCCTCTGGTTTGTTTTTGGTTTTTGTGCTAGGCCTGTAGATAAGACACTCTACTCTCCAAAACGTGCAGCAAGGGGAGAAAAGAAGGAGGGACAACCAATAGAAGAGTCTGAGATTTTGCTTGCGAAAACCCTTCAGAAAACTGGCAATCCGTCTCTCTTCTGTGCTCTCTGCCGAACCTTTGGACCCTACTTTCTTGTCAGCTCTCTTTATAAGATTATTCATGACGTCCTGATGTTTGTTGGACCAGAGATTCTCAGGTATAAATCTACAGCATCAAAATGAGCTATTTATGTTTTGCAGGTGTAATTATTCCCATCTGTGCTGTGTTCAGGAACAATAGTACTCTGCAGGGTAAAGGGCAAGCCTTCCCCCTGTGTTTTCACAGTCATGTGGTTAGTAATGACTTTAACTCTGTGGGAACGACACAGTCAAAACAACAGCTGTGGCTCTTAAAAAGAGCTCCAGTGAAGTTAGTTTTGGCATGCTGGAAGTCGTGCCATCAGATTGTGCACTGGACCATGTTCAAATCCTCTTTAATCTTCTGAATATATCACCTGAACTCTCGGCAGTAAGCCTTTAACCAGTTTGCCCACTTTCCTTTCGCTTGAATCCAGAAGAGCTACATTCTGCTGCATTAAACATAATTGACCACCATTGACATATACATTTTTACTCGCGTGAGTTCTGTCTTTTGTATCTTAGGCTGCTTATCCAATTTGTGAATGATTCAAGTGCCCCTACTTGGCTTGGCTACTTCTACACCACCCTGCTGTTCGTGTGTACCTGTTTTCAAACCCTCATTCTGCAAAAATATTTTCACGTTTGCTTTGTGACTGGCATGAGGTTACGTACGGCCATCGTTGGCGCCGTATATAGGAAAGTAAGTGGAGTCTTGTTTGATAAAATGTGCATAACATGGTGTAATAAGCTGTTTACATCACATTTAGACTTAAAATAATGCATTGTCCAATGAATGTCATACTTTAACTCTCAGAACACAAAACATTTTATTTATTGAAAAAAAAAAGAAAAAAGAAATACAATACAATACAAAATTTGACTTTTAAATTGCATATACACTGCAGTTCAGAAGTTTGGGATTGGCAAGATTTTTTAAATGTTTTTGAAATAAGTCTCTTATGCTTATACATTAAACAATTTATGCATGTGATGCAAAGCTGAATTTTCAGCATCATTACTCCAGTCTTCAGTGTCACATGATCCTTCAGAAATCATTCTAATATGCTGATTTGCTGCTCAAGAAACATTATTATTATTAATGTTAAAAACATTTGTGCTGCTAAATATTTTTGTGGATACATTTTTTTTTCAGGATTTTTTGGTAAATAGAAAATTCTAAACTGCACTTATTTGAGTTAATACCATAAATGTCTTTAATGTTACTTTGATCAATTCAATGCATCCTTGCTGAATACAGTTTTCTTTAAAAAAAACAAAACAAGTTTTAATGGTAGTGTAGATTTATAATGTTTTCCTTAATTTTGTCTAGGCCTTGGTTATTACCAATGCTGCCCGTCGAACATCCACGGTCGGAGAGATTGTGAATCTGATGTCTGTAGATGCACAGCGGTTTATGGACCTCATCACTTATATCAACATGATTTGGTCAGCACCTTTGCAGGTTATCCTGGCCCTGTACTTCTTGTGGCAGGTATGTGCCCAAACAAAGGGGTATTGACATGTTTAATTAGTGTGTTCATTTCATTGTACATCAGTAATACCTGTTTTTTTTGTTGCTCTTTTTATTACTATTAGAATCTGGGTCCTTCTGTGCTTGCTGGAGTTGCTGTGATGGTGCTGATGGTTCCCATAAATGCAGTCATTGCCATGAAAACTAAAACCTACCAGGTTTTTAACCTCTTTTCCTGCTCGGCAGGTTTATTTGATTCCATTTCATTAATCAATCATCATTGTTTAATCTGATACACTCACCCACAGGTTGCCCAAATGAAAAGCAAAGACAATAGGATCAAGCTTATGAACGAGGTACTAAATGGCATTAAAGTGCTTAAACTCTACGCATGGGAACTGGCGTTCAAAGACAAAGTGTCTGCCATCCGAGAGAGTGAATTGCAGGTGCTGAAGAAGACCGCTTACCTTGGTGCTGTGTCCACCTTTACTTGGGTTTGCGCACCATTTTTGGTAGGTGGTGCCTTTGAGTGAATCATTTGACCAGAGTCCCAATCTTACATGGGCTCTTTCATTATGCCCATTGCTTTTGATGCTACCTTATGGTTGTAAGACATTCATTCATGTGATCTTTTTTCTTTCACAAAGGTTGCCCTCTCCACATTCGCAGTATACGTGTTAGTGGATGAACATAATATTCTGGATGCGCAGAAGGCGTTCGTTTCTCTGGCTCTGTTCAACATCCTGCGCTTCCCTCTTAATATGTTGCCCATGGTCATCAGCAGCATGGTGCAGGTATTCCTGTCTTTCTCCTTTAAAAAAAAAAGCTAAATGTAAACCTTATAAGAAGAATGTGGTTTATGTTATGAGAACTCAAAAGGTTTTGGACCCCGAACACAGAGCACTTGTGATCCTCTCAAGCAAGACCCAGGAAATCGTTATCTGCCTAATTTTGAATTATAACCACAAAATCTATTGCTTCTTTAGGCCAGTGTGTCTTTGAAACGTCTGCGTGTATTTCTGTCCCATGAAGAGTTGGATGAAGACAGTGTGGACCGGCCAGCCATCACTGGATGTAAGTTCAGTGATTCACAAGCAGTTCAAATCTACAAAAGACCCAATGTGCTGTGTCCTGTGTTGTGCTTTTTTTTTAGGATGCTGTGCTTGTTTGACTCTCAAAGCTCTGCAGTCCCCAAACAGTTTCGTCCGACAGGGGGGAAAAGGATTGTATGAGAGAGCAGCACAGCTGTTCGATGAATCTGTGGGTTTAAAGTCATCTCATGTGTTTTGATGTTCACTTAAGAGACTTCATTGTTGTTTCCTGCTCATTCAGCTCCTGACTGCATTAGTATTGCGGACGGAGCTTTCAGCTGGTCTAAAGGCGACCCCCCTACTTTGAAGAGGTAACCTCATTTTGCAAGTACTATATGGTACAATGAATAGCATCTTGTTCAATGTTATAGAGTACTAGGGATGGGAATTTAATGGAATTTTAAAATCCTGCTTCCGATGAACGATTCCATGAACAATTTTATTATATAATTATATATTTTATCAATAATTATTTTTGAAGAAGCACCACCCTCCCTCAACAATTAGTCCTAACTAAACAAATACAATATTTTTTGATAGTATTTGTTACAATAAAGAACTGTTAACGTAATAATGTCATGAAATTAATTTGATTTTGGTTCTTTTTATTTGGTTCTCAATTCCCAGCCTTATGTAGTACTCTATATAAATGTAGTTATACTATATTTAATGCATCAGAATGACTTTTAGCATTGACTATTGCGGTTACATAGAGCAGAACTGGTGAAACGGGCTTCTGAGGACATGTCAGGCAAGTACATGTGCATGAACCCCGATACTGGAGAGCGACAATCGCCAGAGGAATTGTAATCTGGTGAATCTCCATTGATATTAATGAGAAAGATGATGAAATTTGGGTGGCGAATTCCTTTTAATCTTAGCTTGATTTCTACCTCATCTACTTCAAATCATGCATTAAAATGTTTAATTTGTCTTGCATTATTGTTCACGGTAAATTCAGTTGTTAATGTCAGTACACTAAAGGATTTGCCCATTATCTTCAATCAACAATGAAGTTAATTAAGAAATCCTAATGAATGAATGAATGAAACTCCTTTATACCGTTTTGACACAATGCCGCCTGTGTCCACATGATGTTTGAACTGTTTGTTGTTCATTGTATCTGCTCTTGTGTCAGCATGTCTCTCGCTCTCTCTCTTCAGGATTAATGTGCGTATCCCTGAGGGGGCGCTGGTTGCTGTGGTAGGGCATGTGGGTTCAGGGAAATCCTCTCTGCTTTCAGCTTTGCTGGGGGAGATGGAGAAGCAAGAAGGAAATGTGTCAATCAAGGTACAGACTCAAGCTACATATCTGAAAACAGTGGCTCTTTTAATTATAGTGCGATTGTTTTATTTAAGTTTAACAGAATATACAACTGGGGCTCAAACATTTGAGACCCCTTTGGAAAATGCTTATATTTTGCATTATTATTTTAATATAATTTACTATATATTAAATATAGTATCATAAAATATGTATTAATATTTTATTACGTCATTACATTAAATTAGCTTCACATAAATGTAATGAAAGTTGAACTTGAATTTCATAATTTCTCAGTATTTGATTTCTTCCCTTTTAATGACAGCAGCACTTGAGCTGCATAAACTCCACATGATTTGAAAAGGATCCAAAAAGCATCTTAAGCTTCAATGGAAGCAAGAACATTTGACCGTCACATGATCAATGTCCCAAATATACTTATTTGATTTAGAATTGTGCAGAATCTGAAATACTTGTTATTCATTGTATGTCATACATTTCTTTGTTTTGATTTCTTAAAGACAATGTTTTAATGACATTTTAAGGTTTAAGTAAAAGATAAGAGCCAAGGCATTTGGAACCCTCTGTGTATTTGGATAACTGTAATAATGGGATAATAAAGAGACGTATTGAGTGTCTGACTCTGTTTTTCAGGGCTCTGTGGCTTACGTGCCTCAGCAGGCCTGGATCCAGAACGCCACCCTCAAAGACAACATCTTGTTTGGACGGGAAACCAAAGAGAGCTGGTACCAGAAAGTAGTGGAGGCCTGTGCTCTACTACCTGACCTGGAGGTCCTACCTGGAGGAGACACTACGGAGATTGGAGAGAAGGTAAAAAGATTTTAGAATGATTCTTACATTTTTCTCTTAACCAAGTACGACAGAATAGTGATTGAAGCTACATACCATCAAAGGCTGATTTAAATGCTACAGTCAAGACTCTATAGACAAGACATGCAGTATGCACATTTAAGTGTTTGTTTTATTACACCTTATCTTCATCTTCTAGATTTAAATTACAACATATCATTTATAGGTCATTTTATCCACCTTTTTCCTAACGAGCTTACTGCATTTTGAATTATGGGAATTATGGGTGGAACTTCCATTCAAAAAGACTGAAACGAATCATTTTTAATCATAAGGTTGCCCTACAAATAAAGCTGATCTGTCAGTTTTCCTTCATGATTTATTTTCAGACATCATGAGAATAACACTTAGCATTTTAACATGACATGTTATAACAAGAATATTTGTGGCAAGAGCTCTTTTCAGTCACTGCATTCCTTTTCTCATGATTATTTAATTTTTTCCCTTTGCATTCCACTGTAATAGTATGAAAAATCTCTACAACATCTACTGCACATTTGTGGTCTGTTCTCCTGATTTAATTTACGATTTATCCCATTAATAATTCACTGGAATGCACAAAGAATCTCACATTTTTCTCCTCAAATCCTAGAATACCTTGTTTTCAAATACAATTTATTTTCTGTTAAAATGACGGAAAGCGCTTTGAAATGGTATCACGCAATGCTGAAGTTAATGAACATTTTTGATTAAGGCAACGTATGTTACATAATACAGATGTATATTACTACAGTGATATTTAACCCGTCCGTTATTGCTGTGGAAAGAATCATGCTTTTGGGGTTATTCATGGTCTGTTAAAAGTCCCTTGTTGATGCTTTTACACTTTTAAATGTCCTTTTAATGTTTGATAGTTGAAGGGTGAGAAGAATAGTCATCTCATTGTGACCTTTTTTCTTTTAACATATTGCGTTCATAGAGCGAACCTTTCACTGATTGTTTACAGCTTATCGGAAGTTACACCCATCGGGTTTTTGGTTATCGCGCAAAGCATTTTTCGCACAAAGGAGTTTTTTTTTTTTTTTTTTCTGCACCGTGCCGGAAATGTCCAGTTCAGTAGCACTTGCATATCTGGTAACATTTTATTCCTAAAAACATTGTGAACATTGTGCCTGTTGACAGTATTTTCTGATTTATGGAGTGATAAAAATGGACATCCAAAATCCAAAACTTTTACTTCTAATATGTCAGCAAAATGAAACAAGAATTTTAAACCTGGCTTTATAGGTTCTGTACTAGAAATGAATGCAAATTAGTCCATATTTATTTAGATTATGCATATTAAAACAGAACATTTTAGAAAACTTGGAAAACAAAACAATTGTGTTAATGAATGGGCAAGTATGGTGATTTTATTTTAATCACATTTTTTACCCTATTCACCTGTGGTGTCTTGCCTTAAATATATAATAACAGATAATTGGGTTGATCATATGACACCTGTAATCTTAGGGTGTGAATCTGTCTGGAGGTCAGAAACAGCGGGTGAGTGTGGCCAGGGCTGTGTACTGCAACTGTGCTGTGTATCTGTTGGATGACCCGCTCTCAGCCGTGGACGCTCATGTAGGAAAACACATCTTTGAGAAGGTCATCGGACCTCAGGGCTTGCTACAGGGCAGAGTAAGGCCATTTCCCATGCATTATCCAAATATGTATACATCTCTTATATACATTTCACATCACGCATTGGTGCTTTTTTCAGACTCGGGTTCTGGTGACCCACGGGCTGAGCTTCCTGCCCCAGGCTGACCTGATCCTGGTGATGGTGGATGGAGAAATCACAGAGATGGGCTCTTATGCCGAGCTTTTGAGCAGACAGGGCGCCTTCGCTGAGTTCCTGCATATCTACTCCAACAAAGAGCAGGAGGAGGAGGAGGAGTCGTCAGGGGGAGGTGAGGCTTGCCTCCTCATGTCTGAACTTCTTTCATGCTTTCATGCATCTGTCCTTTCACAAAGCCATTTCCTCTGAATGATTACTATTGTTCACATTTCGTGTGATCTCCCCCCCCCAAGTGATCCATGTCTAGAGATAAATCTCTTTTTGACTGTGTATATATGTCTTCATCTCCATGTGTTCCTATGTTTTCTGTCCCCTCTGTTGGCTCTTCAGAAGAGGGAGGGGAGGCAGAGGACGAAAAAGGGAAATCTGAAGGTTTGAGGGTGTAATAATTGGTCCCCGGGCCATATAAATTAAATAGGTCTGCACGTACTTGCATGTTAGAGTAGGGCTTATTATGCAGGTCTGAAATATTTGACGTGTAGACTGAGTTAGATTCCTTAGTACTTTCCCAGTTCATTACCATTGGATTATAGCTCACAACCATACATTTACCTATTGCACATCCTTGCACTGTGCTCCATTTTGATGAAGTAAATGGTACTCTTTTTCACAGTTTC
The DNA here is from genome assembly GCF_949152265.1 of Phoxinus phoxinus. Taxonomy (NCBI): domain Eukaryota; kingdom Metazoa; phylum Chordata; class Actinopteri; order Cypriniformes; family Leuciscidae; genus Phoxinus; species Phoxinus phoxinus. The sequence continues at coordinate 31,639,771 of NC_136876.1, forward strand.
ACACTGGATCCCATTTCTACTTGAGAGCTGAACAATGAAGTAACTGACTACATGTTACTACATTAATTACATAATATGCACACAACATAAACATTGAATTTTTGAGAGCATACACTACCATTCAAAAGTTTATTTGATTGAAAATAGAGGAAAAAGATTATTTACATTTTAAATTAATATTTTCTATTTTAATATATTTTGAATGTTGAAAACAGTTGCACATCTTAATATTTTTGTGGAAAGTATGATAATGTATTTTTTGATGGATCTAAATAGAAATATTTGAGTAATTTAAATATTTTGTAATTCTGTACTATCATTTTTGATCTTTTAATGTGTCCTCCTCGCTGAATAAAAGTATTAATTTCTTTATAATTCTTTTTGACCCCGAACATTTATACATTTTCTATTACAGGTTAAAGGTGCATAGCGCAAGATTCTGAGTTTTTGCAGAACTATGCCACCTCTGGCGGCAAGCGAAACTGCAGCCAGAGATGTGCACGCTAGAGTGCGGATCGGGCCGAATTTTTCAGTCCGAGCCCGGCCCGCGTCCGACAGAGCAGTAACCGAACCCGACCCGAGCCCGACAGGCATAAAGATATTTATGTTCGAGCCCGACCCGAGACCGGCAGTTAAAATCCCATTTTTTTCTCATACTAATGACAATTGTACGTTTGTTTGTGTGGAAAGCCCGCTTTTATTAAGCAACTGTAAGAAGGCAATCGGAAATGTCAACAGGACAAGCGCATCAGCGCGCGGAGCAACAAGCGCTCTTAACACCTGGCGCGCGCACATTATGCACGTGTTTCGTTGTCACGGCCACATAAACAAATGTCCGCACACAGGAAGACGGATGTTATGGTAATATTGTACATGTATTTTAATCACAAAAACGAACGTTTGCATCAAGTGAAAGCATCAGGCACATCGGCTACCTACATAATAAGCTGTTTTAAATTTAAAATGTTCAATGCCTTATCGTGCTGATGTGACCGAGCCCGACCCGAACCCGAACATCATTTCTAAATATCTGTCCGAACCCGGCCCGGCCCGTCGGGTACCAGCGGGTCCCGTCGGGCTCGGGTCGGGTATCCATCCTCTATTGCACACACTAGACAAAAGTTTTCTTTTTTTTTATCTTACGTGGAGTTTGCGTTGGTGTTTGAAATTAACTACAAGCAGGTCTCTTACAATCCATCTTCTACGGAGAATGCCGGCGAATACACAAACCTGCCAGACATAGCTATGTGCGCGTGACGTCACGCCCAGTCTAAAATTCAGGCCCGAATCCCTGTTATTTATTTTACTTTACAGGATTATAGAGACAATCTCAGTGATCAGAGAAGGGCTCATTCAGCCCATCAGGCAATTGTTTAAGCATGTATGGGTTAGAAAACGGGTATTTTTAACATGAAAAGTTGCTTTTAAAATGCACCTTTAACATCAAAAGTAATTTAATTCAACATCTAATATTGCCTTCACATGCTGCTTTTAATGAAATGTTCGGAAGTAATTTAAAGATATAAAATACAAAGTATGTAAGTTATTATATTTGATGCACATGATATTTGTAAATAAGCTCATTTAATTTCAGACGCACAGGGAAAGGCCTTATAGTATACAGTGTAGGACATTTACACTCATCACTGCTAGAATGGAGCACTGTGAATGTGCTTCAACCTTTGACCTTCACCAGACTTGTGTCTGAGATGCTCGGCACTGTTTCAGCGCAGCCTGCTGGTGAATCTTCTAACTGTAACCCACACCTCTGAGCCTAAAAACATTGCTTTAGCATTTGTGTTTTTGTTAGACTGTCCCTTGTTTCAACTGGCCTTAGAGGTGTGGTTGCTTAGAAGCAAATTTGTATTGTCTTTTACTGCTATTTCAAATATAGACGTTTGTACTCAAGGGCACACCGATGCTCTAGTTGCTGCTTGATTACAAAAATTCTTGCAAAAAAAGTGCGCTTTTGAATGACATGACTTTTAGATAATAGTGAGAAAGGTTGAGTTCTGTTAGTGGTATAGGTGAGGACATGGAATGGCATGAAGCATGCAGGAAGATGTATGTAATTCTATCTGATTTAGTCAATATTTTCTCATCCACAGATGCAGTGCCACGGAAAGGACTCGAAAATGGGGGCCCTGCTGCCCTTTTGGGGTAAGAAATCGCTGATGTCTTTTCTAACTAATTTCTCTGTTCTGAATAAACACTGTCCAAAAAAAAAATCACATTGTTTTTGCCCATATACATGTAATTTCATGACTTTTTATTTTTTAAACAACTAAGTCCTGGTGGACATAGCATAACACATGAATAAAATATATATTTTTCTCCAATTGTTTCTTATGTTATAAACAATGTAATGACCAAAACTTTCTTTGGTCTCAGGGTCTAAGTCTTTTGAAGTCATATGACAGCTTTTGTGTGGGAAACAGATTGAATTGCAACTAGTTATTCACTGGTAATTTCCTCCTCTGTGAGAAGAACTGTTGTGGCCAAATCATGAGTCAGTGAATAAGTCGCTGCTACATCTCTCATGAATTCCAAATTCTGTTCATCAGAATGAAAACCAAGAACGAAACCATATAAACCAATGCATCAGATATGCGCACTCGCTCATTTGTGCTGGATTATAAAATGACTTGTGTTAAGGTTGATTAGGACACCGTCTAATATGTAACAACCATTTAATGTTTAAATCAAGTACTAATAATATTTTGACATTATTGACTAGCCTGGTGTTTCTCTGTGTCCTGTAGAGAGAGTCAGAACTCTCTAAATGCATCCGGGACCGGTAAAACACAGAAGACTGAACCAAACGATGCTGATGCTGCGAAGAAGACCAAATCTGCAGATTCTGCCCGACTGACCGAGGCAGACAAAGCCAACACTGGCAGGGTAGGAATCCACCGTCTCTATGTCAGGATGTGAGAGCATGATTCCCTGAGGACATGTTATTTGTTTTTGGTTATGGTCAATAGTTTCTCTCAAAATCATGTCAGGGCTTAATTTGTGTCGTTTGAGCTGACTGGTTCCTTTTGATTCTGAGATTTAGTGAATGATGTTTGTTGTGCAGGTGAAACTAGCTGTGTTTTGGGAGTACATGAAGGCTATCGGCTTGCCCCTGTCCATCTTCAGTATCTTTCTGTTCTTCTGTCATCATTTGTCCTCTCTGGGCTCAAACTACTGGCTCAGTCTCTGGACAGATGACCCTGTTATCAACAACACCCAGCCCAACAGAGAGATGCGTTTAGGGGTGTATGGAGGCCTGGGACTCTCACAAGGTGATTTTAAAAGAACTGACTTTCAGTTGGTTGCATGTGATTTGTATAAATTCACATTTTAAAATCCTGAAAACTGTTCTCAAGGTACAAGTGCATTACACAACTTTGTAAAAGGTTTTACCAAAGTAAAGCTTTTAGATGTAGTTGTATGGATATATGCATATACCATAGCTATTTGGAATACTAGGATGAAAGTCTTTAAGACCAAAGAAGACCATAATTTAATTGCTCTAATTGAAAAAATAATTATATATATATATTTAGCCATATAAAGAGCCATTTTGGAGGTTGCAGTTTAATGTAAATATTTCAGAATTTCGTTTAAAAAGTCAATAAATTAATTTAAGTTAATTTTATCAGTACAGCCAATTAATAATGATAGTAAATGATAGTATTTTTTCTTCAGTTAATACAACTAAACATCCTTTTTGTATACAAATGTTGCTTTGTTTTACTTCTATATTGGTCATTTTTATCTAAATGTATATTTTATTGATTATTGTTGTAGTAAATTGGTCCAAAAACTAGTTTGATTCTGAAAAGCCAGCTTTTTATACTTTTTTCTTCTTCTTTTCTCTTTGTGGCAGGCATTGCAGTGTTCTGCTATTCTGTGTCAGTGTCTATTGGTGGGATCTTAGCCTCCCGCTACCTGCACCAGACAATGCTCTACAATGTCCTGAGATCGCCAATGTCTTTCTTCGAACGCACACCCAGCGGCAACCTTGTCAATCGATTTGCCAAAGAGACCGACACCATTGACTCTGTCATCCCTAGCATCATAAAAATGTTCATGGGCTCACTGTTTAATGTGCTTGGCTCATGTGCTGTCATCCTCATCGCCACGCCGCTGGTAGCCGCCATCATCCCCCCTCTGGGTCTGGTGTACTTCTTTGTACAGGTCAGTCAGTTATTTCACCTTCTGAATGCTTGTTAGTATAGGCTAGCAACACTTTAGGGTAAAATACAATGTTGTAGCAGTAGTATACATTTAAATAGAAAAGATTCGAGATTGAGAGTTGCTGCTCTAATGTGTCTTTCCGTCTTTGTTAGCGTTTCTACGTGGCGTCTTCCCGGCAACTGAAACGACTGGAGTCTGTGAGCCGCTCTCCGGTCTACACACACTTCAATGAAACTCTGCTGGGCACCAGTGTGATCCGAGCGTTTGGAGAGCAGCAGCGCTTCATCAGGGAGAGTGACGGCAGAGTGGACCACAACCAAAAAGCTTATTTCCCCAGCATTGTAGCCAACCGGTGAGAACTCAAGAAACCTCCCTAGGTTTTAGGTCTCATTTACTTAGATATATTAGTGTTTTGTTGTTTGGAAAGATTAAGTTTTCTGTGTGTCTTTGTGCCTCTGTGTCTTGGAGATGGCTGGCGGTAAGGTTGGAGTATGTGGGGAACTGCATTGTGACATTTGCAGCTCTTTTTGCTGTGATGGCCAGGGACAGTCTGAGTCCAGGAATCATGGGGCTTTCCATCTCCTATGCGCTGCAGGTCAGTCTGACATCTACAAATGCTGAGATACAAGGCAGATGTCCACCCAAGTTCTTACTACTCTTGTATTTCACACAGGTCACAGCATCTCTGAACTGGTTGGTGCGGATGTCCTCTGAGCTGGAGACAAACATAGTAGCGGTGGAGAGGGTGAAGGAATATGGAGACACAGAGAAAGAGGTCAGTGCACCAGCAGGCAGATTGTGTGTGATCATTCTGTACTTCTGTTGAGTCCAATCTGTGATTAGCCTGGTTTCCTTATCTCACACTGTACTAGAGAGATAAGGACAGTTAGCGCACTTGGGAGGGGCGGGAAATAGTTTATGTCTACAAGATGAGCCACTTGTTTTTCCAGAAAGAATTTGGATAATTGATACATGATGTCTCCATGGATTTTTTTCTTTGCCATTATGAGGATTTTAGGTTAAAATGTATATGCATGTATAAAGGGAATGTGTATATCTGAGATCTTGTAACTGTTGATTTTTTTTCTATCATTTGTCTTTTGCTATTTCTAAAAAATTATTTCTTCACTAGTTCATTAAAAATGGGCTTTCAGTGTGACGGATAATTTTTTTTAATGCTATGTACAAATATGCGGTGTTCCTTTTAAATTATAATTCATACACTTATTAAACGTTACATTAATTGTAATGTTAATTGTAAGTTTGGGGTCTGTCATTTTTTGTGTGTGAAGAAATTAATTGATTAATTCAGTAAGGATGCATTAAATTGAGCAAAAGTCTAAATGTCACAAAAGCTTTATTTTTCAAATAAATACTCAAGACTGATCTCATGAAATGGCGTATGTATGGCATACATACTTGGCAGTGGCGTGTATGTTTATGCAAAGTCATGATGTCATGTTGAAATACTAGTCTTTTGAACTATCTGTCCATCAAAGAATGCTGAAACAAAAATGTATCGTGTTTTCCACAAAAAAATTAAGCAGCACAACTGTTTTCTAAATTTGATAATAATAAATGTTTATTGAGCATCAAATCGACATATTATAATGATTTCTGAAGGATCATGTGACACTGAAGACTGGAATAATGATGCTAAAAAATAATTCACAGGAATAAATTACATTTGAAAATATATTAAAATAGAAAAGTTATTTTAAATTGTTATAATATTTCAAAATATAACTTTTTTTAAGGCAACCTTGGTGAGCATAAGAGACTTTCAACCCCAAATGTTTGACCAGTTGTATAATTAGCACAATTAGCAGATTAAAATAGTATTAGATGTATGTTAGTTCATGTCAAAGTTGACTTTATTTACTTTCAATCATTTGTTTCAGTGTTAAAGATGGATTGTTGAGATGTGATTGGTCTGTGCTGTATTGATGTCCCTGTTCACAGGCTGAATGGAGGTTGGAGAATTCAACTCTTCCTGCTGGCTGGCCGACCGTTGGTCGCATTGAAATCCGCAACTTTGGCTTGAGATACAGAGAGGACTTAGAGCTGGCTATTTGTGATATCTCGGTCAACATTGAGGGAGGAGAAAAAGTGTGTGAAATCATTCCAATATCCAAAATCTGTTCATGCTTTGACTTTGTCAGTAAACAATGTTCATTTAGGAATCTTTTGACCTACAAAGTCAATCATGTATGTATGTTTTTTTGTGTTTTTCTTAGGTGGGAATTGTGGGTAGGACCGGAGCAGGAAAGTCCTCTCTGACATTAGGGCTCTTCCGCATCATTGAGGCAGCTCAGGGGGAGATGCGTATAGATGGAGTGAACATTGCTGAGCTGGGCTTGCATGAGCTACGATCCAGAATCACAATCATTCCTCAGGTATCGCAGTTGAATAGACCTAAACACTCATTTGCTGTTATCAATAATACAGTTGTCACATTGTTGTTTTCCTTTCAGAATAAATTTTTTTTCCCCTCAGTTAACTTGCCAATGACAATTGAACTATGCTGTTTTTGTTCATCTTTTTCATATATATCCACCTCAGGATCCCGTGCTGTTCTCAGGTTCCTTGCGCATGAATCTGGATCCCTTTGATGGCTACACTGATGAGGAGGTGTGGAGATCTCTGGAACTCGCACATCTCAAGAACTTTGTGTCTGGCCTGCCTGACAAACTCAACCATGAGTGTTCAGAGGGTGGAGAGAATCTCAGGTACAAACTCTTGACAAGATTCCTCCCTCTTTATCACTTGACTAAAAGCTGATCTGAGTGTTTCTGACGGGATATTCTGGGCTTCAGTTTGGGTCAGCGGCAGCTGGTTTGCCTGGCTCGAGCTCTCCTCAGGAAAACCAAGATTCTGGTTTTGGATGAAGCCACTGCAGCCGTGGATCTGGAGACGGACGATCTGATACAGTCCACTATCCGAACTCAGTTTGAGGACTGCACCGTTCTGACCATCGCACATCGCCTCAACACCATCATGGACTACACAAGGTAAACTTTATCCTTATTTGTTGTTTTTGGAATAATGAATCTGCAAAAATGTCAAATAAAAAAATATATATTAACAAAATATTATATAAAACCACAACAATGTTTTGTTATTATATAATAATATTTAATAAATATTTGTTAATAAGTCTTTTTTTTTTCTCTCAAGGGTGCTGGTTCTCGATAAAGGCAAGATGGCAGAATTTGATTCTCCATCCAAATTAATTGCCAAGAAGGGAATTTTCTACAAGATGGCCAAAGACTCAGGTTTGGTCTAATAATTAGAGGGGCTGAAGAGCCCTCTGTTCATTTAGGACATATCACTGGGTGGAGCACATGGAGAGTGGACCTGGCGAGACTGACTCTGAAGGTACCTCTTCTGTGGGCCTGGAGCTCTTACACACACACACACACACACACACACACACACACACACACAGTGTGAATATGACACCACTCCATTCTTCCGCTCCTCAGCTACTGTAGCCCTCCGTTTTTCAATCGCGTTTTAAAGGTTTCTCTGCTTTTGAAGGTTGTTTGATGCCAACATTTGGGATGTTTGAAACTAGTTTAATTTCTTCATCACTGTTTTTGTTGTCCGTTTTCATCTGAAAGACTTCTAAACCACGCTTTTTCTGCCTGTTGTTTACTGATGAAAACCTTTGTTTGCAACATTGTTTCACTTGAAGGAGTAAAGAACAAAGTTTCTCTGTGCAGTGTACCTTTGATGCAATGATCAATTGTATACTGACCAAACAGCTGCTGTGAAATCCCTCCATGAGCACGAGGGGCTTCATCTCACGGCACGCCAAAGTTAATGTTTGAAGCTATTCTCATCATCAAAGAAATGTTCTGTAAAAAGAGACATTTGAGTTTTACCTCCAGATAGCCATTGTTTTCTCTCAATTAAACTTTATTTATACTTTAAGAATATCTGTTACAATATATTTTTCTTTTCTTTCATATAATATTATTTTATCATGTAACATATTTATTACTGGGTATTACCCACTGATGGTGACTTAAGCCTTGCCATTATAATGCTGTAGAGGCTACATTGGCCTACTGCTTTCATTGGTGAATGTATTTAGCTGCCGTATTTGATTTATGATCCTTGTTTACTGTTATTGTTTTTCAGTGATCATTTTACCAAAAACAATGAATGCACTTATTGTTCTGTGTAAAAAAGGTCAAACCAGTGTGTGTCTCCCCCTCCTGTTTTGGTGGGGGTGATATTGTTTTTAATTTAGCAGGATTTATCCTAAACATATTTAAGGTCAGATACCCAAATTGTAGTAGTTCTGTAAGGACCGGTTGTTGTGCAGATTGCTGTACCTGCTGAGCTGTGTGCTGTGTGCTTCACTCGCCGTGCTGTATACCATATATCTGTTGAATGTACGCTTGAGTGGGCCATGTTGTGTCATTCATCAGTTCCTCCACTCTAGATCATTTAAGCCTTTTGAGTTTTTTTTTCAAGGCCAATTTTTTTTTTTTTTAAATAACTGACAGACAGACTTTAAATGAAAAAGTTACATACTTGTATGATTTGTATGTAAACATAAAGGTAATTATTTGATATTTGTATACATGCACTAGTTTTAAGTGTACTTAGTTTCATAAATCAAGCTATGTAAAGGGGAAATATAAATAAATTTTTGTAAAGAGCCCATAGTCTGTTTTTCTTATCTTTTATCTCATTGTACTTAAACTTAAGATCCTGTTTTCTTATTTTGTTAGAGAGAGAAAGAAAACAATTACTTCAATCAATACTACCAACATTTATTTTACTGAAGCTGGCCAGAGAATAAAAATAGCATTTTCAAGTCTGACAGTCACACATGAAGTGTGCATGTAAAGGTTATAAATATATAAAAATACAGTTATCATACAGTACAAAATACATAAATACTGACGTAAATTTTTACAGTATAGAAAACGTACTAGTATTAAAACAGACAAATTCTTTATATGGATGACTGTTGCATTGTTTTTAACATGAATTAATGTTTCTCACATTATGAATAGCTTGCATCTTTCACCTTTATAAGAATTTAGGGTTGAATATGTTGATTGATTAATAAACTCTTCAAGTAGAATTGTGACTAGTTCTATAGCTGTCTTTTCAGGATCTTCTTCAAAACTTCAATTTGACAGCAATGAGAGATGGTGAACATGGCTATGCATACTGTCCGACCTACTGAAGACCTCTGCAGTACGTTAATGTTAATCAAGTCTTCATATTCTGAGATGAGAATGTTTACGACGAGAGAATCAGTGTTCCTTTAGCATCTCAGATGTCAGTTAAAGAATCAGCAGGATTCTGGAGAAAATGTGGACACCTGCTCTTGTAGAACGGCTATTACGGGCAATACCTCTTCGTCCTGAGATGTGTGCTTCTCTTGATTGAGAAGGCAAGACATGCCCTTTGGTAAGTACTGAGATGAAAAGTTTCAGGTAGTCTCAGAAGGTGTATTGGTGAGATGTTCTGCACCATTATTTTCATAGTCTCTCACGAGTGATGAGTTGATTCTGTCACCGATGGTTCTTTTACAGGATCACACTAGCCCAGCCTCGCGGCACATTCGGTAGAACTGACCACGCTGAGAGATCAGATTGGATGGAGAGTCCATCTCTGTGATGTGCCCTCTGTCCATCACAATCACCCTGTTGGGAACAGTTGAATAGGACTGGGTTAGAACATTGTCATTAATCATAATAGTATTCTACTTAGAAGTACACATGTGGACTTTTTTTGCACCTTGTGTAGTCCATGATGGTGTTGAGGCGATGTGCGATGGTCAGAACGGTGCAGTCCTCAAACTGAGTTCGGATAGTGGACTGTATCAGATTGTCCGTCTCCAGATCCACGGCTGCAGTGGCTTCATCCAAAACCAGAATCTTAGTTTTCCTGAGGAGAGCTCGAGCCAGGCAAACCAGCTGCCGCTGACCCAAACTGAAGCCCAGAATATCCCGTCAGAAACACTCAGATCAGCTTTTAGTCAAGTGATAAAGAGGGAGGAATCTTGTCAAGAGTTTGTACCTGAGATTCTCTCCACCCTCTGAACACTCATGGTTGAGTTTGTCAGGCAGGCCAGACACAAAGTTCTTGAGATGTGCGAGTTCCAGAGATCTCCACACCTCCTCATCAGTGTAGCCATCAAAGGGATCCAGATTCATACGCAAAGAACCGGAGAACAGCACGGGATCCTTGGGCAAAAAGGTGTGGTTGTAATTAAAGCACTCAATCAATTAATCTTTTTTTTTTGAAAGTGTGTGTTATTGATTTGCTATTAAATATTTTCCCATTTTCAGCTGTACCTGTGGGATGATGGTGATACGAGATCTCAGTTCATGCAATCCAATCTCTGCAATGTTTATCCCATCTATGTATATCTTTCCTTTTGCTGCCTCAAGGATCCGGAATATTCCGAGAGCTAGAGATGATTTTCCAGCCCCTGTTCTTCCCACAATTCCAACCTGAGTGGATTAGATGAACGGCTTAGTACGTAATAAAAAAAGTAAAAACACAAAATGTGTTCATTTCCTCCAGATGTTATATTTACTTTTTCTCTCTCATTAACACTGAGGGAGATTTCTTTCAAGGCCCAGTCAAGACCCCTGCGGTACTGAAGTCCATATTCCTGAAATCCAATGGATCCTGATCTTGGCCAGTGTGACGGGAGTGGGCTGTCCTCGAAGGTCCATGGTGCCTGCGACAACCCAAGATAGACTTAGTGACCTCAAGAATGAATGTAAAAATATACTTTGGGATCACTTTGCATAAAGGAATTTATGTGAGAAAAATCATTCAAACCAACATTACCTCCTTTTTTGTTTCGGCATATTCCTTGACTCGCTCAACAGACACAATGTTGTTCTCTACATCAGTCCATGCCCTCACAATCCAGCTCAGGATCCCAGTTACCTGAAATAATTTTTTCTTGAGAACTACTTCCCTAATAGGCAGAAAATAACATGTATGGCTTTTTGACTTGAGTTCCTTACCTGGAGAGAGTGGGACACAGCTAGCCCTACAATTCCAGGGCTTAAAGTCGCCCTTCCCAAAACAGAGAGGATAGCTGCAGCAAGGACCAGCAAGTTACCCAGAAACTCTAGATTTACTGCCAGCCACCTTTTGGAATAACATTGAAGATATTGTACAGAGTTAGATTGAAGGGCCAGGACTAGTAACAAAGAATGAATAAGACTGAATCTGACCTGGTGGCCACAAATCTTGGGAAATAGGACGTTTGATTGTGGTCCACTCGGCTGTTAGCCACTAGGATGAATCTAGGCTGTTCACCAAAAGCCCGGATCACGCTGGCTCCTTGAACTGTCTCGTTGAAATGAGTATAGATGGGTGAACGACTCACCGACTCTAGTCTACGCAACTGACAGGACGTGGCCACGTAGAAGCTCTGAAAACACGGGAGAATAGATGTCAGATAAAAGACTGGTGCTCCTTGTTATAATACTCTTGCCTGCTGAGCAATCTGTAGTAGCATACCTGGATAAAGGCATAGAAGAGAGTCAGTGGCAGTATGATCACTCCTGCAAAAGGAGTAGCCATCAGCACGATTATGCAAACCTCCAGAAGTTTGAACACATAGCCCAGCATCATCTTTAGACCATCAGGGATCATGCAGTCAATGGCGTCTATCTCTTTCGAGAAACGATTGAGAAGATTACCACTGGGTGTACTCTCAAAGAATGACATGGGAGAGTGAAGTACATTGTTGAGAAGGTCCAAATGAAGATGCCGGGATGCAATTATTCCTCCAAGTGAAATAGCCACAGTAGTCCCAAAAATTGCAGTTCCTGCAATATGACATCACAGTTAATGGTCAGGAACAATACATAGCCCAAGGATACTCCATGCAGAGATATTTAACCTTGTGCAAAGCCGAGAGCTCCAAAAACACCAAGCTTCAGATCTGTGTTGACCTGAGTTCCATTTACAACCGGCTCATCTGCCCACAGGCTTAGCCAGTAGTTGTAGGCCAGTGAGGCAGCCTGCTGAAACGCATAGAGGAAGATGATGGGGATGATGAGGGCCAGGCCAATGGTCCTGAAGTACTCCACATACAGCTCCAGTTTCACCTGTGTGACCCATTATGAAGAATGTGTGAGGAACAGTACTCTGGATAATTTAGTGCACTTTCAGGCTATATTATGGTGTTCGGAACAATGAAGCCCAAAGGCCTGTAATCAGGGATTAAATCCTGATCCAAATGATCTTTGTGGGGACACGAGAGCATCTGAAACGCTTTTCGTTGACCTGTAGCTGAACTTTAAAATGGACCTTCCAATCCAATTCTCTGGCGTTTGGTAATGCGTTTACCCATTGTTTGCCATGTCTGTGGATGTCTCTATAACTTACTCGGCCTGTATGGGCTTTGTCAGCCTGGGTCAGTCTCCCAATTTCCTCTTGGTCCTGCTCCTGTTCTGTGTCAGATATGGCCTCCATGGTTTGTATACTGGCACTTCCCATGTCTCCACTTCATTAAATCAAATTGACAGAAAGGTGAATATGTATTCTTCAACAACGGTTGCATTTGCATTTTCAAAACTTGGTTACCTGATGAGTTGCTCCTGGGAGAGGTCAATTGAGAAGTCTGTCATGCTGAGACGAGAGACTGATTTCCTGGTCCCTAAAACAAAGTGATTCTGCATTTTTAACCGTGTTAACATGAAAATAGTGTTGTAGTGTTTAGTCATTTGTTAAGCTGCACTCAAATCTTTTTTATCTTACCTCTGTGGGTGGCACTTTCCTTGCGTTCGCTAACAGAAAAAGCTTGAACGAAGTCAGCAAAGGCGTTTTGTCTGCTCAAAAGCTCGGTATAAGAGCCCATCTCTGTGATTTCTCCATCAGCCATCACCAGGATCAGGTCAGCCTGGGGCAGGAAGCTCAGCCCGTGGGTCACCAGGATACGAGTCTGTTTTAGGGAGCATGATTAAATAAGCTAGTTAGTTAGTTTGTTATTTTAAGCCTGTTCATGTCTGTTACAGGGTTGGACAAAATTCAGAATTGAAGAACATTCCCTTTTCATTTAAGAGTTGGAATTCAAGTTAAATTGTCCACATCCACATACAGTTTAATTGACCCTTCGCATGGAGCTTGATTGACAGGTGATCTGACCAATCATACTTCGCCATCCGCCATTTTGTCCGACAAAGCAGTTAGGAGAGTTAGTAGATTAACATGGGAGAACTTGATTAACTTGAGAAACGGAGGGTACTGATGCCTTTCCGTGGTTAAAACAACATTCCTTCTTATGTTCATTCATTTTTATTTGATGCTATAAATTAACTAGAAGAAAGAGATGATCGGTTCACGAGCAGTTTTTTTCTGAGGTTCTACAGCGATCTGTCAGACACATTAAAGAGCCACAAAACGGTATTTATTGTTTAAATTTTATTTTAACAAATGACCAAATTTGAAAGGTGAGACTGTTTAATGTGTTTAATATCAAAAGTAACCGAAAAGTAACCTGGTCTGTCAGCGTGTTGTCAGTGTCCTCTCTGCTCAACGATGTATTTTTCATTGCATGAGAACATGGTGTGGCGTGAGAGCGGTGTAGCTTGTCGGACATAGCGACAGTAACTAAGGGGGACAGGTCTTTGCGAACGGTCAATTGTAATGACAGGACGAGAAATGAGCTAAACTGCAATTCGAAAAGAAATTCAGCACCGGTAATCCTGTCTGTCTAATCTAGTATGTCAACTTTTTTTTTTTTCATCTAAACTTGCTTTTCTAGTTTAAATTACACTTTGCGTTTTGAATTTCAGTTTATTTTAATTCTACTTGCATTGAAATTCGAATTGCGATTCACCATATTTTCCTACTTCAATTTAGAATGTAGCATTTCACATATTAGATTTTAGGATCACATATTTTGTTTATCTTACTCATATATATATATATTTTTTTTTACCTCTCCCAGTCCAAGAAAATGAGCGATTGCAGTTGCATATCACATTACATTTGGAATAGAAACAAAAACAAAAGACAGAAACAAAAAACAACACTATTTACAGACAGCATGGAAGGTGGGCAGTTGAAGTAAATATGCAAAAGACTAATGGTACCTTATTTTTAAGAACTCCATTAGGTCCAATGACCTTTTTGAAGATGTGCTGACCCACATGTGCATCCACAGCTGACAAGGGATCATCCATCAGATAGATATCAGCCTTCTTGTAGACTGCGCGTGCCAGACTCACTCTCTGTTTCTGACCTCCTGACAGATTCAGCCCCTGCGAACATTGTAGAAATGTAGTGGGAGTTTTACTCTGCTGGTATATTTGAAATTTAAAATAAATTAGATTTTTTACACTTTATTCTATCATGTCTGGTTCAGACACAGTGTAAGAGTCGTTCTCAATCTATGTTTACCTTCTCTCCAATCTCTGTCGAGTCTCCTCCAGGTAGGATCTCCAGGTCTGGTAAGAGAGCACAGGCCTCCACCACTTTCTGGTACCAGCTGCCTTTCCTCTCACGTCCAAACAAAATGTTGCCTTTTAGAGTGGCATTCTGGATCCATGCTTGCTGAGGCACGTAAGCCACCGAGCCCTGAAAGAAAGTGCTATATTTATATGTGGAATATGTGAATGATGCCAATATATTTTTAATAATGTTCATGAATGATTTACTGTAACTGTGACGCGACCACTTTTCTTTTCCATCTCTCCCAACATTGCAGACAGAAGAGAGGATTTTCCACTGCCCACATGACCTACCACAGCCACCAGTGAACCACGTTGCACTTTGACATTGATCCTGCAGAAATTAATCGTTGCCAGATTATTGTCTTCATATGCTTAGAAATGGTGGATCTACAATTAAATATTCAAAGTCACCTACCTCCTGAGACATGGTGTACTATCTTTAGACCAGCTGAAAGTGCCGTTGTCAATAACAACACCATCGACATCTGACAAAAGGAGGAAATGAAGAGGTGAGCTCATGTTGTTCCAAACCTGTATGATTTTGGAAGATTTTTCCATGCTCTTTTCAGAGCAGTTGCAGTGAATGAGAGTTTTCAAGCTTCAAAATACAAAGATACCATAATAAAAGTGTTCTATACAACTCTTGCACAATCACAGTATATTTACATTTTTTTGAAAACATTTGAGTTTCAAGAACTGCTTGAACTCTATGAAGCATTGTGAGAGGCATAGACTAAAATTATTTTCACTGAAAACCATAAAAATTCTAAAATCCATGTCTTGTTCATGAGAGAAAAAGACATTTATAATGCAATAAATATATTAAGTCAGGTCTTTTCAAAGAATCAGCTAACCAGAAATTAACTGAATCTGAATTTTTAGAACGACTGATTCGGTTCTCAAGTTCAACTCGATGATTAAAGAAGTGAATTCTCATTAAGCCTGTTGCAGAAGTTAACAGCTCACTGGCACATTATTCAGAACATTTCCTTTTGGTTATATGGAAGAAAGAAAGCCATCCATGCCATGAAGGTGAGCAAACTGACACATTTCATTTTTGGGTAAACTATCCATTTAAGTGTGCATTGCATTTGAGGCTCATAAAACTATACCACAAGTTAATGAGGGAACAGGATGATGATAATTATTTTGCTTAATACATTTACATCATTTTTCTACCATCATCCATGGGATATTATTGGATTGTCTCCAATATTTGGATGAAGTAGAGAGAAAGCATTCTCACAAAAACTTCTTTGACCTTTGATATAAGTAGTGTTTTAAAATGTGTATTTAACACGCACAAATGTGGAAAAAGTAATAGAAATATAATTACAGCTCCAAAGCTGAAAATCCCCTTCCAGTGACCACTGCATGAAGTCATCATACGCATTTCAACCACTACCAACACCCACCTCCTAGCCGCACAATTTCCTTGTAGTGTTTGCTGAATTACAGCATTTAAATGAATTTTTCTGACTGCCTGCACAAATGGCCATGTCTTGTATTAGAACTGCAAAAATATTCTTCAAGGTGGGTCTTTTTGGCAGATCATTTATGTTTTGTTATGGCTTCCTGCATTAGGATTCCACCATCACATTGATATGGAAAAATGTCTTTACTGCTCAATATGTATAACAATGTTGGTCATCTAAGGCATTTTATAAGCTTCAGAAAAAGTTTGAAAACAATGACAAGCTAATGCACTCACCAGGATTGTAGGGAGATCTCTCCACACTATCTGGTTTCAGCTCGTCTTGACAGAGGAACTTTCCGAGACGTTTGAGAGAAACCACTGCCTTAGAAACAAGAAGAAGATAACTTCTTTTTGATAATTGACTTGAAAATACACAAATACATAAGCGTTCAAATATTTGAATTGCAGTAATGCTGCTCACCTGCATGGTAGTGCTCATTGCGAAGGGAAGTTGACTGAGTGGAGCTTTGAGAATATTGATGAGAGCCATGGACACAAAGACCTTCTGAGCATCCAGAACATGCCTATCATCTATCAACACGTACACTCCAAACATGGAAAATGCAATCTGAAGGCAAAGTGGTGTACAAGGTTACAATTTTTCAGTTGTTAGGACTATATTAATGTGTTAAGATGATGAAATCATCCAAGAATTATGAAATGTACCAAGAAAGTTGAGGAGTTGAAGGAGGCGATTGATATTGAGTAAAGGATCTGAGACTTCTTCAAAGCATTTAGCTCTTTTTCCCTGTAGCCAAGAACACGTTCTCTGAAAGCATTCTCCCAGGCATAAAACTTCAGGATCTTTATTCCGCTCAAAATCTCATTCATAAGCTTAATGCGGCCGTCCATGTACTTCATCTGGACCTCCTGAGAGCAGAAAACAGGTTAAAACACGTGTGAATTGAGAATCATGCAAGCAAAGTTGCTTACAAGACCAGAAAGAAACCAATATGGGCAAGTTTTTATGGACAGAACTGGACTGACAGTCCTCATGCTCATGTTTTAAATTATCAGTAGACATGAAGTTCCTGGGATGACGCTGTGTACTGACAGGACCTCGGTCGCCACAGCACGAATATTATGGAAATGTTATTTGACTCCATGGAAAAACATGGATGATACCTGGAGCTTGCTTCTCATTTTGGCAATTATCCCATTTAAAGGGAAGATGAGAATCACAGTGGCAATGCCAGCCAACGCAGATGGGCCGAGACGCTGTACAGAGATGAGACATTGAAATGAATGAATTCGTGCAAATATTTTAGGACATCTTTATACCTTATTTATCCCCAAAACATTAGTAGTAGCTTACATATGAACACATCTTTATTTCTAGAAGCATCACTTCTCACCTGCCAGAGGAAGAAAAGACATAAGGCGATTTCAATCGGGGCCACCCACACTGCATTGAAGTACACCACGAAATCCATGAGTTTCTGGGTGTCAGCCGAAACCAAGTTCACAATCTCTCCGACTGTACATGATCTACGGGCCGCGCTGTTGATGACCAGAGACTGTGGAGACAAAAATGAAAGTGAGAACCATAATATGTATCTTTGCATTTCGTAGTAAACAGTTCAAAAACCTACCTTCCTGTACACTAGGCCCATGACTGCAGTTTTAACCCTCATGCCCACCGTGAAGCAGGTATACATGTACTGATGGTTGAACAGGGACTGCAGACAAGACAGCAGGAACATCAGAAAGGCAAAGAGGTAACCCTTCCACAAGGGGGCATCTTCATCCCTCACAAAGCCGAGCAGTAGGCTGAAGAACAAGAAACAGACATTGTCATGATTTAGTGACACCTAAACAGTAGCACACCATTTTTGCATATGAGCTGAATTTAATTTAATTTTGTCTTTATTTAAAGGTGCATAGCGCAACTTTCTGAGTTTTTGCAGAACTATACCACCTCTGGCGGCAAGCGAAACTGCAGCCAGAGATGTGGCTTGCACTAGACAAAAGTTTTCTTTTTTTTATCTTACGTGGAGTTTGCGTTGGTGTTTGAAATGAACTACAAGCAGGTCTCTTACAATCCATCTTCTACGGAGAATGCCGGCGAATACACAAACCTGCCAGACATAGCTATGTGTGCGTGCCGTGAAGGCGCATGACGTCACGCCCAGTCTAAAATTCGGCCCGAATCCCTGTTATTTATTTTACTTTACAGGATTATAGAGACAATCTCAGTGATCAGAGAAGGGCTCATTCAGCCCATCAGGCAATTGTTTAAGCATGTATGGGTTAGAAAACGGGTATTTTTAACATGAAAAGTTGCTTAATGCACCTTTAACATGAAATACAGCAAAGCCAAACCTAAAAAAAACTGGGACTGAACAAATATGGCTGACCCTAAACAACAACCCCGGGTAAATGCATCAAAGTTTCTCAGACTGCACAATCTCTGTAAAGGGGTGTTTTGATGGCCTTAGTTCCTGTGGTTCTGCAGCAGGGAACCCACCACACTGCTCCTGGCTAGTTATATGGCAGACGAAGTGGCTTAATTTGATGATCCAACTGCAGTTTCTTTGAATTTTTAGAGCTATTGCTCAGCCACAAACAATATGATGCTGCAGAGAGCATACTCTCCTTAACGTCGTGGTGCATGGGACAAAATTAACAGTGTGTGGCTGTACCACAGCAGGATGTGGGGGTGTTGGGGGGGGGCGGCTGACTGTGAACTCAGTGTTGAGTTCAGACTCAATACTGAGAAAGGGCAACAAGTTCATAGACAGTTAAGTTTCCCCTTACAAATGCTCTACATTTACACATTGGCCTTACATACTGTAGATGTTTTGGTTTTGCGCACAAAGAAATGAATATTGAATATTGAAATGAATAATGAATCAACATTAGAGCTCGTCTTGTTTAGTAAAGTTTTGTAGTAAAGCAGTCAAAACATTCTAAATACACTACCACTCCAAAGGAGTAATGTAAGATTGTTTTAAAATAAATGAATACTTTTATTCAGAAAGAATGCGTTAAACAGAATTTTTTATGGATGTCTTTACTGTCACTTCTAATCTATTTCAAATAATGCTGTTCTTTTGAACTTACTATCCATCAAGGAATCTTGCAAAAATGGTTTCCACAAAAAAATTAAGCAGCACAACTATTTTTAACATTGATAATAATAAGAAATGTTTCCTGAGCATCAAATAGTCAGCATATTAAAACTATTTCTGAAGGATCATGTGACACTGAAGACTGGAGTTATGATGCTTTGACTACACAGCAATAAATTGCATTTTTTTTAAATTGCTGTTTTACTGTATTGATCAAATAAATGCAGCCTTGGTGAGCAGAAGAGACTTCTAAAAACATAAACAAAATCTTACAGAGCCCAAACATTTGTACAGTGTATGTTTTCCACTACATACAGTATCACTGTACATGCCATGACAGAATTACTGCCTCTCTCACCTTAACACTTGTGGTATGGAGAACATGAAAGCATCTTGAATGACCAGACAGAGAGTCCCAGTCAGGAAGTAGGGGCCAAAGTTTTTGGCTAGTGTGCGTAGCAGACAGAAGCCTGAGCTTTGTTCTTTATGGAGTTTTCTGAGCAGCTGCTTCTGCTCGCTCAACTTATAACCAAGAGCTTGTGATCCGTTCAGAGAGCTCTCTTGCCTGTGTTTCAAGGAGAGAACACAACATTTGTAACCGTACTTTAGTCTCTGGAATGGCATTGCTAGCATTGTTGCAACAGTAAAAAAATTACACTTTGTCAACTAATAATACAAATAAATCAGTAGTTATGAGCAGGCAAATTATGGATGTTACATATTTTACTGACTAAATCTCATACGTGTGCACAGTATAAATCATTTAAGGAAATAGCAGGTGTCTTACTGTTGCAGTTTGGCGCATTGCTTGGCCCACTCTTTCTCTAGATCACAGATGATTTTTTCAGATGTATCCTCTTCTCGTAGAGACCAGAGGTCTTCAGCTTTTAAAGGTGAGCGGTAGCCCTTTACCACCAATCTGTGGAGCACAAATATGTGTGTTTCTCTATATCTCAGTGGGTTTTTATTCCCCGGACCTTCACAAGAATCTCAGAAACTCATGTAATGAGAGACAAAAAGATGACTCTACCTGCCGTACCACCAGAAAAGTATTTTTGAAAGGAAAGAAGCATCCTCAACTGGACACGGATTCTAGTGCAAAAAGCAATATTTCCAGGTATTATTTTTTTTACCGTTTTCCAAATAATAGTTTACGAGTAAAAAATTACAACAAACAACATTGATGACACTCTACCTTTACATATACAGGTTTAAAAGTTGCTGGGCGTTTATCAGCAAAACAGCTGAGGATGAGCTGAGCCAGCTGGAGAGAGAAGAATGTGAAAAATGCCACGAATCTCATCGCATCCGCAGAGAAACCCTGAAACACACATGACTGGATATCAGTAGAATATAGACAACAGTGTGGAGAACAGTACATTGGAAGCATAAATGTTTCTTTTTTCCATGCTTTTTTGTGTGGTGATGCCTAGTGATGATAAACTATAAAACATAAAATATCATAATGAAAACTTATATTTAATTTGTTGTGGTCAACAATCAGCTAATAATTCATCTGTAAAATAAGTACTTTTCATGCTAAGTATATATAATTGCTTATTTGTTATTACTGTATATTAATATATTATTATAATATATATATATATTTAGTGTAATGCTTGTTTTCATTTCTTCATAAAAATTTGATCAAACTATAATTTTTAGATCCCCTGTAGACCTGTAGAGCCAGGCAGTACTGAACAAAAAAACTCTTGATTTCCTAGCAGAAATTTAATTATACGACAGATGAATTATTAAATAACCCTGCATGTTTTCATTCTCCCCTTCTGTGGAGATACACATAAGTGATGCATCCACATTTGCCAGGGATTTCCCAAAGAGTCATTCGCCACATAACCTGCATGCTTCCTGTGGGACTACAATCCGTATTTTCTCTTCTGCCTGCCGTACTACCAGGGCTGATCTGAGATCAGCCGCCCAGTTTGTCTCACCGCAGTGTGCGGAGGCGGGACCGGTGGCTGATGTGGGGACTGCTCTTTTGGGGATGATGCCTGCTGTTCCCCTCCCTTCCTTTCAAAGACCTCAGCTTATTATAATGACCTAAATGTTCCATCAAACTAGGATTAATGACACAACAAATCTATTTATGAACACTTCTAAATCGTGGTATAAAAATGCAGACCATAGAAAGATCTTCATGCCAATAGACTGAGACTCTTCATTCACAACCTCTAATAGTAGAAAAAGTTATTGTTAATGGTGTTTAGTGAGTATTCAATCACACACTGGCCTATGAAGCTATCTTGTCCTTTTTCTCCTGGTATCCATGCTCTTGTCATATTTATGCAGCCTATAGGAAAATGTGCACATTTTATTCAAATATTAACTTGTTAAAGATTTTGTTAGCATATTGCTGTAGTTGTGTTCACACAATGAAACATGCCAAATTGGGCAGACATAGTTTTTGTACAGGCTATCATACAAAGAAATTATGAACAAGTACATTTATTTAATTAAATATAATATTTATGAATTATAAAACACTTTTGCTTTTGCTATGTTTGTATCATTGTATTACAGTTTTTGCATTTGTTGTTTGGGACAAAGTTTTACCACGCAGCACTTGATCTATGTATGTAGACATTGCATAATACAAGGTTCCAGATTTGTTAGAGAGAAAATATGCCGAGGCCTGGATCTGCTGCTGAAAGTTTTACAGGGGCCACAGAAGGCATCCATTCCCATGGACTTCTGACAGAAATGGTGTCAAATGGCCAAGCTACAAGAGAAAGTGGCAGCGCAGGCCTCTTTAAGAGTATGTAAACACAAGCTTCACTCAAATGGTCACAGTCCAAACTCTGGACACCACAATGCAGGATACTGTGATTATTTGTCTGCCACACTGTATGCTTAAACAGTTTGGAGAAACTCAAATTGGTTAGGGAACATATCCTCCCACAGTGTGGTATTGAGAGGACCAAGCACCAGTTGTTTTGCTGATTCTGTTGGACCTGCTGCTTATTGGCAGAGGGCTCATTTGGGGCACAAACCCACCCCAAACCAAGCTTCAGTTCCTATCCAAAGCATAATATCTTTAAAAGCGTACATTTATTACATTTTAAAATCTTGCAGTTTTGGTCCATCAGACTGTTTTGTTGCCTCACTTTTATCACTTTTGTGATAAGGAGGACCCCACCCAAATTAACCCGAGAGACAGACAGACCGATGAAAACAGTAACAGCATCCGCAGACGTATGCGGCTTCTCCTGTCCTATCTGTCCCGGAAAAACACCAGCGGCAATTGTTCTCACCACTGCCTCAACTTCAGACAAAGAGGGCATTGAGGGAAGGGAAAAGCGAAAACTGACAGGCCTGCCCAGACATCAATGCTGAGAAGAGCACCATCTGTAAGCACTCTGTTTACGCACCGCTGTGTTAGGCTCTCATAAAACACAGATACATTTAGAGAGTGAAATTGAGTAACATTCATTAGAAAAACCATGCGAGGGCCCGTGTTTTATGCATACGTATAGGGTGAACAACAAAGTTGTCATGATTCCTGTCTTGTGTTCCCCTTGTCTTGTGTGGACTTTTATGTTATTTTCCTCTTCTGCTTTGTAGTTTTTCTTGTTGATAGTTCCTGATTGTTCCCATGTGTCTTGTTTGCCAATCTCCCCTTGAGTGTAGCTATACCCAAGTGTTTCTCATGTTCTTTGTCTGGTGTTGTCCTTAGGTGACGTTTTGTGTGAGTTGGTTTAAGTTTTGTTTTACCCTGTGTTTGGATTTACTCTGGTTTTTGCCTGTCCCCTGTTGCCTGGATGTTTTTGTGTTATTTTGTTAATAAACTGCCATCCTGCATTTTGTATTGCCAGAAATTCCGAGATTAAGGCAACAAGTCAAATTTACTAATTTCTCAAAGCACCATTAATGGCTTTTATATTAGAAACCCTATAAAAAGGGGTTTGTGCACTAGTATAAATGCTTATTTTTATTTTATTTTTCCAATTGAATCTGTTTTATTGCTGTTATTATTAGTAGTAGGCTACATTATATTGTCAGCAGCACTCCTAAAATAGTGCAGAATCATTTTTAGAACCCTAAAACTTACTGGGGTTTAAGTTCGATTTCAAATTCGAGATTTTCAATGTAGGCTACTATCAGACATTTGAGCCCCTCAGTACATATTGGGTGAACTCCAGTAAACTGAGATGACAAAATATCTCTCAATTTTTATTTTCGCTAAATTAAAATATATGCTAATAATAATAATATTTTTTTTATAGAGTAGTTTGGTATACTAGGGATATACAAACCTCGTCTATGATGGCTTGTATGTTGGCTCTGAGAGGCACAAGCGAGCAGATGATTGCCAGCGTCCAAAACAGGAAGAGAAAGACAGAGGACCGAAAGCCCCTCAGCCTCTCCAAGTGGATCACCAACACTGCCAGTATCTAAGGACAGTTTATTTCAGTCAGTGTGCTAGTTGAGGTCAATAGAGAAATCCAACCCTCACTAGAAGAAGAGGACCGAATACCATTAGACAGCTTAGACGTGGAATTTTTGTTGACACATTTTGTATTGATTCTATACAGGTAGGCATAGACTACTGTGAATGTTTAGTCTGTGTCAGGACTTTAAAATGGACTTATCATGTTGGGCAGATCTGGGGGCAAAAAAAGTAATTTACTACAACCACTGTTGACACTGCTGTCTGCTGTGACCAGAGGTAAAAGAAGCTTATTTATCCTGACCCCTTCAGGAAACTTCTGCCAGCCGTCTAGCCACAAAGAGATTTGTTCATTCAAGCTTAAATATAACAGATCATAAATCTTAACTATCCTCTAAAAGAGTTAATAGAAAAAAGAAATAGAATTCAAAACATATATTTAGACCCTCTCATTTCTGAAATCTACATGGTATTTCATAACAGTCCTTAATGGAAAGGGGAGGTTCAGGAGAATAGTAATATTGTGATTTACCATGGTAAGGCTGCGAATTATAGGGCTCAGGAGAAAGACCATGTGACGCTCGATATCTCTGCTCCTTTCCACCAGCAGATAGACCATCTCCAGGAAACCAAAGGAAGCCAGACAGAGACCCAAACCCTACAAGACGTGAACACAGACATGTAAGCATTAACTGCAACGTCGTAATGTCATGCCCCCCAAAATTGTTATTAACTTGCATTACCGATCAAAAGTTTTTTTTAAAGTCTCTTATGTTCATCTGCATTTATTTGATCAAAAATACAGTAAAACAGTATTATTGTTACAATTTAAAATAACTTTTCTACTTGAATATATTTTAAAAGTACTTTATTGCTGGGATGTCAAAGCTGAATTTTCAGCATCATTACTCCAGTCTTCAGTGTCACATGATCCTTCAGAAATCATTCTAATATGATGATTTGCTGCTCAAGAAACAGAGTTATGCTGCTTCATATTTTTTGCAAAACAATATTTTGTCATATTTACATCACATTACAATACTTTTGATCAATTGAATGTGTCCTTGCTGAATAAAAGTTTTTTTCTTAAAAAAAAGAAAAAAGAAACCTTCTTACCCCGAACTTTTGAAAGGTATGTGTGCTCTATTAGAATTGATTTGTCAACTGGGTCAAAGTGTATGATATGATATGATCTGTTTTTCTTCCTGTAGAACCATTTTCCTGCCTTTTACATGCTCGTTAATGATGTCACTTATTTCCAGTGTTGGGGATAACTCATTACAAGTAACTTAAGTCATGTAATCAGATTACTTTGTCAAGTAACTAAAGTAACGCATTACTTTTAAAATTTACAACAAAATACAAATAAGTAACGCAAGTTACTTTGTTTTCCCATTAATTCACTGACAGCTCTCTTGTCCCTCATGTTGAGACAAATCGAAGTGCAGAGGCATTGTGTGAACATGATGGATAAATGTGAGCATGCATTTACTCATCTCACTTGCACAAAAAAATGCAATATTCATCAAAATGAATAAAATCATTGAAATCCAGAATCAGAATACTATATGCAAACTTCCAATATCTAAATATGTTAAATAAAACATTCATTGTTATGCATTCAATCTCGCTTTATTGACCAATGTACTTACTGCTGACTTTCGATGATTCAACTAAAGCATAAGCAAAAAGGATTTTTTTTGTTTTGTTTTTATTGGTAAAGCAAGTGTTCAACTTTTTTCTCCTGCATCCTATTCTTCCGTTATCCAGAACAGCAGCACAGCTGAAGGGTTTGTTTGAACTGCGTCCTCTACTGTACAACCGTGAATTTCCTTCAGCCTGAGGCTTATTATTTCACTAGGTGTGAAAGTGTCTTTACATTTGCCCAAAAATATTACTTTTCTGTTATAAAATAACATAACAGTAACATAACACATTGCTTTTCTAAAAAAGTAACTTGGTAAAGCAATAAGATACCTTTTAGAGAGTACTGTCACAGTGTCTGGTTGGTGTACCCTTGGTGTCCACTAGAGGTCTCTTCCCCATACCGTCACCACCACATCATGAACAGCATTTCCCATAATCCTTTGTCTGAACTCATTACTGATCATTTCACACAACTGTTCCCACTCACATTGTTTGTATATGTCTATTTATACCCTGTCTCTTTCAGTTATTTACATGGAGTCATTGTTTGATTTTAGATTCCACTTCTGAGTTCCATTCCTGTTTTGTTTCTTGTTTTTGGACTGTCTTTGTATGGATTTTGACCCTTTGCCTGGCTGGTTTATGATTACCCCATTAAACTGCAATGGATCTTACCCTTTTTGTGTGCATCTCGTGACAGTAACGCAATATTTTAATGCATTACTATTCAAAGTAACTTTCCCCCAACACTGCTACATTTCTACATTGCCATGCGCACAACAATAGCACTATGTGAGTTTTTTCAGGTGACTGATGCTATATAAGTCAGGGTCTTAGAGAGGTGGTAACTAGATTTTAGTCTCATGACCGGTAAGACTCACCGTCTTGGCACAGCAGAGGCTGGATATAGATATGCGTCCATTGTCGTAGAATTTGAGGTACAAGCAGTAGAACGGGGCACAAACCCAGAGATAGAAACAAGGGAACCACACCAGTATTGTGTGCTGGAAACACTGGGTGAGGTCTGGATGTAGTGTGTACCATGTGACGTTCCAGTCCTGAAAACACAAGGTTAAACCATTAGTCCTCTTTACCTTGTTACATGAGTGATTCTATAATTATTAATAACTAGGTGCAGTTTACAACTTATTCGATTTTAGTCGAATGCACTCATAGTGAATTACTTGGTGAACAAAATACAATTCATCAGATTGCTGAATGTTCATTGATGTTCCCCAGTATTTGTTCAGTCCAAATGGCTCTGTGTATTTGTGATTTATATTAGTTGTCTTGCAGTGTTTGCAACAGACAAATTGTGTGAAATTGCAGAGAGGTGAAAGGTAAAGCTCCTGTAATAAATCTTCACTTTTTGCCCAGTGTGTTTATGATGAGTATAGCTGGATTTGTCTTGGTTGTTATAAGTCATGACAGGAAAAACAAAACAAAAAACATCTTTACCTCTATGAAAGGAAAGTGCACTGATCCTTTTTGAGGCAGTGACTTGACTTGTCGTTCAAATGTCTATGGTGCATTTAATATTTTTTCTTTGTTTTGGGCCTAAGAATAGAACTTTTAAAAAATATGTTTAAAATATTAGTCATATCAGCATAATAAAAGCTGCTTTATATTGCATCACACGAACAATCAAATAACACATTTTGTAGATACCAACACAACCAGCACTTTTAATCTGCAGCATGTATTATTCTAGTTTTGGCTTCACTGTTTGTTTACCTGTAAAGATAATGAAGACAAAGTGAGGTACTAATAAATTTTCCCTATTGTACATTGTAGAACAGTTTGTACTCATTTGATAGATTGATACTCTGAAGTGAGTGTTGCTTTCTGAATATTTAAAGTAAATGCAAAAGTATTTCACAGTTGAAAACAAGCAGGCTTTGATATGTGACAAAAATGCTGTTCTGTGCATTTCGATTACATCAAAGTTGGACAAACTCAGTTTGAAATCATTGCCAAGACTTCTCTTTCAAGCTGAATTTCACAGGCTCGTTCTATTCAGACATCAGTAATTCACACAGTATCTCTTCAGTTATTTCTGGCTTTTCTATGTTGGAAAATAGGCTGATGTCCAAATGTAGCTGTAGAGCTGTTATGTTACGTTTTTTTTTTTTTTTTTTTTTTTTTACTTTCTCTGGACTAATGAGAACTTGTTTGGCTGTGCCTTATGCTGTGGTTATTCCAGCAATGGCACAGCTCTGATAAATACTGCATGCTGGTTGGAAGGAGTCTTGTGGTATGGCAGTATACAGTATAAGAAGTGCACCTTTGGCAAGCCACAATGTAAACCCCATATACACCATGAGAACGGCCATGAGCGCCAGGCTCAGCTTTGTTTAAGCTTGTTTGCTCATGTACATACAATTGTCTGATGGAAAAGTTCAACAGATTTCTGTCCTATTGGTCTTATTTTTCTCCAGTGCATTATCGGAACATATTTTCTCAGCCTTATGTTGTTCCCAACCCCATTTTTCCATGAAACACAAAAGATTTTTGACTGATTAAAGCTTTTACACTTCGAAAAGGATGCAAAAGCACCATAAATATTTTGAAGTCATGCAATAACATTTTATGAGGAATAGACCAAAATTTTACTTGTTCTTATCTCTCCCTCCATTGATTTGTTCGTTGTTACAACCATATTTTTGAATTATTGAAGGCTCGGATCAAATTCATACTAGATTTGTGAACTGGATGACCTGATTCTGAGTCTGAATCAAAATAATGATTAATTCACAAATAAAACATCTTTACTTTTTTTGCTCATGAATGCGCCAAGGAGAGTTGTCAAGATTTACAGTTTTGGTATTTATTTCACTTTAAGTTATGCATGATTTCAGGAATGTGGAATTTAGCGCAAAAGTCAAAAAGACCACTTATTATTATGCTTTCCTGGTGTATGATATGATACTCATGATACTCTTGGTGTATGATATGATATATATAACCCTGCAAGTGCAATCCAAACACATGCTTGCAGGTTCAAGATGAGACACTGTTCATTACATTGTTGTTTTGGCCAGGAGGATATGTCCTCATCCATGAGGGGGTGTACTGTGGTCTGGGCCCAGGAAGGGAAAGAGATTCTCATTCATGTGGCAGCGCACAGCACAGTCACAGTTTTCCACAGGGAGTTCATTGGACACCATCTTCTACCCATCCTGCATCCTCTAAGACTATGTTTGCACTGGTCTAAACCCAATGACAACCACAGTCTCAGGAAGTGATTCAGAGTGGTGTGTGTACCCTTCCTGCAAGTGTAGGAGTACAGACTGCCAGTCAGCACAAAAAAACGTTTAAAAACAGTTTAAAAAAGACACAGCTGATGTTTGGATTTACGTAGAGGAAATTTGTAAGGGTTGCTTTTAGTTCACAAATCTCAAGTTATTCCTTTTGGAAATGGCCATCAATAAATGTTATTTTGATTGTGCACAAGTACAAGCAGGTCAAACAGTGATGCTGTCTTCAATAGACATGGGCTTATACGTATCCTTGACCTCTTCATCTCATTTCACATGCTTTCCCAGCTAAATATGTAATGCTCTAAGAATGTTGTTCTTATGTTCCCATTAAGTTATGAAAACGCTATTTAAAAAAGTTCTGAGAATGTTCAAAATGTTGTTTTAGAAAAAAAATTTGTTATATATATATGAACGTTCTGAATAATGTTCCATTGGGTCCAACAGGATTGCACAAAATTAGACTGTAAAGCAAAGTCCCATTCAAGGAAAGTCAGTTAATCCGCAGCCATAATTGCAACTCTTATCTTCTTGAATGGGGAAATAATCACACAATCTCACAAACTGTTTTCCAAACTCACGTTTAATAACATATTTCAAGTCAGCAACAAACTCGGAAATACTGTCACAAAACAATTGTTACTTAATACGCTCATATGTTTCAGGTTGGTCCAGTCAGTGCACATGTGCTGCCAAGTGTGAGTCTGGACACTAGCGGTTTTTATGGCAAGCTGAGTTTATACCAACTCTTTTATTTATAAGGTGGGTTATTTTGCCATATTGTGTGTTGTATTTTCTCCCATTCATAGTAATATGAGTGTGCACCTTGGTACACTACAGTCATCTGATTAAACTAAACTTGTTGATTCATTAACTGTTGATTCATTATTATAAAACAACAATGGTCAAACTTTTCCTGTAGTGACTTTGAAAAAACGGTGCACTAATAATGTATTGATAAAGCCCGACATAACGTTAAAAGTTTGGGTAACACTTTATTTCGATAGTCCACTTTAGACATTCTACTAACTATAAGTAACTTTGCAGCTACAGGTCAACTAACTCTCATTAGGGGACTAGTAGACTGTCTGCTTAATATTTGCTAACACTGTATTTTGTTGGTCCCCCAACAGACATTCTACTGACTATAAGTAACTTACAACTACACGTCAACTTATTCTACTAACCCGAAACCCTAACACCTAACCATAACCTAACATTCTACTGATAGTCTACAGTCTACTAATACTCTAATGAGAGTTAGTTGACATGTAGTTGAAAAGTTTCTTATAGTTAGTAGAATGTCTAAAGTGAACTATCGAAATAAAGTGTAACCAAAGTTTGGTCTGTTAATGTTACTGCAAGAATGTTTTGTTTGTAAATTTTGGCAACTTTCTGAGATTGTTCCCTGTTAGCTGGGCTGCAACTCTAGAATTTTGAAATCATCTACAAAATGTGGCCTTTTACTTATTGAATGGATCTAAACCCCCTCATCACAGGGCCTGGGACAAAATTATCTTTATGTCTCTCTCTCTCTCTCTCTCTCTCTCTCTCTCTCTCTCTCTCTCTCTCTCTCTCTCTCTCTCACACACACACACACACACACACACACACACAAACACACACACCAATATCATTACATTTGATTTTAAAAGAGCCTATTATATTCATTTATCTTTTATTTATTAACCTGAATTTCAACATTTGACATCTGTAAACATTGTTAAAATATAGTTTAAAGTACAGTTACATCTTGCACTGCACTCTTGCTGATACTGCTGTTTGAATGTAAACACATTTAAAGCATGTTAATTAAAAATCTTTTAAACAGTTGTAAAAATATTTTCACACATTTAATAAATGTTATGTGTGAGTGAGACAGAATAACCATGAAGATTAAAGTTTTGCATTCTGTCCTGCATTCAATCTCAGTCAATGAATGAAAAATTCATGACTCACCCCAAATGTGTTATAGTGTCAAAAACAATGATCACTTCCAAGAATAAAGAGGCATAAATAGCATAAAATTCTGACTATATACATTTCTTTTCAAGCAATCTTCATATATTTTTCTCTGTTTTAATTAGCTATTGAAGTGAGTGAGTTTATTGTTCATCTGAGACTCACCCAGAGAGGGTCCAGGCCACTGAGACTGCAGAGGGTGTCCATCCAGGTTCCTCTCTTCTACACTTCCTGGAGTAAATCCCTGCTCCCTGAACTCAGAAGTGTCCCACTCTCCTGTCTATGTAGTCTCTGTTGGCAGAGTAGGTGTTTTTGATAGTAATTATGCCTGTGTGCGTGCGTGTTTCAGCCCGCTTTTTGTAAGCCAGCCTCTCGTCTCCTGACTTGAGTCTGGTCAAAACTACAGTCTGAGGCCAGGTTTGTGTAACTGTCCTGTTTATGAGTGCTGGCCTGCGAGGTGGGTGGAAGATTTGGACTCTGTAAAACTATCTTCCCTGCTCTCTTTCGTCGCTCTGGCCCACGTGTGCGGAGGCCACAGTACCACAAACACTCCCCTGGAGGAGATGAGAGCGCCGCAGTCGTGGCCACACCCCGCTCTCCTTCAGGTCTTGCCTCTGGAAACTCCCCCAATCCCAGCCTTCACAGTACACCCTGGTTTTCATTAGAAAGGAAAATTGGGTAACGCTTTAGATTACAGCCCGGAAAGTACTGCGTAATTACAATGAAATTACAGTGTAACTTTCGGTAATTACAGTGTACCTATAAAGTACTTATGTGTAAGTATAGGGGAACAATATGTAAAGTCTTGGGAATAAAGGGGTAACAACCAGGAAAATACTGCATAATTAAAACTAAATTACAGTGTAACTTTCGGTAATTACAGTGTACCTATAAAGTACGTACGTGTAAGTATATAGGGGAACAATGTAAAGTTTTGGAATAAAGGGGTAACAACCAGAAAAAAAAAATGTATTTAGGCAAATTATTTATACTGTAAGTATTTTAGAACTACGGGGTACTTATACTATAATACAATCTTACTTTTGGGAGCAATTTAGCGAGTAGGCTACATACACCTTTTTGTAATAATAGTGTATACAAATACATAAAGGCTTTTTTCAAATTACGGGGTAGCCTATATATCAGTGCATTTATAAAGTAGGGTAATTTGTTTTTATTGCAAAGGTGCACTGATTAAGTTGTTTCAAGGCAAGTAAAACTATTGCAACTTTTTTTTTTTTTTAAATACTGGGGAAATATACTCTTGTTTCATGTAGTTACAGGGTAAGTATGACATTGCGGGCCGTAAATTAAAGTGGTGCTTCTTACCCTCTTGTTTCATGTAGTTACAGGGTAAGTATGACATTGCGGGCCGTAAATTAAAGTGGTGCTTCTTACCCTCTTGTTTCATGTAGTTATAGGGTAAGTACAATAAAAACACATGTAAACACACAATCTGATATCACTTGGAAAACTTTATTTGAAAAACAACTTATTTCAAAAAAGATTTACAACATATTACACTTATTATTCTTTATTCCTTTTTTAAAATCAACTTTTCATTTCAAATAACGTTACTAAAGTCCTGACAGAAAGTATACGTTTTTGCATGGCTTCCTACTTCCTCCTCTTCCTCTTGTTCCTCTTCTTCTTTTTCTATCATTCCACTGATTAGAGCCTAATCTTAAGAAGGAGTCTTTTGCTATTCTGTATTATGTATTAAAAGAAAATACAGTACACCCAGAAATGTTCTCGTAATTTACTCATCTTTTCGCTACCGACCAACTGTCACCAGCGTCCAGCGAGTGCATGAGAGTCGGCTTGGCTTCGTGTTTGGTGAAGCTTCACGCGTTCATTGCGTTCTCGCGGGAGTTAGATGTGAAACTCGCGCGAGAACTGCCATCTCTGTTCTTCTGTATTGTTTGTTTTTCATTATTATTATGTGTTATTGTTTGTATTTTGTTGTGAGCATTAATAAAAAATAAAAAAATCGACATTCGGTTTCTCGGCGCGCTTACGTCACGCGTGTCAAGCGTGAACTCAACCCTCTCATGCACGCGCAAGTGACAGTTGGTCGGAACGGAAGCGTCTTTAAAATGTTTAAATATTTGGTATTTTTCTTACAAACACTTATCGTCTCACTTCAGAAGACATTGATTCATCCATTGGGGTCGTATGGATTACTGTAGTTATTGCTGTATGTGCTGTTTGATGTCAACTTTTAGGAACACATGCGCTTGCATTATGCATTCACAGAGATTATATATTTTTCTAAAAAAAATTGTTTGTGTTAATCTGAAGAAGGAAATTCATATACATCTCGGATGACATGAGGGTAAAAGATGAGTAAATGGTGAGGACATTTCTGTACTGTATTTTCTTTTAACACATAATACAGAATAGCAAGAGACATGGGATTCCTTCTTAAGATTTATCAGTGGAAAGAAAGAAAAAGAAGAAGAGGAACAAGAGGAGGAGGAAACCAAGCAAGAGAACGTGTTGTAAATCCGTTTTGAAATAAGTTGTTTTTCAAATAAAGTTTTCCAAGTGATATCAGATTGTGTGTTTACATGTGTTTTTATTGTACTTACCCTGTAACTACATGAAACAAGAGGGTAAGAAGCACCACTTTAATTTACGGCCCGCAATGTCATACTTACCCTGTAACTACATGAAACAAGAGGGTAAGAAGCACCACTTTAATTTACGGCCCGCAATGTCATACTTACCCTGTAACTACATGAAACAAGAGTATATTTCCCCAGCATTTAAAAAAAAAAAAAAGTTGCAATAGTTTTACTTGCCTTGAAACAACTTAATCAGTGCACCTTTGCAATAAAAACAAATTACCCTACTTTATAAATGCACTGATATATAGGCTACCCCGTAATTTGAAAAAAGCCTTTATGTATTTGTATACACTATTATTACAAAAAGGTGTATGTAGCCTACTCGCTAAATTGCTCTCAAAAGTAAGATTGTATTATAGTATAAGTACCCCGTAGTTCTAAAATACTTACAGTATAAATAATTTGCCTAAATACATTTTTTTTTCCTGGTTGTTACCCCTTTATTCCAAAACTTTACATTGTTCCCCTATATACTTACACGCACGTACTTTATAGGTACACTGTAATTACCGAAAGTTACACTGTAATTTAGTTTTAATTACGCAGTATTTTCCTGGTTGTTACCCCTTTATTCCCAAGACTTTACATATTGTTCCCCTATACTTACACATAAGTACTTTATAGGTACACTGTAATTACCGAAAGTTACACTGTAATTTCATTGTAATTACGCAGTACTTTCCGGGCTGTAATCTAAAGCGTTACCGAAAATTGTTAATGGCAAGTGTGATATGTATTCTTCAAGGAATGTGTGTAGTTTTTTTTTAACAGGTTGTGTTAATTGCATTTTGTGTGGGGTTTAGTGGGGCTAAAGGTCTTCCTGAAGGAAAATGTGATTATTTATTTCTTTATTGTTATTTTTCATTCGGGTGGCAGGGTGGCTCAGTGGGTGGCACTGTCACCTCACATGGTCCATGGTTTGAGTCACGGCTGAGCCAGGAGTCGTGATGCAAATGGTTAGTTGCATTTTATTGTGAATCACAAAAGTCTTGTGTCTAAACAGATGTGTAATATTTTTAGGGATTTATTAGCTACATAAATCTGTATCGTTTAAAAAATTATTATATAAAATTTTAAACAATTTTATCAAAAAACTTAATTATCCCTCATTGCACATAAGGACTGCATAACAATTAAGAATTGTGATTTTGGAGAAAATATATTAAAAGGGCGTTTAAAGGATTCGTTCACCCAAAAATGAAATTTCTGTCATTAATAACTCACCCACATGTCGTTCCAAACCCGTAAAAACTTCGTTCATCTTCGGAACACAACTAATGAAGATATTTTTGATGAAATCCGAGAGCTTTCTGAACCAGCGGCAGCAACGTCCTTTTCGAGGCCCAGAAAGTTAGT
Organism: Phoxinus phoxinus; assembly: GCF_949152265.1. Taxonomy (NCBI): domain Eukaryota; kingdom Metazoa; phylum Chordata; class Actinopteri; order Cypriniformes; family Leuciscidae; genus Phoxinus; species Phoxinus phoxinus. The sequence continues at coordinate 31,674,221 of NC_136876.1, forward strand.
AAAGGCATAGGTAAAATAGTCCATGTGACTACAGTGGTTTAACCTTAATGTTATGAAGTGCCGAGAATACTTTTTATGCGCAAAGAAACAAACTAAAAATGACTTTATTCAACAAATTCTTGTTGAAATGAATGCTCTTCTGGGTTCTACGTCAGGACGCCGGCTGCGTGTGATGCTGAGGCGTTTTGACGTAGAACCCAGAAAAGCTGCACTGTGTTTATAATGCTATCAGCGTCGGAGACAGACAGAGACTAACTCTTTAAGGGAGTCTTCAAATTCTGTTTTTTTTCCCCAATAGTGTTGGCTGTAGGTGAAGATAAATAATGAATAAATAATTTTTCACTATGTTGTGTATAGTGAAATTGTGAAGTATTATATCTTCTCCAGTGCAGAGATGAGAATGAGGTGAGTGTGTTCAGAGGTTCTGCAACCCATTCCCACACAGTTCCCCTATTCCTGTACATATGGTGGAATTATGACATAAGCTTCTCTCTTTATTTTTCATTCAACTCCAACTTGACTGTAGACAGTCATCAAAACAAACACAGGGATGTCAATGTTACGTTGGAAAATGTATCATCATTTACAAATGAGAATAGCAAACTTTTAGTTGGTAGTAACATTTTATATTAGTCTAAACATGTTGATGCGGAGCAAATAACCACAAAGACATTTAATTTTCAGTGGAACTTACTGCTTAAGTGTTTTTACAGTGAGACATTGCTCACTGTTTCTGTATTCTGTCACAGCCCGTTTCCATGCTTAATGAATGGTCATTTCAGATGACAATGGAAACTTTCTTTTGCAATAATTTTTAGAAAGCAATGGATTTATATAGGCTAAAAATAAAAAATGTGTGAACTGATATTTTTTTCCAGAATGCCCCAAAAATATGCAGATGTCATGCACATGACTAGTCAGTGACTTTTCATATGCAGTCACCGGAATTTTCCTCATGATTTATTGTGATGAATACTTGTATGGCAGGGTAACTATACTGTGTTATGTCTGGGATGCATACATTTACAGCCAGCATTCTCCAAAGCTCGAGGAGTTGATTGTTGAGTCACTGGCCCTTGCTTTTGGCATTGTCCACTGAAACAGTGACATTTGGCTGAATAATTGCTTTGTGTCTTGAAGTAAACTGCAATTTCTCCTGCTGATTTTCTTTACAAGGGGAGTCTGTTTTACAGGTAAACAGGGATAATTGCTTGCTTTCTGACAAATTTTCAGGTCAAAAGAGTCAACAATAGGTAAGTCTATTTTGCTTTCTGTCTGGTTTTCTAGTTTTTCTGAACTGCTTATAAAAGTCTATGCAGCCCCATACATCTGAAGACAATGTTGCACAACCTCATGTTGCACAACCTCTTTTACCGTAAACAGGCCTGGAAAGTGTTGTATGGTTGTCAGCTGAACGGCATGCATTCTTAGGATGCTTGCTTTGAAAACCTCATTACTGAACATCCCTACAGGCAACAGTGAAGTCACTTAACTCAAAGCTTGAATATTTACAGTTATCGTAAATGATCATTTCTTGGTTTTTGCATTCACTATATGGAAAAGAGCTATTTAAATATTCTTCAAAGTAACACAAGTTTTGCATAACACGAAGGTGAGTAAATGATCTTCATACTGGCCGAATTTTTATTTTGGGTTGAACTATCCCTTTTAACACTTATAATGCTGAAGTCTTATTATGGTTATACTTTCAAAACTGTGTATTTCCATGTTTATTCTGGAGCAATTGCCTTGCCTTAAACATTTCCATTGTAAGTGGAATACAGTAAACATGTTTTTTGTTTATTTTTTACAAACTGAGGGGCAAATCAAATGTGCGTATAAGAGCTTGTATCAGAAATACCTTTATAATGTACTATATATAAATGCAATACAGGCTTGAAGTAAAGTGTCCCTCCAGAATGAGCTCCATGACCCTCGTGCTCTTTCTGTCCTGTTGTTGGATCCCTTGGAACGTAATGCATGAGCACTTCCCAAACCGAAACAGAAGGAGGGAGCAGACAGCGGAAGTGTCAGAAACATACAGACAGCTGCCTCAGAGGCCTCAAACGCGAGCTCTGCTGAGGATAACATAAGCGGCCTGTTTGCATAAGATGTTGTGGGAGGGGACTCACTGACTCTGGGGATGCAGTGAGGAGATAGACTGTTTGGATCCCTGCCACCTCCACACTCTCAATTACAGCGTTTGGCTGGGCCACTTCTGGCTGGCCGCGAAAAAGCGGCCTCCGCCAGACAGTCTGGGAGCAGCAGCCATGCAGTGGTAAACCAGACGCAGATCACCTACACTTCCTCTGGCTTCTCGCGCTGCAGCAAACACTGTCTAGTCAAAATAATAGAGTATGTTTCTTTTTGAGTTCTCAGACAAAGTGTAAATATACTCACATCAGATAGAGACAGAAAGACAAAAACAATAAATCTTCTCATGAACAGAAAAAATACTCATGTCAGAAAACATTGTGGTCATTTAGGCCTCCGTTACACAGTCATTCCTGATTAAGCAATATTGTACTGACCAACAGCACAACTGCTGCAAATGTGATTTTGACAGTTCATTAAACAAACAAATTGATACTGAGTGAATAGATCTGACAAAATTGGGTCAGTTTGTATATTTTTCTCTGGCCCACCAATGAAAATAGTTAGGGGCCGTTCACTCAGAAGACATTGCTTTTCTCTGTAATCATGTGCTGTGTTTGTTTGACCATTACACTCCTCTTGTTGAGTACCTCGCAGATGACACAGTGTTAAAACTTTTAAAAGAAATGTCTCTAGACCTTGCGTTCTAATTCTTTTTTTTTTATTCCACTTAAATGCAAAAATGCGTTCAGTGTGAATTGAACCTGAATTTAATCTATTGGACTGCTTGAGGACCAATACTAAAAGTCACATAATGTTGGACAAAGCACATGAGATGATGAAATATAATGTTGCTCAACTACACGAGCACATCATTATGAATTCAGTGTATTTTATTGTTCCCATTTGTGCTAGCTTACTGTAAGTACTCCAGAGTGCATTTCATTACTCATCCTGTGGTTTTCACTGATTTGCCTGCCATAGAGGTTTAAAGTGGGGGAAGTAAAAATAATCAACAACAAAAAAAACCATCAAATGTAAGTTGAACTAGAAGGATCAATTCTAATGTAGCCTACTTCAAAAGATTTACTCTTTCATTTGGACCTATCTCGTATAAGATTATTGTGATGTGTAATATTTAGCTCACATTAGCAACTTGCAGGAGAAAAAGAACAATACTTTTGTAGTTTTAGACTAATTTCTGTTAAATGAGTAGCTTTCATTTTTCAGCTAATCTTTTCATTCATAAGTGCATACCTGTACTTCGTTTTGTGCCTCTTCTGTTGGTTTTCTATGACTATCAGCATGCCACTGGTGAAGGACATTTTCGCGATGTGGCATCCCACACTCCCCCTCTAACCACGGCTGCATGTCTGAAACCACCACACCATGGTCATTGTCCAAATGAAATACACTGGCTGACCTCAAGCCAGACCACATTTCACACCAGCAGAGCCGACAACACTCTTGGCCTCTCAATGGGTAATTGTCTGTATCAACAACAGTCTAGTTTAACACAGTGAAACACTGAACTCTGAGGGTCTTTAACGACATTGGTCTGACATAACTTGAGCATTCTTCCACTTTTTAGTGTCTGAACTCTGACTGTGCATTCCTGACAAAGTGTGATCCGGTTTTCTGCCAAATAATGCAACCTATGAGATTGTGCTATAGCAACACTATATTTGCATTAAGATTACTCTTCCACTTTTTGAATTAGAAATATAATTAGTTATGCTACAATGAATAAATATGGCTAAATTGGCTGCATATTTCTGAATTATTAAAATAACTACAATAACAAGGAAATCCAAGAGCTATAACAAAATTAAACACTAAACTAATCAAACTAATATTTCTAAAGTTTTGCTGCCATCTATTGGGACAATAGCTACATCCTAAGAATTAAAGCGCTGCAAAAAAAATCGTAATGATTTCCAATCCTACAACTACTTCAGTAAAAACACTTAGTTGCATGTTTTTCACAAACCTTCATATCTTTAAAAAAAAAATAAAAAATGTATATAATCTATCCCATTTGGATATATTGAGGATACTGTTCATAATAGTTTTTATTTACGGTTGTGTGTTGTTCTACTTTTATTTGACACAACTCTTCTTTTTTTTCCCAAATCAATATACAAAATGTTTAACTTTGAGTACTTAAATAGTGTGAATGAACATTGTTAACATCTGTTGAGCTATGAAAGTTTTACAAAGAGCTCCCCAAATATTTAATAAAAATAAGGCATGTAGGCTACTCCCCAGTTTATATAAGATCCTTATGAATAATAATAATAATATAAATTAAAAATCTGCTAATGCTAAACACTCTTTTAGATAGTCTTGCATCTCAGCAACATCAACAGAAGACATCACTTAGTATTTTGACCTTGTGACTTTAATAACAAAAACTGTGAAACAGTTTAGAAGCAAAGAGCAGCATTAAATAATTGCATCAGTCTAAACGAAGTTATATATATTCATTCAAATCAACACTTTTGGCGAGATAACATTTGGATAGGATATTGAACTTTTTATTTGATTTGGATAACTCCAGTTTAAACCACTGGGTGGCAGTAATGTCACATAGCTAAATGTTTTCTATTAACTACGCTGATTTTTAGAGACGTTTAAATGGAACAGAGAAACGAACAAACAAGTTAGGCCTTATTGTCCATAGCCGGTGTTCACATGTTATAGACATGTTTATTTGAATATGCATTCAAATTAAATTTATAAATATATATAAAAAAACGTAATGTGAATCCCTTATGAAAGGCCACGAACAGAATAAAACGGGATAGCCATAAACTCGTGAGCCTATTGGTGTATGCACTGCAACCGTAAGATCGCTGGGCAGGAGAGGGTACAGATGTGAATCTGTGTTTTGGATCAGTGCCGGGGATCTGGCAGTAATGAAGGCCAGGAGCATCTGGCCGGCTGTGAATGGCTGATTGCTGAAGATGTGAGGTGTGTCCTCTCTCCCGAGACACGTGAGAGTGACGCCGGATTGGATGATGTGTTTGCGGAGGGCGTGGCGTGTGCCTGATCTGAGCCGAAGAACGAGACTTCTCGTTCCCACCACACCCTGCCAGACCGAGTCCCGACAAACACATAATGTTTCACACAAGACTGAAGACTTTGAGTGTGTTTTTTACAGTGGAATACTACGTACTCTACAAAACATAGTGAGCAGCAATATACCTGCAGAAAAAAAACATCTTAAATGGTTTGAGAGAGGTTTTGCACATTGTTTTTAGGCTGGCCAGGCTGGGAGACCATCTTAAACAAGTAGGGGTGGTTTTTACAGCATTGATTTCATCTTAGATTCAGTTGTGTATACTATGAACAAATAAGACCTTGAATTAAATTGACTTTAAGTTCACTGGAACATGATGTAATATTCTCTCTCATTCCAGCATTTTCCTCTCCAACATCAACCCTTCTGAAGTGTGAGGGTCATTTTGAATATTTAAGCTCTCTGTCACAAATCCTTTTCCATGGGAGGCAGCACAAAACACAATATATTATTAATATGGAAGGTCGCAAAAAGGACACTTTTACTAAAACCACAATGATAGACTCCAGGACCAGGTAATGTGGTTTAATTATATAAAAACATTTTCAATCAAAGTAAAAGGTGAAGAATAAAATTATTCACAGGCTCTTACAGTGGTTCTGTGAAGTACATCCATTAAGAACACATCTGTAGACATACACAATTTTTTCTTTTCTAGTATAAGTGATGTGAAAACATTTTTTAAGATTTAGAGAGAAAACATGCTCTCCTTCACTTAAAATAATCCATTATGGAAATAATTATAAAACACAAACAGAAATCTCAGTCACGTGGCCACATTGATATAGTAATTATATTGCTAAGTAAATTACAATGCAGTTCTGTGTAAAGGGCAGAGTAAAATTAACATGGACAATGCAGGACATTACAAAATAAACTTCCTTCTGACATCCCCTTCCCTCTCACATGTTTTTATTTTATTTCTTCAGAGACATTTGTATGTCATTAACTTATATAAATAAACAGATATTCAATAAGCTGCCTGTTGAAATGGACACTTTCATTTGGCTTTGTTTTGTCAAGCATTTGACTCATTTATGCTTAATTCTTCAATGACTGTCACAATAAATTTAATAAGTCAATCTTTATGACTTGTGTCAAAATAGAAACGAAATCAAAGATGCTCATAGTCAGCTAAACAGCTCTTGTCACCAAACTAACAATGAAATCTACATTAAAATATGGGTTAAATATTTCATACAGTGCATAAGGTGGACACTCAAATCAGTTTGTGTTCTGTGTTGTGATGTTTTGTTCACCTGGTTACGTATGCAGTACATATGACTGCTTCAAATTAACCGTTTTTCCATTGCCATTTCACATTTTATATTTCATTGGTTTATGCATTTACATCCTGAAAACCTATGTGCAGTTTGTAGATGTGATTGTCATAACAATGCCTTGAATTGAAATGCACATCAGCTGTAGGTTAATGATAAATATACTTTTCTAACCACCAATTATTTCATTGAAGTACAGTAACATTTTCCAGTCAGAAGTCACCCCCAGAACAAATGCCCATCCTGCATGCTGGTTCATTTGAACCTGGAGTCGACCAGGTGCACATTCACTGCAGGGGAGTGTTGGACCAGGACATTATCCCGGAGAGGGATACCATCCCGAATGAAGAAGAAACGAAGCAGAAGAAGGAATAAGAACAAAATCTTCTTGCACCTGGAATCTTCTCTAGGACCTCCTGTCTCCATTTTTAGTCTTGAGAACAACTAGGACCACCATGGCAGGGATTAGGCATATGGGGGTCATGACAAGGGCAAGGACGATGCTGGGAGGGGGGTCCCTCAGTGCCTCTGTAGGGCATTCTTGAAAATAGGTGGTGTGGATGTTCACTAATACGCTTTCAACAAACTTATTCGGCCAGGGAATCAGCAGACATTCAGCAACAATCTCAGTACACACAGTGAAATTGTTGTATGCACTGCCAGAGAAACAGACAGAAAGAAAGCCAAAAATAACTATCATCAAGCACATACAGTATTATATGGCATTTGATAATGAATCCTTAGAAAGTACCTTTTTACTCTCTCCAAAGAACACCAGTCAGTATTGTTTATAGACTCCATATCGAAATCAAATTGATGTTCACAAAGTTGCACCAGCACTTCATAGCATTCTTGAGTTCCCCATGCACTGGTCTCACAAATTGAACAGTATGTGTCACAGAAGCTCTTGTTAGCACAGCCTGTGATGTAAATGAAAATACTGTGAATTATCCTGTCATACATAATGTCGTTTTTGCATAATGTATCTTTTAGGTGTCACAGTCAAGTTGATATATTCTAATTATCTCTTAAGCTATTTTGACAAGTATGTAGCCTACATACCAAATGTTTCTCCATCTCCACGGCCAGGATCTAAAAAATATAAGTAAATCTTATATCATCATTAAGTTCACTCTACATATTTATCTTATTAGATAATCGTTTGTGACATCTTCATCCTGCAAGCACAATTTTATCATGCACTGCATAGTGTCTAATTTAGGTTAAATGAAAGCTGAAGTTGTATATCGACGCACCAAAACTTACCACAGAGAAAAGTCAGAAAGACGCCAAAGAAGCTGAAGGATACCCTCATATCAGAGCAAACGAGCGCTGGAGAGATGGTCGAAACCCGCCACTGAATGTGCCTGAACTTTTACACCAAAGAGCGCGAGGCATAACAGGAAACGCGACGGGTGGAAGCGTGATGCGCGCATCCACATGTGGAACCGGGGTTACCAGATGTTCAGATTTAGAAAGCTGCTGACCGAAAACGCTTTAATTTTCCCACGTAATAATGCTCCACCCCCCTCCTCTCTCTCTCTCTCTCTCTCTCTCTCTCTCTCTCTCTCTCTCTCTCTCTCTCTCTCTCTCTCTCTCTCTCTCTCTCTCTCTCTTTGTCAGACTTGAACTGAAAAACACTAAAACTTTTTAAAGCATTTTCAATTATTTTTAAGAGACATACATACAATCCATTAATTAGCTATAACTAAATATTTAAATGTTAAACAGACAAAAATGTGAATGAGATTTCAGTCATAAATTTGTTCTTTTTAAAAAAATACTATTAATTACAAAACTCTTAATGTCTATATTTCACTATGTTTAACTATGTAATATACTTGTCTGTTTAGCCTACTTGTGTCTCACAACAAGCCTTCACAAGTAGGCTGTTATAGCCTTCTTGGTTCATTTGGAGTTGGACATGACAAAAGTAATATCTTGCGTTCGACAGCGATTTTAATTCTTAAATGTGTTTTTTATAAAGAACCACTTTATATGAGTAATCAGCCCGGGAATCAGGACCACACGGCTCTGCTGTATTTTTCTGATGGGCATTGGACGTGGACAAGCAGGACAACTCCACAAACAGCATTACAAGCTTCACTTATTACAAATCAGTTTGACTTTATTTCTGACATACGTGCACAAAAGTTCTAATTGAGAATTAACAGCGGTTTAGATGTTGATGTTTTATTGTATTATTATTATAGTTTGATGTCACCATTTTGGTGATCAGTGTTTGGGCAACTCTTGACCTTGTAACATTAGTTGTTTTCCAGAACAGCAAGAGAATGTGATCAGATGATGTTGGCTATACTTGTTGGTGATACAGCTAAAATCATCAATTCACTGATCTCATCCAGAAGCTAATCTTTGATTATATAGATGTTATTAATTTCACGTGATGATTATAATAGACCTGCGATAGTAGTCCAGCATGAGATCCAGCAGTTCACTAATCAGATAATCTGAAGGATTAAAAAAAGACGGGTTGTTACGCATACTACACAAAACAAAGCTGACAAGGTGCACAAACTACAATATATTTTGTCAAGAGGCCAACAGCACAAAAAACTCTTTCTCACATAATTTCACGCGAGAAATTCATGCAAGGGATTACGAGATTTTTTGGTTTGTACCATCTGCACTGTGATTGGCTGGATTTGTTCCACCTTGTCGTTGTATAGAGTGGTGCAGGAATGAAATCGCGTTGAAGGCCAAAACACGGAAACACAGAGTTAGCTTTTTAGATCTTCCGGTTCCATCGTCCCGAAGTCAATTGTTTTTTTGGTTAAATGGCTGATATAAGGTCTGTGGTGAACACAAGCTCATGACACTTTCACGTTTTATTCTATGACATAAAATATATCAGTATTACCTTGCTAACAAGTGGCTAAATGGGACTACAGAGGATGTCGATCATCACGCCGAAAAGGTAAGCTCAGTTCGCTTTTACAGCATTACAATTGTGCTCTAACACTTGATCTGTTGATTGTGCAATACAACAAGTTGGAACTAATCTAGCCAATCACAGTGCAGATGGTATAAACGGAAAAACTTTGTAATCATAAACATCAATTTCTCATCAATTTCTCAATTGCCTCTTGACCAAGGCTGCATCTGAAATCGCACACTCCCCTACTATACAGTTGGCGAAAAACAGTATATCAAATGAGTAGGCAAAAGGTACCGGACACAACCCTAATGTATAGTTTGTGCACCTTGTCAGCGTTGTATGCATGAGCACTGCTATGGCAAGATTAAGACAGATGACAAGAATCCTCGTTGTGTAGTGTGCAGCTCCACCGCAATTCAGGTAGTCCACAGTCCTGTAGTGCAAGCTTGCTCTACTGTGCTGTGGTGAGTAGTAAAGGGAACTTTAAGAAAGGAAAAGTTAACTGAGCTTCATGAAAGTCCTTCTTGTTTTAATGGAAATGTTTCTGCATAAGAACTGGTTCTCAGTTCTAGTCTCGACTCATGATATTGTAAAGCATTGTTGTGTTTAAAGGATTGCTGTTTCCCCGAGGCGCGGATCTTTTCTGAGCCGAGCACACCCAGGCCAGATGCACATCTGCAAACGGGTCTCCCCCTTTAAAAAAACACTCTGTTTCTCTCAGGTTGATTCCTCGTCGGCTCAGTGGTTTTGATTTATTTGCATTTTTCGCATCTGTTTCCAAACAGGAAACATAAGTGAACATTTAGGGGCAGAGCAGGGCGGCTTGATAGAACGGACACTTTTAAGAATAACTGGGTCATATTAAACAGATCGAGTTCGGGAAACGATATAATCAGAGTTTGCCATCTGTGCTCGACTTTTGGTTTAAGACCAGCTGTGATTGAAACAAACTCTCAGCTCACTCACTTCAAAGTAAGAGAAAGAGGCGAATCCAGGGCTGAGGGAGGGCTGGAACAGTTTATGTAACACTTCTGTGTTTGTGAATCTCATGTTGACCATGTGAGTTTGTCTTAAATCGGTACCAATAGATTAAGTCTACAGGGCTACTGATGTTTAAAAAATAAAGTTTTGATCTTTCAGATTTTTTTTGCATCCCTATTACTGAAATTTCCGTCATTTATGAGACAACACTTCCCTGCCATTGACGCTGGAGGCGCTATGAAACATCTTCTGAAAGAGTACTGAATCTCCTGATCAAAACAGAGTCTCTTGATGAATCTCCTGATCAAAATTGGCGGTAGCCTATGTGGAAAAAAAACCTTGCATCACAATAAGTTGTGATTGTCAAAACATTTGGAAACTAAACAGAATTCTATAAAGTTTAGTGACAACATATTACAATGTTTAGCTATGGGACTGGTACGGTACTGTTTTGTATTATTGCTTGACATCTTGATTCAATATCGATTCATTTGGATAATTATTAGGTACAGTAGATAGGCCTACATGTTAATTTTTCTCAAGAAAAAAAAAATCTCACTAATACAGAGAGCCCTGTCAGCTGGTATTATTATTGAAGGTTAAAAATAACAACTCAAATGAAATGTAATGCGTTTTTATTATAATAACAACTTTATAATATTTTAATGATATAAGTAAGAGACATATTTAGTAAGTATAGTAAGTATAGTGGACATATTTAGCAAAACACTCCTCTCTATAGCTATTTATGGTCATTAAATGGCTTTCCTGAGGTAGCCTAAATGTAACATTGTCCTCCAGCTGTTTTATTGACCTCTTACCGCGGTTGAAAAACACTGATTGATCCGAGGCATATACATTTCGGTAAGTTGTAGCCTACTATATCTTTCAACATAGCCTACCTATTGTTCATTCTGGTTTATTTAGTAAAGAAGAGTAAAAGATGATCGGTTCACGTGCCGCTTGAACTGAGGCGCTACACATTTACAAGCGCCAAAACGGTATTTATTATTTTAATTTCGTAATAAAATTGACAGAGACAGATAGAGAGTTGATAACTTGTTTTAAATCAAAAGTAACCTGCTCTGTCTTGTCTGTCGGTGTCGGTTTCCTCTTTGCTTCGCAATGTTTCTCTGCGTGAGGAAATGGATGTTTGGCGTGTGAAAAGTGTAAATTACGTGAGTCTCACGCTCAATGGAGAGTTGGCACTGGCAGCCGTAATCATATGCATATGTAAATCATGTAAATACTGTAGATAATCTACATTAAACAGCATACATCAAAACTGCCTAACATCACTGAATGAAATGTCGACCCAGGATGAGCTAATGTGAAGGTTGTTGATGGACTCGATCTATACGTTTTGATCATCTTCTGAATCCGATCTGGACAAAGTCTTTGACAAAAACGTTATTTTCTCAGCTTTTCGCTCAAAATGTTGCCATTTACGTCCTACAATAGGCCTACCGTAGGACTCCCAATTGCAAAAAGAGTGGATCACTCATCCTGTGAAGCATTACATGACAGTCTCCCTACAACATCCAACAATATATATTTTTAATTATATTTTTGCAATAATAATTAATGACTTATTGTTGATAGTTTTAATTTACTGTTTTATTTTATTCAGTTGTCATTCACAAAGCTATTCATGGGATAGGCTATATTCTTAAATAAAAGTTTTTCTCATCTTCAAATAATTTTTCTGCTTCAAACATTAAGTAGCCTAATGTTAAGATTCAACTCAGAGCTGGTTGGTTTGGTTTATATTAAATACATGCTTTCCTTTGTATGTGTTAACGAAAGCAAACAACAGAGAAAGACAACATTTATTGATGTGAATATGCTTTATAGGTAGCTTGCCGATGCTGTATGTGTTGTTAAACGTAATATGTGTGTGACACCCACAGAACAATACAGTCTTTGTTTCTGTTTTTGGACCCTTACAACAGGCCAATCTAAATCTCCCCTGTGCCCATGTGTTTATCCAAATATCAAACTGAAGCAGTTGGTTTATTCTTCGTTCCAGAGACTCTCCCGTGAAAATAAATATTAGGGGAAAAAATCTGATTGAAAATGTCAACAAAATCTCTCACCGCAGTGTAGAATTGCGATACAATATTCTTTACACCATTATTATGCTGTTACCTATTGTCTGCTATTCTTTGTTATACGTGCTTATACTGTATCCACATCCGCTGCTCAAAATGGACTAAATTCAATCCATACACTGAAAACAACTTCATAGTGTGGTTTATTTGGACATACAACTCAGAAAAACAAAATATTAGCCAACATGTCTGTCATATTTATACAGCTGTATCCCTCACCTGCTCTGGTGGAGGCAGTGGTTTGTACTGTCGGTGGGGTTGATGCAGTCGGCCTCTAGGGCACAGAAGAAAAATACAGACAGAGCACGGGTTTAGAAAAATATTGTTTGATAGTCAATAGAATTCTTAAATAGAACTTATTTTTATATTTGTATCAGGAATAAATTCAACACAACTCACCTCAGCATGTTTCTCTTCGTTTGGTACCAGGGTCTGCAGAGTTGAGACCATTAGACACAGACAGACTATCATGAAAAAGAAACTTTGTATTATACACTCACACTTAAATTCAGAAACGCAATGGCATTTATCCGTCATTATAAAACAGTGAATTCCAGCAGTTAGGGGAAAATTGACAGGCATGGAAAAGGTTGCAGGAAGGGAGGAGATGAAGTGCACATCCTCCCTTTGTCTTGTCCAGTTGGATAATGACAGTCATTTCCTCAGAAGTTTCCACTAGTCCCTTATTTATCTATATCTACCAAAACAGAAACTTAAAGCATAATTTTGAAGAGGTCAACAGTGTAATTTAACCACATTATATTCCATTATATTTTCTTTATGGTCACGAGGGCAAAAATGTAAAATATGAATAGGCTACATTAAAATACAATTCAATGTGATATATATAACAATAATTCCAGTGTGATCTCTAGTGGAATATATTTCTGGCATCGCCACTGATGTAGGCTACATTATATTTTCTTTATGGTCATGTGGGCAAAAAAGTTTAAAATATTGATACATTTATAATATTTTAATATATATATATTCCACTAGAGTTCACGTCAGAATTGTTGTTAACTTTTTTTAATTACAAACAGTTCAAATGATTTTTTCAAATATTGAAGGTTGTACTTCTTTTTAAGACCATTTTCTCTTGGAGAATGCCTCTGATTTTAAGTTCCAAGCACATAAAACCAAACTTTTATTCTGAAACTTCGGATCTTACCCCAAAACAGAAGAGTCCCTTGTTGTTTTGAAGATATGTGCGCCATTATGCTTTAATCCTGGGATAATTCTGTCTGTCCACCTCAGCATGAACACATCACATGTATGAACTCTTCAACAGGAAGACTCTATTAAAACAAGAGGATGTGCTCATTTCCTTAAAGGGGTGGTGGATTCATACATGGAGAAACATAGAGTGGGCTGTCTAATATATCCCAATGTTGCCATCATTTGTCTCTCTGAATTTCCCTTGAACTCAAATTCTCGTCACTGTCATATTCTCTCTTGCCCCCTCTCTCTCTTCTGATTTATTTATCTATCTGCATTGTGTGCATGGAACCTTTCTAAGGATTTATGCCCCCCATTTTAGGTATTTTTCTTTTTGTGTTTTAATAATTCCCGATTATTCAAATCATGAATAATAACAGTTTTTCTATCTCTGCCAAACATTTCTGTCTCTTTCAAACATGTATATTGATGTATATACTAAAGTATGTGGGGATCATTCACAAAGTCAGTGTGTTTGTCACTGCACACCTTTGTTTAACAGTATTTTTGTTGTTTGTGCACATTAATTTGAGGATGTTGTATATGTTTTTCCTCTAACACTACTCTCAATCAATTTGAGTTGGAGAGTGGAAGGACTGAAGCTTTGAAATCAACAAAGCATGAGCCCGATTTTGCTTTTACTTAAGTTTAGTTCATTTGTTTACCAAGTAGTGTAGAGTTTATATATATGATGTGATGTATGATGTTTTGGTCAGAGACCAATTCATTCAGAACTGAGGAAACGGAAATGGAAAAATCTGGTGTACAGGATGCTTTACATATTGCTGTTTACACATATATTTCATTTATTAGTTTCATTACAAGTTTTATTTATCAACAAACTATTTTATCTCTCTCTCTCTCTCTCTCTCTCTCTCTCTCTCTCTCTCTATATATATATATATATATATATATATACACACACACACACACACACACACACACACACACACACACACACACACACACACACACACACACACAAAGCTTATATCTTCTCCCTATATCTTCTCCCCTGCTTCTGCATGGACAGCTACAGGCAACACATTACATTTTAATAATGACATTTCTTTCAAATGTTAAACCACAACTGGCTTCTGTGGTAGGTCTCACAGTGTTTATTATTGTAAAATTGAGTAAGCAGCCTCAATCCAAACTGATTGTTTCTTTGTATGTTTCTGGCTGGGATTCGGTTAACCTCATGGGGCTCTACAGGGGGTCTTACCCCAGGTGCTTTGGAGAGTGAACTGTGCCTCAGTGAGGAGGGGAAAGATAAAGACTGATGACAAATCCACCCCCTGAGCATTGGCTCAGAGTGTCTACCCTCGCTATTGACGTACATAGAGCTACACCACTGCCATTGACGCATGTACACTATGACCACCAGTGGCGTGCACTCGGTACAGCTCAGGAGTGATGCAAGAGGAGAAAGTATCATTCCCTTAGAGTTCATGTGCGCACACACACACACACACACACACACACACACACACAGATGTACAAGTCAACGTCATCTGGCAATCCCCCTTCTCTCACTCAGCTGGGCTTGGTCTGGTGTCTTGTGAAGTTCTGACGGCCTAAATTACTTCCACATTTGATTCGCATTAGTAAGGAGAGGCTTGTTTTTCACCCTTAATTGGTTTGCTCTGTTTATAAAGCTGATTAAGTTAGAGGGACAGAAAACACAGGGTTTATTTAGCAGTTCACAAAATTGGAGCTCCAAAAGGCAAAATCTGAAGACATACTTCCTGATGTATACAATAATGTATTTTACACATAAGAATAAAGCTGATTCGAATTCCCGCAAATAAAGTTTAATAAATTCAAAAGACATTTTCCCCCCATTGAAACATGAAAATCCCCCTCATTGTCCTGCATAAGTCAGTTTTCAAACTATGGGTCACGACCAGTGTAGTCCGATACATGAGACACATGACTCTTATTAGTCTGTCATTTTAATGAATCTTTCAAAAATACAATCTCAGGAGTTTAGTTTGAATTCTTTTCTGAATGAACTATGAATCGGTTAGTATTTAGACTCATAGGTGAGTATTTCCTCAATTGTTTTTCCCCCCATCTTTTTTTCAAAAGTTATTTGTTTGTTATTTTCTTTGTTAAACGTGTAAGTGGGTCCTCCTAGCATGAATCAGTTTGGGAACCTCTGTCTTAGGTCATTAAAGAGAGAAAATAATTATAGAGGAATTTAATGGCAATAATGCCACATTATTATAATATAAATACGTGCAAGATTTTACTTTTGTTTTCATATATCATTCTACAGAAAGCTTGTACACTTTTGCATGTACACGCTTGTTTAACACCATTTCAAATGTCACAGCCCTATTTCATCTCATCTTCTAAACTCCGACCTCAGAGCAAAGTCCCTCAGTACCCCACACACCGGCTGATATTAATCTTCATTTGACGAGCCAAAACCAACATCCAGGGTTTACACTGCACATAATTAAAAACTTTCCACAGATAAGACCTCCCTCTTATGTCTATCTATGCCTGAGCTTGCTTCTGTTGTGAGGTCCAAGATAAACACCGGACTGGCCTAAGAAAACCCCGTTAGGATGGGCCCATTACTGAGATAAGGGTGTGAGGAAAAATTGTTACCACTCTATCTATCACATACTGAACTGATGAGCAATTCCACCTCAACCCTACAATGACAAAAGAAGCTAAAACACCTGGACATTGCCAGTCGTCTTTAGCCAAGTCTGTATAAGCTCAAACCAACACACACACACAATGTCAGTATCAGAAAGTTTTAATTGTAAAAGCAAAAATAATCTGTAAACAGTACTTGCGGATACTGTAAACAAATCAGCATATTACAAAAACTAAATGTTCATTACAAATGTTTACACATGTCAGAATTAATCATTGTTACTTAAAGGGGCAGTTCACCCCAAAATGAAAATGTACTCACCTTTATGTTCCAAACCTGCATGACTTCTGTGCAACACAAAATAAATTATTCTGAAAAAACAATTTGGGCATTGACTTCCACTGTAGGCTATGGACAAAAAAACCTGAGACAAAATCTCAAAATCTCTTATGTTCCACAAGAAAGCAAGTCATTCGGTTTTGGAATGACTTTTTTTTTAAATTGGTGAACTTGTCTACACTTTTCTACATGTAGGCCTATATGAGTGTCACGGTACCATATGTGCACTAAGCATGCAGCAAAAAGTGCATGCTCCACCACTACTGTTTATTTAAAAATACTTTTCCATAAGCTATTAATCTGCTAAACCAAACCAAATATCAAGTGTTCCTGCAACCAATCGTAGTAGCCTAATGCTATATAAGCAGAGGACTTATACAGTCAATTAAGCCAAAAAATATTGAAAATAAAATCCCTAATTGTTTCAAACTTGACTTTCGTGAAACACAAAAGGGAGTCCCCATGCATTCACTTTCATTGCATAGCCTATGGCTATTTTTCCATACAAAGAATGGTGAATGAGATCGTACGTCTGCCTAACATTTCCTTTTGTGTTTCACGAACGGAAGAAAGCCAGACAGGTTTGGAACAACTTGAACTTGAGTAAGACTTTTATTTTGGGGTAAACTATCGCTTTAAAAAAATAGGACCGAGATTTAACAATAAATGGCTATATGGCGACATCTAGCGGTATAAAGTATAAATATCACAACATCTGTCTGTCGAAAGCATTCTTTTATGAATCACACGTGAGACAAGAACGCCCTCGAGAGATAGCAACGCAGTTTAATAGTAGGCCATATATATTGCTACTACTGCTATTAAAAAATAATAGTATAGTGATAGCGTAATGCAACCGCTATAGGTTACTACATGCAACTATAGGCTAATAATAAAATAATAGATTATATATAGCCTATATATACTCCTTATAAGTTGCATGTGTAACAGTTGCGCTACCACTCAATAGTGCGCTACTACTATCATTATTATTATTTATTTATTTTTTAATAGCAGTAGCATTTAGCAACTAGCAATATAGGGCCTACGATTAAACTGCGTTGCTATCTCTCGAGCGCGTTCTCGTTGGCTTGCGTGTGACGTGCAGAAAAGGGCAGAGTCTTCAGTGACGCGCGGCGGGCGGACCTCACGCAGTATGGCAGGCGGGATTGCCATGTAAAACTATGGGTTGACTAACCATAAACATATTTGAGATATTTACAATTCTATTTTCGACGAGTCATATTCATAGTTTGACTTGTCAGAATGACAATTAGAGATATCTGCAATTAGTTTTCACTAGGCTATATAAAGTGAAAATAATAGTTTTCATTATAAATTTCACTAATAAGAAATTACATTTGAGATATAATTTGAGAAATGTCTTCCTAGTCAAAAATCAGATTAAGATATCCATAATTAAATTGCAGATATATTTAAATAAGATTTGACAAGGAAGAATTCCAATTCAAGATATCTCTTATGCCTGTTCAAAAATCCAATTCAAGATAGGCTATCTACAATTTAGTGGCCTGTAGTGTTCAAAAATAAGTCCTCACAGATTATTTTCTCATCCAATTTTTTTTGAGGAGGCACTGTCTCCCTCCCCAGCTACAATTGTAATTTGACTAATACATTTGAGATAAATGAGATATCTCTAAATTAGAATTATTCCTAGTAAAAAAAAAACTATTATCTTTAATTACAATTTCTACTAGTTAAAACTCATTTCAGAAAATAGTTTCCAATGGAAGTCAATGGGAGAATATGACTATAATCAGAATAGCATTGTCGATATCTCAAATGTATAGGCCTTGTCAGAATCATGTTGTAGATATCTTAATTCCAATTACGACAAGTCAAAATTGCAGAATAGATATCTGTCTTTGGAATTTTACCTAAATTACAACGAGTAGAGCCAGGAGTATTAGGGAAAGTTCAAAAAGAAGATATTTTAAAGAATGTCAGTAACCTCAATTGATGTACCCTGACTCCCAGTATGAAAAAAAATAGCCTATACGTCAATAGGGCACATCAACCGTCTTGATTCTTCAAAATATCTTCATTGGTTTTCAGCAGAAGAAAGAAACTCATACAGGTTTGGAACAACTTGAAGGTGAGTGAATGAAGACAGAATTTTAATTTTTGGGTGAACTATCCCTTTAAAGGTACGAAACTCAAAGTTCAAAGCAAAGGATTATTTGCTTTTACAGAAATGGCCTTTTAAGGACTACAACAAACGGTTGGTATAGGGACTACACGACATTCCTCCCGGGTTAGTGACATCACCAACCCTAAAATGTACATAAACCCGCCCCCGGGAACGCGATTTATAGATTATCATGACAAAATATGCTAATCAATGACTAGAAGATAACTACACTTAAGCTACCAAAATTCATCAACTAACCATTCAGAATTGTCCTGTTGCATTCTACATGTTATCACTATTTATTGAGTCTCTCTGTCATTGTCTGACTCCACATAAAAGGCTGAAAGTTTTTGACATTTTCAGTGCATGTCTGTGTGAGGTAAAAGGACACAAACTGTTGTAGCCCCCCCAGCAGCTCGTTTGCTTTTAAAGTAACACCAAGTAACTTTTCCTCTGCGGTCGCCCCCTACTGGTTGGAAGCGGAATTGTCCATTAGCGCTGTCGTAAATAATTTAGCCTACCGCAGCCTACTGTCGCACACGCACGCTCGCTGTTGATCTCCAGCACCGGCTTTGGAATCAACAATGGCCACAGACAAGGTAGAGTATGATGCATGATTTACGCTTACATAAGCGTCCGAATTTGAGGAAGTGGTGGGGGAAGTGACGTATGCCGTAGAGCACTCGAATTTTGTAGTTCTTTTTGTGCACGGGTTCCGACCCGAAACCCGAAGTTACATAATGCCAGTAAAAGCGATACAGACCATGTCAGGCTATTGCAGAGGTGTCATTTAACTTATTTTAAGTCGATGTACCATCACAAGGGTCTTGGAAATATATTATGAAGGTTGAAAAACTACTTAGTGTTACTTTAAAGGGACAGACACAAAAACGGTGTGTTTTTGCTCACCCTCAAAAAGTGACAATTTTAACATGCTATATAAAAATATCTCGGGGGTATTTTGAGCTAAAACTTCACATACACACTCTGGGGACATCAATACTTATTTTCACATATTGGGTAAAAGGGCATTATTAATATAATTTGATGCCTTTAATGCAATGCGGCTTGCCATACCCGCTGCCCTCGCTCGCTTTCTGAAGGAAAAACAGTACATGCTATGCTGCGGATCTCAAAGGAACCGTGCCAAAACAACAAGCATTGGATCCTCAAGCCAAGCCCCTTTGCGCGGAGACTTCTGTCTCTGCATATATTAACATCCACGTGCACATATCACGTCTACATATGATTAGGTATTGCTATAAATCACATTACTTACTTAAATGGTTTAATATGGCAGACGTTGTTTTTTTTGTCACCAGCACTCTATTTAAAATACTTAAAAAAAAAAAAGTGTATTGTAATAAAGCACTTTTTTAGGGACTACTACTACTAATACTACTACTAATTATTATTATTATTATTATATAAACATATAAATCATTCTGTTAATTATCATTTTAAATTCTGACAATTAAATGTCAGAGCTCATGCATGTTTGTATTTAGTCTTTTAATTATTCAGAAAATAATTGCATTATTATTTTCCTCCACAGTGCACTCGCAGCCTGTGGTCCAGCCAAAGAGAGCTGGAGTATGTTCATAATAAAGACGTCACCCTGTGCTTTGACCGTGCCAACCAAGTGCGCAGCTCTTAACTGTACAACTACAATCTCGACATGCTCACGGACGACCGAGGAATCCTCACATCCCCTGCGCTCGTCAACACAAACATTCTGGCACCGACTGCAGTGGGTCGGTAGCCAGGACACCGTTTTTCACTATAGGACGTTTTTGGGTACGCAGAGTTATTTGCTGCGCACTTGAAGCTGGAGCTGATTCGTGAGGATTTAAAGGAAGGAGAAGCCAGGGACTCTTAAGGTATTTCAAAATGCGACAGCGATATTCAGTATCGTTATCCAGCATGTGCGAGAGAGACAGAGCACGTGTGCACGACATGATTAAATCGTCTCAGCGTGTATCGTTTGCTTCACAGCGTCTCGTGCAAATATTTTCAACGTGTGGCGTTGTTGACGCTTATAGCGTTCTTCATTATGAACGCTTTCGTTCGTGGCCCTTGTAGCCTTACGCTATTCATTTTCAAACCTTTCATATTTCATTTTAGTTTCTCGAAAGTTCGAGAAAACAGTATTTGAAGGTTAAGAAATGGTGAAAAGTGTACTACGCACTTATCCGCACCGTGGTGATATGAGCTCGCGAGAGAGACACGCCCACTTCCAGTGTGTACGCGCGAGGAGCGCGTGTTTTTCAGTGCAGTGTCACTCTCGGATGCTGTTTGCATAACCAGTTTCGCTCTCTGACAGCCAACGCGTTCTTGCCATTTCCATTAAATGATTATCGAGTTTCGTTAATCTTAAGTACTAATCTGAATGGGAGACCTTTAAATTGTGTGAATGCGGAATGCTAGTTGTGTTTTGTGAACTGCAGGGGGCAGTGAGTGAGTCCTATTGTCGAGTCACTACTGAATGATAAAGTTTGAGTCATGCGATTTATAGGTCCCTTGAGTGTGTGTGTCTGTGAAGGAGAATGAGTCACTTCTGACGGGAACCCTTCTGGAAGGTGCTGTTTATCACATCCCAGAGAATATGTTTCACATGAAGACATATAATCATTAAAATAAATATTAATACATTTTATGCACAATTATTATATGTGTATACAAATATATTTTTTTACACTGAAATTTCTGGTAACACTTTAGTTCAGGGTCCAATTATTACTATTAACTGGTTGCTTATTTGCATAAATATTACTAGCATATTGGCTCTTCATTAGTACTTATAATAGGGCATATTAATATTAGCTGTTTATTAATACTTAAAAAGCACATATTAATGCCATATTCTGCATGAACATATTCTACATCCCTTAATCCTACCCAATACCTAAATGTAACAATTACCTTACTAACTATTAATAAGTGACCATATATATATAAATATAACACACGCACGCATGCACACGCACGCACGCATGCACACACACACACACACACACACACACACACACACACACACACACACACACACACACACACACACACACACACACACACACACGCATACACACACACACACACACACACATTGTGTAATGTATTATACATTTTGGACAGAAATTTTGGACAGTGATGAATTTGAAATATTTTATTTTACATCCTAACTTGTATTTGTTGTACATTTTATAAAATCCTTAAACATTCAGGGGGGTTTTTCAGCTTTATTTCAGTGTTTTCTGAATGTGAGCTAAACTATATGTTTTTGTATTACATAAGCATTGCTCCTGCGATGGAGGAGGTGTCAGGTCCCCGGTCCTGCACTGCAAAACCTCCCCGCAGTCTGCTGGAATGGAAGAAGAGAGTCAAGTCTGAGTACATGAGATTAAGACAGTTGAAACGCTTCCACAAAGCTGAGGAGGTCAAGGTAGAAGGCCTTTTGCAGTTTTTGTTTTGTTTTGTTATCTTCTTACTTTTACTCTGTCAGACCACACTCACACTATATTTTATTCTTTATTTTTCTTTACTCACTTCTCACAAAAAATTTTATACACTACTGTTCAAAATTTTTTTTTAAGAAATTAATACTTTAATTCAGCATAGATGCATTAAATAGATAAAATGTGACAGTAAAGACATCTATAATGTTACAAAAGATTTCTATTTCAATAAATTCCTTAAGAAAAACAACATTATATTCATCAAAGATTCTGAAAAAAATGTATCCCAGCTTTCAAGAAATATACAGATTGTCTCCAATCCAATTCAGTTTGTTTTAATTTGTCACGTGTCTTTGTTCGGATTACCGCCACTCAGATTACCGCCACTCACATTACCGTCCTTATTAGTTCATAAAAAGTTATGACCAATTTAGTACTTTGGGTTGCTCTAGCGCCACCTATGGGCCAATTGGGCTCATAATTTGATTTGTTTGATTAATTATCCTCGTTTGAGTTTACTACTTAAGTTGTTCCTTCACCTGCACCTACCTGTTGGGGATTATTTGAAAAGTAAACTTTGTGTTGAAACCTCATTCTTCAGTGTCTGCTTCTTCCTGCCTACATACACCGTAACAGATGACCGGACCAAACATGGATTGAAACGCTAAGTTCCTCGAGGTGGCTCAGGAGAGCGCAGGCTTTCTTTCTTTTTCTGCTCGTTTTTTCGTCTTGCAGTCATCTAACCACTCAACGACAAAACCTGAAGACCACGGAGAATGCGCGAGAGCCCCCCGCAAACGTTGAGGGACCACCTGCTGTGATGTGTGAGCCAGATCCTGAGGCCAAGAGGACAGAGTTCACCATCACCTAGAAAGTGAAGTCCTCCAGCCCTGTCACTGCTAGAAGCTTGCAGCCCTGTGCCATCTCTGGAGATGCCCTACCGGGACATCCGGCCTCGGAAATCCTTTCGCTCTATCTTAGTCTGTCCACTTGTCGGCTTCGTCCTGGCTCCTTCCACCTTCGGCTCCACTAGGGGCCCTCGGCCTAGTGACTCCACCAAGTTCCCTTGTCCCACCGGCTCCCCCTTGGTCAGTTGTCGCCCCACTTACTCCACGGACATACGGGCCATTCATTGCCCCCGTCGCTTCTCCCCTACGGATGCAGCGGGCTCCTTCCTCCCATCAGCATCACCTCAGTCCCCGGGCACCATGGCTCAACCTATGATGCTCGTCGCCGTGACATTGCCTGAGTCTCTAGCACCAGCGATGTCGCTCAGCTCCTCCAGCGGCCCTACATCTGCACCTTCGGATCCAGGGCACTCGTCTTCGTTGGTCGTTGACAGCCACAACTCCCAGAAATCTACAGCCACAGCTACCACATTTTGGCTCCTCCCGCCTTCGTCTCTGCCGTGGACTGTCGCTATGTAGAACTCTGGGTCTGCGCCATCAAACTTCCTCCACCTGTACCATCTGGGTCTCATTGTCCTGCCATCACCAGCCTTTTGCCTGTTAGTCCTGCTATCACCAGCCCTTCGCAACACCCTCGCCCTCCTCCTCTGGACCCCCCCCCCCGTTCTGTTACGGGGTGTGGGCGAGGGGGCGTTCTGTCACCATTCAGTTTAGTTTAGTTAAGTTTAGTTTAGTTTTCATTTTCATGTCACGTGTCTTCCTTGTTCAGATTCCCGCCACTCATCCGTCTCCTTGGTTACCGTCATTATTAGTTCAAATGCGTCAGCTGTGTTTGATTAATTATCCTCGTTTGAGTTTACTAAAGTTGTTCCTTCACCTGCACTCCTTGTCCGGTCACCGTTAGTGTGTGTGTGTGTGTGTGTGCTTGTTTATGTGATTTATGAGGACACAAATTTGTATAATGACATGCGTATTACACTGGTATTACAACTTAAACGTGGTTAATGAGGACATTTCATGAGTCCTCGTAATTCAAACAGCTTAAAAAACAATGTTTTATTAAAAATGTCAAAATGCAGAATGTTTCCTGTGATGGGTAGGTTTAGGGATAGGGCAGTGTAAGGGGATAGAATATACAGTTTGTACTGTAAAAACCATTATGCCTATGGAGAGTCCTCATGATGTAGTTTGTGTGTGTGTGTGTGTGTGTGTGTGTGTGTGTGTGTGTGCGTGTGTGTTTGTGTTACCTGCTACTACCTGTTCTGATGTTACCTTTTGGGGATTATATGAAAAGTTAACTTTTGAGTTGGAACCTTATTCTTCGGTGTCTTCGTCTTCCTGCCTACATACACCGTAACACAGATGTTTTCACTATTGGAAATAATACTAAAGGATCATGTGACACTTCAGCTTTGCCATCACAGGAATAAATTACATTTTAAGATATATATTCAAATAGAAAACAGTTATTTTATATTGTAATAATGTTACTGTTTTTAATGTATTTTTGATTTAATAAATGCAGCTTTGATGAGCATTAGAGACTACTTTCAAAAACTAAAAATCGTAAAAAAAAATCTTACATACCGGTACCACAAACTTGATTTTTCTCAATACTTTTCTACGCCATTCTAATTTCGTAATTTAACTTCCAATGCATATAATTCAGTCTTTATAACTATTTGGCTAAGTCTTTGTGTGTGTGTGTGTGTTTTTCTCAGTCTCTATTCCAGTCGAATCGCCTTAAGATTGAAGGAAGAACTGAGCTGCTGAACGAGGAATGGTCCAAGCTCCGAATCCAGTCCATTCCTCTGTCCACAACCTCTCTGCCCAACAAAAAGGCAAGAATGACACAGCCGGGGACCTTGACTACCACTAACCGCTGTCAGTCATCCTGCATCTGCTCTATGACACTAGATCGCTTTACTGTGAATTGAACCTGCTGCTAATTAAGCACAAGACTGTCCCCTCTAGCTGATTTATGAGCTGAATCAATACATAGTCAGCTTTGTCTTGCCATTTTCCAAACCTAATTTATTCAAACAAAATGCCAGTAATGACTCAAGATCAGGTGCCACAGTTTGTCTTCTTATTTCCTGCAGTACCCACTTTATCATGTCCTACCTGACAAGTGTTTAGATCAACTTAATTAATGATGTTATTAATGGACTGACTGTGGCACAGTTAACCTCTAATTAATTAGTCTGGGCAAATACAACCAGTAGACCAGTAAAAATGCAGCAAAGTGGGATTTTCTTTTCACAGATTCACACAGGGATTTTCAAATTTGCATATTTGTATGTTTGCCAAGTGAACGCTCAATATCTAAAACTCCTGTGATATCCACAATAAAAGCAGCCGGCAGGCACAGCAAAGCTTAGTTCTCTGCGGAAAACAGAGAGACTGCTCCACATACCAGCACAGCTGGATCCTGCATGCAACAGCTCTGCAAAACAATACCATACTTGAAGTTCTTTAGATACACCAAACCAAATATTTTTTTATTAGTGGATTATGATCACAAATCACAATTGTAAATGTATATCCTCTAGGTGTACCCAGTTTGATTCTTTTATCTAGTAGTTTGTATCAGTGATTTGGTGTAATATTTTAAAGGGATAATAATTTATGAATTGTGAATATTTTCATTTCAATTAATCAATTGATCTAGTACACAAAACTGATTTAAATACATATTTAAGTAGCGGACTAGCGCAGTGGCATTAGCCAACCAGGCCTACTTCCTAATCCACGTAACCGCATATATTTCATACCCTAGCCTGCGATCTCCCTGCTGCACGATTCTGAAAACTTCTGTTTACCCCTCCTCCCCCCCAGTGCCACCTGTAGAGATCTGCTATGGGGGTTTCTTCAATTTGCTCAGCAGCGTAGCAGATTTTGTCCACCAAAATCAAGCATATGTACATTCTATGCCCCATGCCAATAAATGCTGGTTAAATAATTCACTCATGATTGAAATGATTTTGCCACAATCAGCCTCATCAGTTCAACTTGATTCAAAAGATTTACAACTATAATATGGCTTCAGAAAATTCAGACTTGGATTACAGTGCATGCATCGAAAAGAGTAGACTACTTTTATTAAGTTTGTACATCCTTTTTGAAAACCTCAGTCCTTAAATACAGTAAAATACATGGAAAGGAGTGACAAATTTAATTATTGAACATTTCTTCTTTTGTTTTCCTGATAAGAAAGTAATTTTGGTTTGCGTTAGCATGATGGTAAATTATTACAGAATTTAAATTTTTGGGTGAAAATGTCCTTTAATAGTAGATCATTATTTATTTTTATTCAGTGATCCACGTAATCTGAGAAAAATTCAAATTCAACTAATATAAAATGAAAATTTTCAAATTACTTTGGCTAATTAATATATATAACAGTACTGTACAGTATATAACAGCTCTCTAATAGTTTTGTGTGACACTTATCATCTGTTTTCCTGTGTTCCTTTTCTTTTCCAATCACAGTTGTGCATGGTAGAGTTTGGCTTTCCGTCCTTTCCGAACCAGGCAGTTGCCATGCGTCCCTTGACAACTGTTGCTGGGATACCATTCATGTACTCCTGGTCCCCTTTGCAGCAGAACTTCATGGTACTGGATGTGGACAATAAACACACACACACACACACACACACACACACTAACACATTAAAAGCACTCAATCATGATCACCATTAGCAGCCTGCGTCTTAAAAAGAAGGAGAGAGAAAAGCATAATTTTATGGCACTGGTCATTTTGAAAGTAGGTCACCCTGCAGCAGCGCATTCACATGTTCCGACAGCCCTAAACATGTGTTTTTCAAATCATCTCTCAGGTAGAGGAGGATGTGCGTCTTTAAACGCCTACACTTGCTCACAGGCACAAATATAGGCATATACAAAAACACCCACTCGCAATACACATTTACAATATCGTGCATTTCTCTCTCATTTCAAAAACTCACTAATGCAGTGAAAAACCACGGCCTTCTTCCTAACATCTTTCCCCCCTCTTTCTGTCTCTGAGGTGGAAGATGAGACGTTTCTGCATAATATCCCCTACATGGGAGACGAGGTGTTGGAACAGGATGAGGCTTTCCTGGAAGAGCTTATTGACAATTATGACGGGGTGCATGGTGATAGAGGTGAGCATCACAAAATACTGTACGTATTTACACCCATTACCACAGGCGTCACTAGAACTGGACCGAATCTCTTCTAGAAAGACCTGAACGTTTTTAAGACACAAGAGTAAAGAAAGTTAATAAGTTTCAATAAAAATGGCTATAAAATTATTTGACCGTTATTACCACATGTTATTCAACCACTTAATCCTAACATATACTACCGTCAAAAGTTTGGGCTGCATTTTTTGGTCATATTGTGAAATATTATTACAATTTAAATGAACTGTTTTCGATTAAAATACAGTTTATTCCTGTGAATCAAAGCTAAATTTTCAGCTAGTCAATAAGCATCACATGATCATTCAGAAATCAGTGTAATATTTCTTATTATGAATTTTGAAAACAGTTGTGCTGCGTAACATTTTTTCAGGATTCTTTGATGAATAAAAAGTTCAAAAGAACAGCAGTTTTTCAATAGTAACCTAAACTTTTCAGTTAGTAATGTAATGCTGTTCCTGTTGTGATATCAATTTATCATATGTTTGTGAATGTTAGAACGGTAGTGGGGTGTACATAAGTATCTTGTACCTTGATAACAGGGGGAGGATTCATAAACGATGAGATCTTTAAGGAGCTGGTGGAGGCATTGAGCCAATACTCAGACCCAGAGGAAGAAGAGGAGGAAGAGCCCACAGAGAGAGCAGAGAATGAGGAGGAGGAGGAGAAAGGCATGCAGGAAAGTGCTGCAGAAGGACCAGAGGAGTCAACAGAGGGCTTCTTCGAGACAAAGAGGAGCACTGCTGAAGGTGAGTTGGTTTTGAACAGAAAAAAAAATTGGATAAAGCTATTAGTTTTTTGTTTCAATTATTGCATTTAATTGTATTCATTTTTAAAGGGAAGTTGAGTTTACTGACTAATAACCTGAATTGTGTAATGGTATTGTGTTTTTGGTATTTTGTACAAATAATAAGATCTTTAAACCAATAAATAAATTAATAAGTTTAATGGCCACATGTTGTGTCAAATTACCATAGAATTAGGGCTTTTAATACCATTTGCAGTTGAATTTCACTGGTTGAACAACAAATAGACTTCAATGCACATGTGTTGCCCATCAGTGTGTCTGTGTCTGCGTGCAATTGTTTGTTCTGAGTGTCGCCGCTATTCCCACTAAGAGCACTGTTTGTTCACTCAGTTTGTTTTAGGCCAGAATCCCGTTACAGTACACACTGACCCTTGCGCCACAACAGAGGAAACACACACACACACACACACACACACACACACACACACACACACACACACACACACAAAGTGTGACTAAAAAGAGGAATAAAAAAATCATCTTTTGGAAATTGATCTTAATGCCTTAATAAAAAAAATTGGGAAAACTCCAACCTTTAAGGACACCAATTTTCTTTGTGAATGAATAATGTATCGTAAATAAATAAATGTTCTTCCTTAAAATACAGGGTGCATAAGCCAGGACACCCCTATGTTAAATTCCCATAGAGGCAGGCAGATTTTTATTTTTAAAGGCCAGTTATTTCATGGATCCAGGATACTATGCATCCTGATAAAGTTCCCTTGGCCTTTCGAATTAAAATAGCCCCACATCATCACATATCCTTCACCATACCTGGAGATTGGCATGGTTTTATTTCAGTTAGCCTAATAGCTGGTTTGATTTGCATTGAGAGATGATCTTATGGAAAGTACCCCATGCCAAAGCTTAGCACTGTAAACACTAGGCTGCTTTTACTTTATACTGTAAGTCAAATTCCAGACAATGCTGATCTTACTACTCATGCTTTTCCCTCACCAGGAAGAGAGTTGTCCACCAATAAGAAGATTCCTCACGACAAGATTTTCACAGCTATTGCGTCCACGTTTCCATACAAAGGCACCACGGAGGAGCTGAAGAACAAGTAGGCCACGCTATTGAACATCTGAACTCTTTGTGTGTGTGTGTGTGTATGTGTGTGTGTGTGTGTGTGTGTGTGTGTGTGTGTGTGTGTGTGTGTGTGTGTGTGTGTGTGTGTGTGTGTGTGTGTGTGTGTGTGTGTGTGTGTGTGTGTGTGTAGACTTCCCTTTTAGAAAGGAAAGAGATTCGAATGTGAAGCAGGTCGGATTCAAACCTGCCTTTCCCAAATGTGCAACGTAGAGCGTGTGCGCCGATCTGATCTCTTTAATAGTGAAACTTTAGTATATATAAATGTGAACTGTGTATTTTAAAATCACATTTTCAAATGTTTCTTTCTTTTCTGATTCTGAACACTCTCCTGTCTTCCATTATTTGGACAAACGGGTGAGCTTGTTTTAGATGGATGTTCAGTTCAGTCCAGTCAAATCCAATTCATTTCAGTTTAACTTATTTTGATTTAATCTCAAAGTTGCACACAATGTGAACAATGCAGTGTGTTACAAGCTTATACAAGCATGATGGCAAACCTAACATGCATACACATTCTTCACTTGAGTAGGAAAGAATATGTCATGCCAATTTAAAGCCGTGGTAAATGAAGGTTCATGGGAAGCTCCTCTGGCTCTGCTGTCAGCTGGCTGTGCAGCCCTCGCAGCAGCAGTGGAAACAAAAACCCGTCACAGTCTGCATTATCATCCAACTGTTTCATGTCATCATTGTTCATTCCACCAGCTGTGCTCATTTTATTTCTTTCCGCTGGCTGGGGGAAATCTGTGGGTGAGAGTTGTATTTAATGCCCTGTTTTGTTATTGTAAAACTAATTCAGTACTTTAAACTTAGGGACAGGTCATCCAAAACAGAATATTCTGTCATCATTTTATTCACCCCAAAGTTTATTGAATTTTTTTCTTGGAACAAAAAATACATTGAATACATACAAAATATAATTGACACACAAAATGACAGTTCGTAGTAATGTTAGCAATGTATTTTGAACAACACAAGGGTCAGTAAGTAGGCTTTAAGTAAAGTGTTACCTTTAATTTTTTGGGTGAACTAATGCTAAAAGAATCTACTGATCTTTGACACCATAAAAATAAAGAAACTAGGACAAAATTATTCACAAACTCCAAATCCTCATATAATGCACTGTTCTCCCACATACACCATTCAAAGATTAGGGGTCAGTAAGTCTTTATTTCATGAATACTTTTATTCACAAATGATCAATGATAATTAAAATGATCAAAAGTGACAGTAAAGACATTTATAATGATACAGATTTATACTTAAAATAAATGCTGTTCGTTTGAACTTGCTATTCATCAAATAATCCTTAAAATACGAATCATGATTTCCATAATAATATTAAGCAGCTCAACTGTTTTCAACATTGATGATAATAATAATAAAGTTTTTTTGAGTAATGATGCTGAAAATTCAATTACATTAAAGGTTGTGTAGGTAAGAATTGTCTAAAGAACTTTTTTTCAAATTGGCTTAAACTGTCTTTATATACCAATACATAATTAAAATGTAAGTACTTTGAAAAAGAGAGTATAAAAATTGAGTGACTATAGTGTATTTAATCTTCAAAAAACACAGCTCATTAATTCCTACCGGGACGAAACAAGTGATTGGCTTGCGCGACTGTCACTCTCCGTCGCCATGACTTCCGCCGCTATTACTGGCTATGCCCACGTGCGCGCACTCGCGCACCCGTTTTTAGGTGGGACTGAATGGAATTAATGAGCTGTGTTTATTGAAGATTAAATACACTATAGTCACTCAGTTTTTTATACTCTCTATTTCAGAGTACTTGCATTTTAATCATGTATTGGTATATAAAGACAGTTTAAACAAATTTCAATAAAAGTTTATTTAGACAATTCTGACCTACCCTACCTTTAATACATTAAATTTTAAAATATATTCAAATAGAAAACGGTTATCTCAAGTTGTAATAATATTTTACAATATTATTTACAGTTTTTTTTTCTTTTTTTCCAAATCAAATAAATGCAGCCTTGGTGAACATGAGACCCTAAACTTTTGAACAGTCTAAATGTAGATTAGCATTTCTCATTTCATGATACATTCTCAGTCAGGGTGAAAAAGGGACCCCATGTTTTCATATACAGCTCATGACGTCCTGATGCTCTGAATATCACGCGTTCGTGCAGTTTTAGATTTGCAATTTTGTTTTGCTGCTATTGCAAGTAATAATGTAACTGTATTTTTCTCTCTCTCTTGCAGGTATAAGGATCTCCTGGAGCCGTCCAGCCCTGTGCAGTTGCCTCCTCTCTGCACACCCAGCATGGACGGCTCCTTTGCCAAATCTGTTCAGAGAGAGCAAAGTCTGCACTCTTTTCATACACTTTTCTGTCGCCGCTGCTTTAAATACGACTGCTTCTTGCACCGTAAGACATTCTAATGCTCTTCTCTAGTCTGCAATGCAAATTATTTTGATGTTTTATATCATATTGTACAGTCTTGATCAGTGAATCAAACATACTGTTGAGCTGTTAAAAACAGCCATTAAAGATAGTCTCAAATGATCTGATCACAAGCGGTCAGCCAAGATTTATACTACAAATGTGATGTAGTCACACATGTTTTTGACTGCCTCCAAATGGGGCTTTGGACCTTGTTTACCACTGTATTTAGTGCTGACCGCTTGTGATCGAATCTCTCAGAATGGACGTAAATGAAACGTTCATGTTGTTTGTGCTCAGCTTTCCATGCATCTCCTAATGTATACAAGAGGAAGAATAAAGAGATCCGAATGGAGACAGAGCCCTGTGGACTGGACTGCTTCCTGCTGCAGGTACAGTTTTCTAATGATTTCATGACTTTACTGTCAATTTATAATTGAATTAGAACCTGTTTATTTATTAATAATCTTTTATCTTTCACCCTTCTTTGGTCACAGAAAGGGGCAAAAGAGTTTGCTGATCTAAACATACGGAGGTCTCAAAGGCCCCGCCGTCGACGCCGACAGCCCCGCCCCTCAAGTTCATGTGGCCCCACAGTCTCCGATGAGGAGGGAAAAGGAGAGAGTGACCACGATACCACCAGTTCCTCAGGTACACACACCAATGTGCATTTCCACACCTTAATGTACAGTCACAGTGGATAAAGGGTTAATAAAGACCAAAATAACACACAGGCAAACTTTCCATTGCTAAAAATAGAATTGCCATAATAAAAATAGAACTCTTGTCCCATTGAGGTGAGTTGTAAATGGAAGCTTGTTTCCGCCACAGAATAAAAAAGAAAAAAGGTTATTGCAACTTATGTCACAATTCTGACTTTTTTTCTCAGAATTGAGAGTTAAAGGATTAGTTCACTTTAAAAAAATGTTTTGCTAATAATTTACTCACCCCGATGTCATCCAAGATATCCATGTTTTTCTTTCTTCAGTCGAAAAGAAATTAAGGTTTTTGAGGAAAACATTCCAGGATTTTTCTACACAGAATGGACTTCAATGGCAACCAAATATTACAATGTTCAAAGAAGTTTCAAATGTCCGTCTCAATGCCGCTTCGAAGTCTCTACACGATCCAAGTCGAGAAATAAGGGTCTTATCTAGCGAAATGATTGGTCAGTTTCTAAAAAAAATATATATATGTATACTTTTTAACCACAAATGCCCTTCTTGTACCATTTCTGAGATGCGCCACGTATTGACGATTACATCATCATGTTGGAAAGGTCACGGAAAACTAAAATAAATAAATTAAAACAAAGATATCGGACGATTTTGAAGTTGGAGGAGAAAATTACATGGAGTTTTTCGCCCTTCCATAGGAACCATTGGAACACAAGAACATTATTATTATTACCTGCTTATTACTAAGGCAGTTTTTATAATTTTTGCATGTTTGGTGATAAAAGGAGCAAAATTACCATTCTGGTTATCAGCTGATATTAAGATGTTTTATTTATTTACCAGTATCAGTTAGTTTTGCTGCAATGCATATTTAATTGTACATAATCTAATGCATCCTAGCTGAATACAAGTATTAGTATCTTAAAAAAAAGAGACACCTAACTTTTCTATTCAGCTCTGATTCTTAAAGATTCATTCAACACACTGGTAGACCGGTAGACTCACATGTTCATTCAACACACTGGTAGACTCACATTTACCTGTGTGATTGTTCGTGTGTCAGAGAGTAACTCTCAGTGTCCCAGTCCCACCAAACTGAGAACAGGAGAGGAAGGAGCCGAGGAGTCCAAGCCGCCTGCTCAGTGGGGCGGAGCAGAGGAGTCTCTGTTTAGAGTCCTGCACGGCACATATTTCAACAACTTCTGCTCTATTGCACGACTGATTGGCACCAAGACGTGTAGAGAGGTATGTTCAAAAATGACAAAGAACAGGTGGTCAAATATGGGACTTTTGCTTGTTTGATAATGTACCTTTGTAAAGGAGTACATTACTGCAGATTTAAAGTGAATGCAATTATATTGAAAGTGCAGAAGGTTCTACTGAATTTACTCAAAAGCAAAGACTGTTTAAATGTAGGACTGTGTGCATGTGTGCCTGTGAGTTTTTCCCAGAAAGACATGTGGTTTGGCTAACTGGAAATGTGATTACCTCAAATCATGGGTTTTTCTTTCATTTTGGGAATGGTCCAAATCTTTTTCTAGAAGAGCCTTGTTTTGTGTGTGTGTGTGTGTATGTGTGTGTGCGCGTGTGTTTGTGCGTGTGTGTGTGCGTGCGCGTGTGTGTGTGTGTGTGTGTGTGTGTGTGTGCGTGCGTGCGTGTGTGTGTGTGTGTGTGTGTGTGTGTGTGTGTGTGTGTTTGTGTGTGTGTGTGTGTGTGTGTGAAAGATCAACATGATAATGAGTGGTTACGTCTCAGTTGGGTTTCAAAGTACTGACTAACGCCCATTAAGTGTTGCGGTGTGTGTGTGGGAATGTACATGTTGCAATGCTCTGTCTGTGCTTATGTCTGTGTGTTTGTACAGGTCTACGAGTTTGCAGTGAAAGAGATGCTGATTCTCCGTGTTCCACTGGAGGATGGTGGAATCACACCTCAGAAGAAAAAACGAAAGCACAGGCAAGATGTTAACACACCCTCCGCCAATCAGATTCATGCTGTAGTAATATACAAAATACGAACACTAGAGTTCAACAGCGTTTCCGTTTTTTGTTTTCTTTATAGATTATGGGCAAAGATACAGCTGAAGAAAGGTAAGACTCTCAACTGAAACACCAGACTGAGACGTGGTTTCAATGGCTTGGCAGGTTCAGGAATGGACAAACAGAAGGAAAAGTCATGGAGACTTTTATAGTTGGGGCGATTATGACATTATTATGGCTGGCGATTAGTAGTTAGACAAATTATTGCAATTATTAAATGAATGGTCTGCTTTGTTTATGTGCTTTACATTGTAAGCTTATACAACACTTAACATATTCTAAATGTTTCAGTACTTTATATAACATTTTATATATTTTGTATGCATAATTCTTAACATTTTGTTAAAAAATGGCAAAAGGCCTATTATCTGTAGTCAATATAATTCAGTTCTAAAATATAAAATTATACTACATATACTTATTGAATATACAAAATTGCAATAACGTTTTACAATATGTTACTTTTTTAACAGTAAGTTGTATGTTAGTATGAAACAACAATGAACAACAATTTACAGCATTTATTTATCTCTGTTAATGTTAGAAATGTGTGTTTTTCTCTATGCAGCAATCACAAATGACTGAAAACATAATGAAATGTCTCTGTTCAAATTGCATGGGAACCTTGGTTATTACTCTTCTTTTTCTTCCTGTTTGTTGTGCAGACAACTCATCCAATCAAGTGTACAATTATCAGCCATGTGACCACCCTAAGCACCCGTGTGATAGCACCTGTCCATGTGTGGTGACACAAAACTTTTGTGAGAAATTCTGCCAGTGCAATCGAGAGTGTGAGTTCAACACAAATGAACATGCACACACATGCAAATACATGAAGTGTAGACATGATTTATGAGCTCCTTAATACCTGCACACCACTAGGGGGCGACAACAAAACAACATCAGACCACTAGTGATGCATTGCAGTGAATAAATGAAACACTTTCTTTAAAAAGTCACCATACCATTTTGACCTTTGCTCAAATTATGTCATTTTGAACATTTATTTATTTTATTTTAGTTACATCTCAAACATTCACAGGTCACTCTGACCCAGTTTTGCCCTGTTTTTTGGTTCTAGGTCAGAATCGGTTTCCTGGCTGTCGCTGCAAGACTCAATGTAACACCAAGCAGTGTCCGTGTTACCTGGCGGTGCGGGAGTGTGACCCTGACCTCTGCATGACCTGTGGGGCCGCAGACCACTGGGACAGCAAACAGGTCTCCTGCAAGAACTGCAGCATCCAGAGAGGACTCAAGAAGGTATGAATGAACCACTTTTCAGTGACCTTGTAAATAATCAACACGTTTGTCTGTCTATCTGTCTGTGGTGGACAGTAACAAATGTATGCACTACTCTTTCTTATTAGTGCTGACTTCTGACTAGTGCTGGCTAAAAATATATATACGTGCTGGTCCATCAATCAGTACTTTTTACTTACAATCAGTACTATTTTAACCCTTTCACACGTAAGTTTAAAATATTCTAACTGACCCCCCAGCGTGAGTTTTTCAAGGCGACCGTTATTTAGAACCTGTCACTTTATCGTTTCCATGGTGACACGTCATTGCTTGTCACGTGACACAGCGCAAACACAACACAGCGCTGAATGAATGATGATCTGCTTTTATGCAATTTTCTCTTTTTTATTCAAAATATTCAAAAATATGTTAGATATAGCATGAAACACAGATATTCCGATTGTCAAATATGTGCATGTGGATGTGTTTGGTTGTTTAAACACTTTTATAACGATCGCTTTAGTTGAGCTGTATGCGCGATGGGCGGCGCCATGTTAGTTTGTGCTGGATTTACAACACGTCAATTCCTCCACTTCTCACGAAATACATGAAAGTAAGTGGCAGGTTAACTGGGAGAAGAATAGGGTAAAATGTAAAGCTACTTACACATTGTGTATCTGATATGAATAAAACATGTCGTCTTATTATGATGGAAAGGATTATTATTGGCGCTTCCATAGACATCTGTGTGTATTTTACAAACTCAAATTCATTGGTTTGCTAGTACTTATGTGATTTTAAATGCCTGAAACCTAAAATAAACATTATGTGGTTGAAAACACTGAATAGTTGTGATATATGACAAGCGTGAGCGAGCACGTCCGTCTCTGGCTCAGCGCCAGCCAACGCGCGAAAGCACATTTGAATTTAGCAGTTGATCACGTGATGCGCTGACCGTTCTAATCACACCGGTGTGATCGTACGCTCCAGGGACCAGCCAAGACTGATCACACGGGTGTGATCGTACGTGCGAAAGGGTTTAATAGGGTATCTATACTTTTATTACTCGAAGTACTTGATTTGTGAACTTCGTCCAGCACTGCTATCTATGTAGTTTTCATCCAGTATGGTACATGCTGATAATCAAAGGGAAATAACAGATAAAGAAGATGCTTTAGGCATGTGAATGTTGTTCATGTCCTGTTTGCCAGCACCTGCTCCTGGCCCCATCTGATGTTGCAGGGTGGGGTACATTTATCAAAGAGCCAGTCCAGAAGAACGAGTTAATCTCAGAGTACTGTGGAGAGGTCTGTGGAAATAAGCATTCGATTCTGTGATTCTTCTGTTACATTCTTACGGTAGTCATCTGATTAATGCATTGTGTGTGTGTGTGTGTGTGTGTGTGTAGCTTATTTCCCAGGATGAAGCAGACCGGAGGGGCAGAATCTATGACAAGTACATGTCCAGCTTTCTGTTCAACTTGAACAATGGTACTGGCTAGATTCATTATGTTATATAAATTATATTATATTATAAATTGGTTTTCACAAGTGTTTTCATTTTATTCCAGACTTTGTAGTGGATGCCACTCGGAAGGGGAATAAAATACGATTCGCCAACCACTCGGTCAACCCCAACTGTTACGCAAAAGGTACTTTATTTCATCAAATCATTATCAATGTGCAAAGACAACACTGAGTTGAAGCTTTTAAGCATGTCTGACACTGGTTAATATTGCAGTTGTCATGGTTAACGGTGATCACCGCATCGGAATCTTTGCCAAGCGCTCCATACAACAAGGAGAAGAGCTCTTTTTTGATTACAGGTAGGTTTTGTTAAACACTCATATATGCATTCTAATGAGATTGATGATTTTGTGACGTGATTTTATTTTTCCTGTTTCTTAGGTACAGTCAAGCGGATGCATTGAAGTATGTGGGCATTGAGAGGGAAACCGACGCATAGATCTGCATCTTGAGCGTGTCCGCATTTAGATGGTAAAATTTTTGCCTACCCACAATGCTTTGCACTTCACTGAGGGTGAGATTTAAGAATTCCCATGGGGCATGATTTTGGAACGACATCACATCGATCTGATGATGCATTTAGAGGATGATGTCACCATCTGCAAACCTGTGGTTTAACTGAATTGTCTGAACAAGCGTTTTTGTTTACTTTTTTGTGATGATGTTTGTTATGATATTGAAGAAACTAAAAGGCGTCCTCAAATTGACAAATCCACTCCTCCACATTTGCACTATATCGCCAATACCACAGGATATTGATAGATGGCATAATTTTCTGTCATGGAAGGAAGAATGCCAGTTCAGACAATTGTCTTGGAAGTTTTTTGTTTTGTTATACATTCAATCTCTCCATTCAAAAGGCACTGTAAATGGCTTTTGAAATAGCTATAACGTCTATATGCTCAATGTATACTAACTGAAAACTGAATGCATCACACCTAGCCGTCGTTGTTGTTTCTGGTCAAAATATTCAGTAGTACAAAACATCAAGCAATATTTCATTGTTACATTTGCACTTATAGTCAGTCAGTTCAGTATCTTCTCTTTCTAGAACAAACTTCAGTAAACTTGTCTGCAACCTGATGTCATTTGATGTTAGCCTGTTACTGTAATGTGCATTGCTCTTGCAGTCCATATCTATCTATCTATCTATCTATCTATCTATCTATCTATCTATCTATCTATCTATCTATCTATCTATCTATCTATCAGCTGCTTGCTGTATTGCACAAAGCTGGCTCATGTTGTCAGATTACTATTCTAACTAACATAGCACTAAGGCAGTTAATCTTCATTTCTGCTTAAACTGTATGAGGTTAAATATTGTTAATGTTGTGTAGAAATAAACAAAACAAGTAACCGTA
This sequence comes from Phoxinus phoxinus, assembly GCF_949152265.1. Taxonomy (NCBI): domain Eukaryota; kingdom Metazoa; phylum Chordata; class Actinopteri; order Cypriniformes; family Leuciscidae; genus Phoxinus; species Phoxinus phoxinus. The sequence goes on from NC_136876.1 coordinate 31,712,685, forward strand.
TAAACCGACAGACTGAATGTGAACTGTGAGCTAAAGGATATTGTTTAGCAGGCTTTTTTAAGAGTGAGTGTACAAAATAGGCCTAACAAGGGTTCGGGTTTTGGTTTCATTGTACCATTTTATGTAAAATAAAGAGCTAAACCAAATGACCATATTTGTTTAATATGCCCTAGATTGTAACGGCACTTCACATGTCCACTAGATGGAAATATGGACAATTTGCTGAGAAAATAATTCCTAGTGTCTTGTCAATTTAGTTGCATTTTTATCTGAACTATTTTGTGCTTTATATTTATCCCAAAACACAGAAAAGAGCTTTCTGAAAAAGTCGAGTGCAATTGAATTTACAGATGTGTTTAAAAGCAGATACACATGTAGAAAATGTAGTGATGTTGTGTTTGACACGTTTAACTCAAGACATGAATTATGTCTGCGTCTGTCTTAAATTATTCATTATAGAAAGAGTCCGTTTCCTTCAGACTTTTTATTAAAGTGTCATTTGGGATGTGTTGTTTCTACAGTCATTTACAATTAGGGTGACAATCAAACCCAGAACTAAAGAATGAAGAAAACTCAAAATGAACACCTTGTCACACCCGACCACAAAGCTGAAATCACCTCCTTGTAAGACTTTGAGGGATAGCATTATAATGTTTTTGTCTGATCTCATGAAGCTAGTTGATCTTTTGCCTTGGGCGTTATCACAGGGATTATTTCGGCAGATGTTTCACATTCACAGGACCTATAATTACCCTGAATCAACCTCATGGGCACAGTGGTAATAAAAGATGATTGCGATCACCTCAACTTAAGAATGAATCTGCAACATTTGTGTTAGTAGCTCTAAAGTCGAAGGTAGCATGAATCCTAGAAAGGAAATACTATCAGAAGTATTCATTTACCGTCAGCAGATGCCATTTTCTCTATCGATCAAAAGTTCAGGGTCTTTGAGATTCTTTCAGTCTCTTATTCTCACAAAGACTGCATTCTGTAGTAATGTGAAATATTACATTAAAATTAACTTGCATTGTAAGATATTTTAAAATGTAATTTATTAATGTGATTACAAAGCTGAATTTTGACTCTTCAGTGTCACATGATCTGTCAGAAATCAAGAAAGAGATCAAGAAACATTATTATTATCAATGTTCAAAACTATTGTGCTGCTTCGTGATGCACTTTTTTTTTATGAATAGAAAGTTCAAAATCTTTTGAAACAATATAAATGTCTTTACTGTCACTTTAGATCAATTTAATGGATCCTTGAAAACAAAATCTTGCTGACCCTAAACTTTTGAATGGTAATGTACTGAAAAGTAAATGGTATATATACTGTTTACGACAAGTACAAATATCAACAAATGCATAATTTCCGATTTGATCAAACAGGAGTGCATGTATATGTACAGTATGTGCATTTGGAAAAGATGAGAAAGAAAACATTTCACAGTGATTAAGTGAAATGAAAAATGTATTACATGTAAAATGGATCCCTAAGGAGAATGTCACGAATCTATTAATACATTTCTCCAAGTGAAACAAACAGACCTCCACATGCTGATCACTGATGTGGTTTTCTTCAAACATCCAGTTAAATGTATGTCAAAGAGGAAACATTCATTTTAGCTGCAGCTGGTTAAAGCATTGACAGAGACCTCATGTACACAAACATACATCACACAAACTAGTGCTGAATACCAGCCATTTACACCGGCTGCTGTCTTCTCGTATCACATAAACATTCATTTGAAAAATACCAATCTGGTGTAATTATTTATTTTTTAAAGAAATGTCAAATATGAGGAGACTTAGGTGTTCATCCCTGTGCAATTTAATAGCATTTCATTCTTCATTCAAGACTCTTTTCGAAGTAAAAATGAATTGAAAGTCTATATTCCACTGGTTTAAAGGATGATAGAAGGGAAGTAGTAAAAGAATAAGGGATACATAAAGAAAAAAGATTAACAGAAGAGACAAAAGAGGAGGTTTAGAAACCTGGCAGAGGTCATGAGGTTAAAGCTGAACTTATTCAACACTCATCCATTCAAAATAGTCTCACTTGCCTGCCTTTTTATACAAATTAGAATGATAAAAAGAGAAGTACACTTTATTTATACATATACATTAACAGCATAATCTGTGGGTGAATATTGAGCAATCTCTTTGATAAAAGCTCTTATGGCTCTGTTAAAGAAACAGACTAAAGAACATGTGCCTGGCACTGGAAGCAGCGGATTCTTCTTTTTCTTATTGCGTTTCGATGAAAAGTGCAGTAGTCATGCAAAATGCATAGCTTCTAAAGATAATATATATGTGTTCTACCTTATTTGCTCTTTTTTTTGTTTTAATAGCTAATTTTACATCCTGAAAGACGATGAAAGTGATCTAAGCTCTGGTAAGATCACCATCAAAACAGCTAAGCAGCAGCAGCAGCAATAATGGTGTCCTACAGCAAATGCATGTATGAATTTATAATAAACCATGACTTTATACATGGGGGTCTTCCATCCACGGACTTCAGTCTGGGATGTGTGAAAGCCTCTCGAGCACAATAACCAGACTTGTGCTGAACTTCTCTGTATTTCGATCATGACCCTGTGCAAACATATCAGCTGCTTTATGGCTATTTCTGTCCAAAATCTAGATGGTCTCGTTTTGACCTTCCTTAACCAGACTGCGATTTATGATATTAGAACATCCACCATAACATGTTAATGCTGTTCCTAAATGTTTCTGTCACTCCATTATTGATCCAAAGCTAAAACAGGAACAGTCTGTTTACTTTTTTCTTTTTTTCAGATCAATATATAGGCCCTATAGATTGTAGACTCCACAACTACAAGTAAACACATTCAGCCACACTATAAGTGCTGTCTGTCAAAAACAGTTCCCAAACTTTCGTCTTGTGTACCTGATAGGCCCATCAATAAGGCTAAAGTACCCCATTACCATTTTTACTGAAGAAAAAAAAGTTGATAGAAAATAAAAGTATTATGAATGCAAAACCAACCACATAAATATAAAACTTGCACGCATTACAAAATGTTTTCTTTCCTTGAAAAATAAACTAGGAAAAAAATATGTTAATTCCAATAGGGTTTTTTTTTCTTTCTTTTTTCCTGGTTGGGAATCACTGGTCTAAAACACTTTTTTTAATCATGAATATTATGTAGACTGAACAGAATATGAAATCGTGGTACACTACTATAAAATCTATAGCAGTTTGCTTTGGCCCACAGGAAGAATTCTCTTTAACAGACAGAGGACACAAGGAGGAAAACCGCTTAAACAATCTCTGATCGCTGAAAACTTATTCCTGCCTGCATCGGGTTTATAAAATATAAAGGTAATTTTGAAGTTCAGTGTCAAAATGCCTATAGAATGGCTTTTAAAAGGCTGGTGTGTGTTGCTGTAGCAGCAGTGAGAAGAACACGTAGCTCTCTATCCAATGCCATCATGATCAGTGTTACCAACTCTGAGACATACAGTACAACACACCATGTTCATGTCTGACGCTTGGAAAGATGGCTAGCCATCCATCGCTCATTGTCCTTCAGTCAAGAAACTTTTCTTTGTAAACCTTTCAAGGATCCAATTTTACAAAAAATCTTTATGAATGTTATACCTCAATGTTGTTCGCAAGCAATATGCAACATGGCTACTATCACAAAAACACTTTTCTGCAGTTTTTGATATGCCACAGAAACAATATTTCCCCAGACAGATTATTGTTCAGCACATTAAAGTCATTGTGCTCTAAAGAAGCTGAAGCCATTCAATGCCATTTGACTCTCCATCTCTTATAAGCGCTGCAACCGAATTTAGGCAGTAGTATAACATATATAGCTATATCTGAACATATTCCTCCATTCTATATGTTAAAGTAGTTTCAGTGATGATAAAACAGATATGTGTAAACATATCTACATCTTCAAAACTTTGTACTCTGAAGGTTGTTGTGCATTTTGTGCAGATTCTCTCAGTAACACAACAGCATGACTATGAAACACTTAAATCTACACTACTTTTGCCAGGACACAAAAATGAGCCAAAAAGATTTAGAATATACAGGGCTCCCACATCAGTAGACGAATGCATTTTCAAATTTTCCAGTCATTTATGATATTATAATACAGATTTTTTTTATATAATTTATTTTAGTTGTATTATTTAATTTTAAATCATTAAGTGAAATTTCAACCAATAAAATATTTTTGAAATGGACACAATAATGACTACAGAAATTTCCACAACCTCTGAAGATTTTTTTTCATGACATTTCCAGCCAGTTGAGTTTTTTTTTTTTTGATATCGCACTCACAAAAAGTGAATTTCTAACAAATTAATCTGTGAAATCGGCATAACTATACAGATTTACATTGGGTATACAGAAAGTTTTTTTCAGTCATTCTTGATTTTTTTAAATATGCATTTAAAAAAAATATATATTATCGAGATTGCATGCAAAAAAGTGAATTTAAAACCAATGAAATACTGCTGAGATGGGCATAATTATAAAGAATGTTAATTTTCAACACAAATTTACATGATTGTATTCATTTCCAATACGTTTTTATAGGCCTGGAAATCACAATTCCCTGATATTTCCAAGTCTCTGTAACTGTGGGAACCCTGGATCAGTCTTTGAAAGTTTCCTGTAATGTTGCTGAGGCACTTCAGTCGGCCTGCACTGCCAAAGCTCATTGATCAGATGGTAAATTGACTCTAGCCTGCTTATTTTGAACCCTGCCAAAAGCACCAAATATCAGATTACACTGTAAAAATAATGGGACAGACAAATAAATATACAGTAACATTACCATAAAGGCGAAAGATACATAAAAAAAAAAAAAATCACATTTGCAACTCATTCCTCAGTCTCCACCATTTTACCCCCCTTACAATCAACAGTACTTCTCTTTTTTCTTCCAGACATCCCTCAGTCTGTAGTTGTGTGTTATTCATTGGGACTTTCCTCCTGTATTTCCGGCATGTTCTTTCTATCCTTGCGCAGGGTATCAGTGAGGGGCTGAGCGGAGCTGGGCGACTCGAGCTGCTTCGGTTCATTCGTGTGGTAACTGCCTTTATACCTGTACAGGTAAATGTAGAGGCCGTACAGGATCAGGAAGAGCAACATCAGAGACACGGTCACGATTACTGTGGAGAAGCACACACACACACACACACACACACACACACACACACACACACACACACACACACAGAGAGAGCAGTCGTTAGCATTAAGCTTAATACTATGGTGCCAGCTGAGCTGTCTGCAAATGATGGATTAAACATAATTTGTATCATATTGCAGAATTCACAGGAGAGAAGCCCACATGTACTCACAAGCTTTAAAGGGATAGTTCACCCAAAAATTAAGATTATATATATATGCTTTTCTGTGGAACACAAATGAAAGAATTTGAATGCAACTCAATTCATATGTATTACTTTTTTATTTTATTTTTTATTGTTCTAGTCACTTTGACATGGTTGTTATTATGGAAAAGAACTGCATGAAGATTCTTCTATTTTTGTTCTATTTCTATTTTTCGGGAAAGATCTGCACCCGCTGGCAAAGAGGATTAAGTGTGTGTGTGTGTGTGTGTGGGAAAAACAAGTCTTGTTTATACTGGAAAAAAGATGACAATCAGACAGTTAGAGAAGAAGAGGATTTGAGTTAAGCAACAAAGGGTGACTGATAAAACTCTTTATGAAAATTGAAGTGTTCAATTTATAAATTGGTCTTGTTGCATTGTTCTGATGGGTCTTTAATCTCAAAATGATCTTGTAAGTATTATAAAAGAGGTTCTGTAACATCTACAACAAAAAAATTAATGTAACTCATACTAAAGTAACAGTAACATATATAGCATTGTCCAGAATATGGTCATTTGTAAAGATCTGATGCTTATTACACCTTAATTTATTCCATATACAGTAAGCTATATTATCGTTTTATCACTAATGATACCAAGTTTCTGTCATTTGCAGAAGCTCGGCTTTATGCAGAAGCTTATATTCCCATGAATGTTCCCTAATCCTGTGTTCTGCAAATTAAGAGGATTTTAAAAATAGGTTTTAGCGTCCCAAACAGAGAAGATCAGCATCATTTGCAGTTCTGGATGAAATGGAATAAAAGACAAAAAGAAAACAAAACAAGGAAAACAGAATATAGAATTGTACTTACATTTAACAGAAATAGTTTAATCGTCACTTTTATTGACAGGATTGTGGAAATGTGACAGGTACAGTATAAGAGGTGTTCGGGAAATAGCGCTAATTGTTATTTAAAACGATAATAAACCAAGTGTGACTGTAAACTTACATGTCATCCAAGGTGGGGTGACATCATCATGAATGTAATAGAAGACTAAAAAAAAGAGAAACACATTACTCGAGGGTTAAAAACAACATCCAATCACCATAACATACTGTAAGAGAAGAAATGCAACTACTTTTATTTACTTACACTACCTTCCAAAAGTTTGGGGTCTGTAAGATTGTTTTGATGTTTTTTAAATAAATCTCTTATGCTCACAAAGGCAACATTTATTTGATCAAAATACAGTAATATTATGAAATATTAATAGAATTTAAAATAACTGTTTTCTATTTGAATATATTTTAAAATGTAATGTATTCCTGTGAATTTTCAGCAGTTTAATGCATCCTAGCTGAATCAAAGTATTAATTACTTTTAAAAAATGATCTTACTGACCACAAACATGAATAGTGTATGTTAGGGATTCATGTGAATGACAGAATATGTAGTCTTACACAGGCCAGTGAACCAGGGGTCATCCTCCCAAGGAACATATCCTAAGACGGGGGGAAACGCCCCACAGTTAGACTCCACCACATAGCCTTGAGTCGTTACAGGTGGATTGGTTACATTGGGTCGGAAGTAGGCCTTCAGTGGGGCAAAGATATTATAGCGGACCCCTGATATACAGCCCGTAAAACCTGGACTGTTGTGCCTCTGAATTTCGTAGTCTACACCTCCCACCTCTACGAAGAAGAGCAGAAAACAAATCAATGCACTGTTCATCTAGTAAATTAAACTTTTCATTCACATGCAACCAGTTAAAGGTACACAATGTAACTTTATAACAAAATATAAAAAAGTCAATACATGATCAATCCTTTGTCTTAGACTAATTCACTTTGGTAAGCTTACTATAAGTGTTTATCTCATCATATCCGTAAAGTCAAGTCACCTTTATTTATATAGTGCTTTGACAATACAGTTGTAAACAGTAAATAGAGAAAAGTTGCTCTGGCTTTGACACGTGTATGGTGTGGTATAGGTTAGTTGTTAGAAAGCCATGGAGCAGCTAAATCGCACTTTTGTTTTCGAACAGCTACAGGACCAAAAGTTACATAATACCTTCAAGATAAAAATGCTTGTCTTACCCATGACTCTACCCAAGAATATAGACTTTGGTGAGTCAAATCTGGGAATCTCTCCTGGTATTAACTTCTCAATCCACGGATCCATGTAGTCCACCTAGATCCAGGTACAAATCCATATACAAACAGTGTGCTTTGGGTATATGCTAATAACAGTGAAAACCATGTCAGATCTAGTTTGAGATCCTACCTGTGTCCATACTGTGTAGTTGTGTCGGGTGATGTTGACAAAATGAGGAAAGCCATCTGCCATGTTTCTGTCAGTCAACTTAAATTTGTAGCTTATTATACCAAGCCGATATCTCAGTGACAGAGTACCTGCAAAGGAAGTGACATCAGTGCTAAAGCTAATGTTTTGTATGCTCTGGTGTGATTGTGTGTGTGTGTGTGTGTTTACCATCTTTCTTGAGCAGGACGGCGATGTAATCGTTGCCGAAGGAGCTGATATAGAGGAGCACAGCTGGAGCCTGTAAAGTGCTGAAGCTAAACTCTATGTCATCAGTTGTCGTGTTGTAGCCGAGGGTGAAGTTGTGCCAATGAGGCTCTATCCAGAAGTTCGCCCACCAAGCGTCAAAGGAAATGGGCTCTTTTCGGATGTCATACCGCAGCCACGCTCCCACATCAAAGAACGCCCCGATATCTAAAAATATGTGACACAAGCAGAGATCATATTCTTGTTTATGGGTACCCCTCACACATGCTGATTTAACATTTAAAAAAATCAAATAGACATGATAGACAAATCTTTATAACACATCATAAGACTTGAATAGTCTCATCATTGGCAATCCATCATACGTAGGACTGTAACAGTTTATAATATTAATAATAAGGTTATTATTCTGACCTCTGTGGGATTTGGTCTTTAATTGTAACATTAGGGCAGTCACACAATTCAAATAGCAATTAATATAATATTTTTGGTGTTTCAGTTACTTTTTAAGAAAAAAAAATAACACAAGAGAAAAACTAAATAATGTATGCAATTGCGCATTTATATCCATATTTCTTAAATTTAAAAAAAATCCAGTCCTCAAATCTGATTGGTCAAGCCCATTCTAGTTCAACAGCCCTGGGACTTTTTACTGTTTTGCTTGTCAGACTATTAGTCTTTGCATTAAGCACATATTAAGCACACTGTGCGATTATGGCCACGATTTGGCCGTCTGAGACAATATTTGCAAATCCTAAAAGATTTCTCTGATCCTTGGCTAAAATCGGAAATCTTTGATCGTTAGTTTGGCATGTTCACCGACAGTCGATTAATTAATGGTGCTTGCCTATAGGCAAAGCAACATTAGTGTTATTGCTCATACTTATTATTAATGGTGCTTGCCATAGGCAAAGCAACATTAGTGTTATCTCACATACTTATTAATGGTGCTTGCTTTAGCAAGGCATCATTATTGTTATCCGTCATACTTATTATTAATGGTGCTTGCTTTAGCAAGGCATCATTATTGTTATCCGTCATACTTATTATTATTAATGGTGCTTGCTTTAGCAAGGCATCATTATTGTTATTGCTCATACTTATTATTAATGGTGCTTGCCTATAGGCAAAGCAACATTAGTGTTATTGCTCATACTTATTAATGGTGCTTGCCTATAGGCAAAGCAACATTAGTGTTATTGCTCATACTTATTAATGGTGCTTGCCTATAGGCAAAGCAACATTAGTGTTATCTTGCATACTTATTATTCTTCCACACAAAAGTTCGGCGCGTAACTCGCCCCGCACCGTTTGTCACAGACCCCTGAGTGAGGTGTCAAATCGACCGGCCCATTGAGGAGAGGTGTGCTATATCTTTTCTAAGCGATCGGGTGTACGATGTTCGCACAGCGGACGAAAAAGCGGCCCAAAAAGTCCCATTGACTTAACATTGCGGAATTTTCAGAAATTCAAATCCCAACTGTCATTTTTCACACACACAGACACAAAGGGCCTGACACCCCTGCATGTCTCCCCCTCTCTCTCCCTCAGAGGATTTATATTATCCAGCAGCCAATAAGTAATGGCCTAAAATCTTCATAGCCACACCATAGCAACCAGTTACAGCACCCTAGCAACCATAGGCTATAGGCACGAGGCCGCAGGCCTCGTGCACTCATTATAATGCACTCGTTTAATAGAGATTTTAAATACTCTATAAAAACTCACTCATAGGCACGAGGCCGCAGGCCTCGTGCACTCATTATAATGCACTCGCTTAATAGAGATTTTAAATACTCTGCGGCCGAGTGCCTAACCTTAGCCCTAACCCCATAGTAACCATCTGTGAAAACTACCAACCACCTAGTAACACCATAGCAACCACCCAAAATACCTTAGAACTCCCTAGCAACCACCCAAAACACCTTAGAACACCCTAGCAACCACCCATAACACCCTAACAACCACCCAAAATACCTCAGAACTCCCTAGCAACACCATAGCAACCACTCAAAATACCTTAGAACTCCCTAGCAACCACCCAAAATACCTAAGAACTCCCTAGCAACACCATAGCAACCACCCATAACACCCTTGCAACCACCCAAAATACCCTAGCAACCACCCAGAACACCATAGCAACCACCCAGAACACCCTAGCAACCGCCTAGCAACCACCCAGAACACCCTAGCAACCGCCTAGCAACCACCCAGAACACCCTAGCAACTGCCTAGCAACCACCCAGAACACCCTAGTAACCACCCAGAACACCCTAGCAACCAACCGAACAACATGAATAAGCCATATCTCAGCAGCAGAACATCGTACAGACATGGTTGTTGGCTCGTATGCAATCATGTACCACACTCTAGCAACCGAGTGGTGAGTTTTGCCACTGCAAGCACCATTCACATTTTCTTCTGGAAATGTACGTTCTAGTTATTCTTCTGTTTCTTCTTCTTTTTATTCTGGACAAAGTTTGGCGCGAAACTCGCCCCGCACCGTTTGTCACAGACCCCTGAGTGAGGTGTCAAATCGACCGGCCCATTGAGGAGATGTGTGCTATATCTTTTCTAAGCGATCGGGTGTACGATGTTCGCGCAGCGGACGAAAAAGCGGCCAAAAAAGTCCCATTGACTTAACATTGCGGAATTTTCAGAAATTCAAATCCCAACTGTCATTTTTCACACACACAGACACAAAGGGCCTGACACCCCTGCATGTCTCCCCCTCTCTCTCCCTCAGAGGATTTATATTATCCAGCAGCCAATAAGTAATGGCCTAAAATCTTCATAGCCACACCATAGCAACCAGTTACAGCACCCTAGCAACCATAGGCTATAGGCACGAGGCCGCAGGCCTCGTGCACTCATTATAATGCACTCGTTTAATAGAGATTTTAAATACTCTATAAAAACTCACTCATAGGCACGAGGCCGCAGGCCTCGTGCACTCATTATAATGCACTCGTTTAATAGAGATTTTAAACACCCATAACACCCTAGCAACCACCCAAAATACCTCAGAACTCCCTAGCAACACCATAGCAACCACCCAAAATACCTTAGAACTCCCTAGCAACACCCTAGCAACCACCCAAAATACCTTAGAACTCCCTAGCAACACCATAGCAACCACCCAACACCTTAGAACACTCTATGAACCACACATAACACCCTAACAACCACCCAAAATACCTCAGAACTCCCTAGCAACACCATAGCAACCACCCAAAATACCTTAGAACTCCGTAGCAACACCATAGCAACCACCCAAAATACCTAAGAACTCCCTAGCAACACCATAGCAACCATCCATAACACCCTAGCAACCACCCAGTACACCATAGTAACCACCCAGAATACCCTAGCAACCACCTAGCAACGCCCTAGCAACCACCCAGAACACCCTAGCAACTGCCTAGCAACCACCCAGAACACCCTAGCAACCACCTAGCAACCACCCAGAACACCCTAGCAACCAACCGAACAACATGAATAAGCCATATCTCAGCAGCAGAACATCGTACAGACATGGTTGTTGGCTCGTATGCAATCATGTACCACACTCTAGCAACCGAGTGTCGAGTTTTGCCACTGCAAGCACCATTCACATTTTCTTCTGGAAATGTACGTTCTAGTTAATGGTGCTTGCCTATAGGCAAAGCAACATTAGTGTTATTGCTCATACTTATTATTATTCTTCTGTTTCTTCTTCTTTTTATTCTGGACAAAGTTTGGCGCGAAACTCGCCCCGCACCGTTTGTCACAGACCCCTGAGTGAGGTGTCAAAACGACCGGCTCATTGAGGAGAGGTGTGCTATATCTTTTCTAAGCGATCGGGTGTACGATGTTCGCACAGCGGACGAAAAAGCGGCCAAAAAAGTCCCATTGACTTAACATTGCGGAATTTTCAGAAATTCAAATCCCAACTGTCATTTTTCACACACACAGACACAAAGGGCCTGACACCCCTGCATGTCTCCCCCTCTCTCTCCCTCAGAGGATTTATATTATCCAGCAGCCAATAAGTAATGGCCTAAAATCTTCATAGCCACACCATAGCAACCAGTTACAGCACCCTAGCAACCATAGGCTATAGGCACGAGGCCGCAGGCCTCGTGCACTCATTATAATGCACTCGTTTAATAGAGATTTTAAATACTCTATAAAAACTCACTCATAGGCACGAGGCCGCAGGCCTCGTGCACTCATTATAATGCACTCGTTTAATAGAGATTTTAAATACTCTGCGGCCAAGTGCCTAACCTTAGCCCTAACCCCATAGTAACCATCTGTGAAAACTACCAACCACCTAGTAACACCATAGCAACCACCAAAAATACCTTAGCAACCGCCCTGAACACCCTAGCAACCGCCTAGAAATGTCCTAGCAATCACCCAAATACCCTAACAACCACCCAGAAAACCTTAGCAATTGCCTAGAAACCACCCGGAACACCCTAGCAACCACCCAAAATACCTTAGAACTCCCTAGCAACACCCTAGCAACCACCCATAACACCCTAACAACCACCCAAAATACCTCAGAACTCCCTAGCAACACCCTAGCAACCACTCAAAATACCTTAGAACACCCTAGCAACCACCCAAAATACCTTAGAACTCCCTAGCAACCACCCAAAATACCTTAGAACTCCCTAGCAACACCATAGCAACCATCCATAACACCCTAGCAACCACCCAGAACACCATAGTAACCACCCAGAACACCCTAGCAACCGCCTAGCAACACCCTAGCAACCACCCAGAACACCCTAGCAACCACCCGAACAACATGAATAAGCCATATCTCAGCAGCAGAACATCGTACAGACATGGTTGTTGGCTCGTATGCAATCATGTACCACACTCTAGCAACCGAGTGTCGAGTTTTGCCACTGCAAGCACCATTCACATTTTCTTCTGGAAATGTACGTTCTAGTTATTAAGTTGGCTTGTGAAAGCCAATTTACTGAAATCCTATTTAAACTTATTATTAAGTTGGCTTGTGAAAGCCAATTTACTGAAATCCTATTTAAACTTATTATTAAGTTGGCTTGTGAAAGCCAATTTACTGAAATCCTATTTAAACTTATTAAGTTGGCTTGTGAAAGCCAATTTACTGAAATCCTATTTAAACTTATTACTGGTGCTTGCTTTAGCAAGGCAACAGTATTGTTATTGCTCATACTTATTATTATTATTTTTCTTTTTATTCTGGACAAAGTTTGGCGCGAAACTCGCCCCGCACCGTTTGTCACAGACCCCTGAGTGAGGTGTCAAAACGACCGGCTCATTGAGGAGAGGTGTGCTATATCTTTTCTAAGCGATCGGGTGTACGATGTTTGCACAGCGGACGAAAAAGCGGCCAAAAAAGTCCCATTGACTTAACATTGCGGAATTTTCAGAAATTCAAATCCCAACTGTCATTTTTCACACACACAGACACAAAGGGCCTGACACCCCTGCATGTCTCCCCCTCTCTCTCCCTCAGAGGATTTATATTATCCAGCAGCCAATAAGTAATGGCCTAAAATCTTCATAGCCACACCATAGCAACCAGTTACAGCACCCTAGCAACCATAGGCTATAGGCACGAGGCCGCAGGCCTCGTGCACTCATTATAATGCACTCGTTTAATAGAGATTTTAAATACTCTATAAAAACTCACTCATAGGGCTAACCTTAGCCCTAACCCCATAGTAACCATCTGTGGTGCCCTAGCAACCACCCAGAACACCCTAGCAACTGCCTAGCAACCACCAATGAACATAACTCTGGATCACATTTGAAGAGGCTGGTAGGCTCTATAACAACATACCACACAATGGGGTAAAAGTTGCACCCCTGGGGGGCAGGACCGGCCCAAAGTTGCCCCATTCACGTACTATGGTGCAGGACAGCCCATGAAATGGGCTGTCCTACACCATAGAAACCGCATTTGTATTGAACATAACTCTGGATCACAGTGTCATAGAGACAAGGGGGCGGGCTCATTTTACTCAGACGACCAATCAGTTTCTCAGGATCATTGTGAAGCTTTCAAGCCACGCCCTAGCAACCATTTAGAGCTCCTTAGCAACAATCTCCATAGACTTCCATTGAAAGACATCAAAGGGATATCTCAGGATATAAGTGTCATAGAAACATGAGGGTGGGCTCGTTTGACTCGGGGCAGCAAACAGCCAATCCCCAATCACCTCAACGCTTCCTAGCCCCTCCCTAGCAACCATTGTCGAGTACCTTAGCAACCAAAATCCAGACAGGGATATCTTCCATTCTGAATGTCACAGAGGCATGGGAGTTGGTTTATATCATTCATACTGACAAGCAGCCTTTGGAGTTTCATGATTGGCAGCTGCCAAACGACTCCCTAGCAACAAAACAGAGTACCCTAGCAACCATTTTGCAAGACCTATATCTCTGCATCAAAACATCGTATAGAGATGGGGGTTGGTTTATACATTCACACTGATTTTGGAGCTTCATGATTGGCAGCTGCCAAGCCACTCCCTAGCAACCAAACAGATTACCCTAGCAACCGTTTTGCAAGACGTATATCTCTGCATCAGAACATCGGATAGAGATGGGGGTTGGCTCTTTTGACTCATGCTAGCAAACAGGACTTGCTACATGCTACACATGCTAGCAGTGAATAGCTACATGCTAATTTTGATTAGCTAAGTGCTAAATCATGCCAAGAAAATGCTACAAACTCCATAGTAACCATCTGTGACAACTACCAACCACCTAGTAACACCATAGCAACTACCCAGAATACCCTAGCAACCGCCTAGCAACCGCCTAGCAACCACCCAGAACACCCTAGCAACCACCCAATACACCCTAGCAACCACCTAGAACACCTTAACATCTTCATAGCAAACTCCAAGAACACCCTAGCAACCGGGTCGTGTTTTTTGCCACTGCAAGCACCATTCACATTTTCTTCTGGAAATGTACGTTCTAGTTATTATTATTATTCTTTTTATGAGACTAAAATTTCTATATCTAACTCCTCCTAGAGCTTTAACTCTACATACTCCAAACTCGGCCCAGACACTCAAACTGTTCTGACTCGCGTTGCTATATCTTTTTAGACTGATCGGACTTACGGTTTTCCTATAAATGACGATCAAACTCGGAAAAAATCCCATTGACTTAACATTGCGGAATGTTCAACTAATTTAAACTTTAATCTAATTTAAACTATTTTTAACTGTAAACTACTTTAAACTTTAAACTACTTTAAACTAATTTAAACTTCAAACTACTTTAAACTTCAAACTAATTTAAACTTCAAACTATTTTAAACTTTAAACTTTTTCAAACTATCTGGTCCAAACTTTCACAAGCCAACTTAAAGTTTGTTCAACGAACTTTTTAATCTAGTTATTATTCTTCTTTTTATTCTGGACAAAGTTTGGCGCGAAACTCGCCCCGCACCGTTTGTCACAGACCCCTGAGTGAGGTGTCAAATCGACCGGCCCATTGAGGAGAGGTGTGCTATATCTTTTCTAAGCGATCGGGTGTACGATGTTCGCGCAGCGGACGAAAAAGCGGCCAAAAAAGTCCCATTGACTTAACATTGCGGAATTTTCAGAAATTCAAATCCCAACTGTCATTTTTCACACACACAGACACAAAGGGCCTGACACCCCTGCATGTCTCCCCCTCTCTCTCCCTCAGAGGATTTATATTATCAAGCAGCCAATAAGTAATGGCCTAAAATCTTCATAGCCACACCATAGCAACCAGTTACAGCACCCTAGCAACCATAGGCTATAGGCACGAGGCCGCAGGCCTCGTGCACTCATTATAATGCACTTGTTTAATAGAGATTTTAAATACTCTATAAAAACTCACTCGTAGGCACGAGGCCACAGGCCTCGTGCACTCATTATAATGCACTCGTTTAATAGAGATTTTAAATACTCTGCGGCCGAGTGCCTAACCTTAGCCCTAACCCCATAGTAACCATCTGTGAAAACTACCAACCACCTAGTAACACCATAGCAACCAGTTACAGCATCCTAGCAACCATAGGCTATAGGCACTCATTATAATGCACTCGTTTAATAACACAACCACTCAAAATACCTTAGAACTCCCTAGCAACACCCTAGCAACCACCCAAAATACCTTAGAACTCCCTAGCAACACCATAGCAACCACCCAAAACACCTTAAAACACCCTAGGAACCACCCATAACACCCTAGCAACCACCCAAAATACCTTAGAACTCCCTAGCAACACCATAGCAACCACCCAAAATACCTCAGAACTCCCTAGCAACCACCCAAATTACCTCAGAACTCCCTAGTAACACCATAGCAACCACCCAAAATACCTTAGAACTCCCTACCAACACCCTAGCAACCACCCAAAATATCTCAGAACTCCCTAGCAACCACCAAGAACACCCTAGCAACTGCCTAGCAACCACCCAGAACACCCTAGCAACTGCCTAGTAACCACCTAGAACACCCTAGCAACTGCCTAGCAACCACCCAAAACACCCTAGTAACCACCCAGAACACCCTAGCAACCAACCCAAAACATGAATAAGCCATATCTCAGCAGCAGAACATCGTGCAGACATGGTTGTTGGCTCGTATGCAATCATGTACCACACTCTAGCAACCGAGTGTCGAGTTTTGCCACTGCAAGCACCATTCACATTTTCTTCTGGAAATGTACGTTCTAGTTATTAATGGTGCTTGCCTATAGGCAAAGCAACATTAGTGTTATTGCTCATACTTATTATTCTTTTTCTTTTTATTCTTCCACACAAAAGTTTGACGCGCTACTCCTCCTGGACCGTTTGTCACACACCCCTGAATGAGGTGTCAAAACGTGCGGCCTATACGGGAATCGTGTGCTATGACTTTTATAAGAGATCGGGGGTGCGGTGGTCGCCCCAGGGGCGAAAAAGTCGACGAAAAATCCCATAGACTTAACATTGCGTCAAACTTTGACGAGTCATAGCTCAGAGCGAGGATTTCGTAGAAATGTGAAATTTACCACATTTGGAGAGGTTGGCAGGCTCTGTAAGAATATACCTCACAATGGGGTAAAAGTTGCACCCCTGGGGGGCAGGACCGGCCCAAAGTTTCCCATTGACTTAACATGGTGTAGGACGGCCCATGAAATGGGCCGTCCTACACCATAGTAAGCGATTTTGTATTGAACATAACTCTGGATCACAGTGTCATAGAGACAAGGGGGCGGGCTCATTTTACTCAGACGACCAATCAGTCTCTCAGGATCATTGTGAAGCTATCAGGCCACGCCCCTAGCAACCATTTAGAGCACCTTAGCAACAAGTTCCATAGACTTCCATTGAAAGAGATCAAATGGATATCTCTGGATAGAAGAGTCATAGAAAAATGAGGGTGGTCTCGTTTGACTCAGGGCAGCAAACAGCCAATCATGAATCACATCAACACTTCCTAGCCCCTCCCTAGCAACCATTGTCGAGCAGCTTAGCAACCAAAATTCACAGACTCATAGCTCAGAGCAAGGATGTCGCAGAAACGTGTAATTTGGCACATTTAAAGAGACTGGCAGGCTCTGTAAGAACATACCACACAATGGGGTAAAAGTTGCACCCCTGGGGGGCAGGAGGGGCCCAAAGTTGCCCCAATGAAGTACTATGGTGTAGGACAGCCCATTTCATGGGCTGTCCTACACCATAGTAAGCGATATTCTATTGAACATAACTCTGGATCACATTTGAAGAGGCTGGTAGGCTCTGTAACAACATACCACACAATGGGGTAAAATTAGCACCCCTGGGGGGCAGGACCGGCCCAAAGTTGCCCCATTCACGTACTATGGTGTAGGACAGCCCATGAAATGGGCTGTCCTACACCATAGAAACCGCATTTGTATTGAACATAACTCTGGATCACAGTGTCATAGAGACAAGGTGGCGGGCTCATTTTACTCAGACGACCAATCAGTCTCTCAGGATCATTGTGAAGCTTTCAAGCCACGCCCTAGCAACCATTTAGAGCTCCTTAGCAACAAGCTCCATAGACTTCCATTGAAAGACATCAAAGGGATATCTCAGGATATAAGTGTCATAGAAACATGAGGGTGGGCTCGTTTGACTCGGGGCAGCAAACAGCCAATCCCCAATCACCTCAACACATCCTAGCCCCTCCCTAGCAACCATTGTCGAGCACCTTAGCAACCAAAATCCAAAGAGGGATATCTTCCATTCTGAATGTCACAGAGACGTGGGAGTTGGTTTATATCATTCATACTGACTAGCAGCCTTTGGAGTTTCATGATTGGCAGCTGCCAAGCCACTCCCTATCAACAAAAGAGAGTACCCTAGCAACCATTTTGCAAGACCTATATCTCTGCATCAAAACATCGTATAGAGATGGGGGTTGGTTTATACATTCACACTGACTTTGGAGCTTCATGATTGGCAAATGCCAAGACACTCCTTAGCAACCAAACAGATTACCCTAGCAACCGTTTTGCAAGGCGTATATCTCTGCATCAGAACATCGTATAGAGATGGGGGTTGGCTCTTTTGACTCATGCTAGCAAACAGGACTTGCTACATGCTACACATGCTAGCAGTGAATAGCTACATGCTAATATTGATTAGCTAAGTGCTAAATCATGCCAATAAAATGCTACAAACACCATAGTAACCATCTGTGACAACTACCAACCACCTAGTAACACCATATCAACTACCCAGAATACCCTAGCAACTGCCTAGCAACGCCCTAGCAACCACAAAAATACCCTAGCAACTGCCTAGCAACGCCCTAGCAAACACTCAGAACACCCTAGCAACTGCCTAGCAACCGCCCAGAACACCCTAGCAACCACCTAGCAACCGCCTAGCAACCACCCAGAACACCCTAGCAACCGCCTAGCAACCTTCCAGAACACCCTAGCAACCACCTAGCAACCACCCAGAACACCCTAGCAACCGCCTAGCAACCACCCAGAACACCCTAGCAACTGCCTAGCAACCGCCTAGCAACCACCCAGAACACCCTAGCAACCACCTAGCAACCACCCAGAACACCCTAGCAACCGCCTAGCAACCACCCAGAACACCCTAGCAACCGCCCAGCAACCACCCAGAACACCCTAGCAACCGCATAGCAACCGCCTAGCAACCACCCAGAACACCCTAGCAACCGCCTAGCAACTGCCTAGCAACCACCCAGAACACCCTAGCAACGCCCTAGCAACCACCCAGAACACCCTAGCAACCGCCTAGCAACCATCCAGAAAACCCTAGCAACCACCTAGCAACCACCCAGAACACCCTAGCAACTGCCTAGCAACCACCCAGTACACCCTAGTAACCACCCAGAACACCCTAGCAACCACTCGAACAACATGAATAAGCCATATCTCAGCAGCAGAACATCGTACAGACATGGTTGTTGGCTCGTATGAAATCATGTACCACACTCTAGCAACCGAGTGTCGCGTTTTGCCACTGCAAGCACCATTCACATTTTCTTCTGGAAATGTACATTCTAGTTAATGGTGCTTGCTTTAGCAAGGCATCATTATTGTTATCCGTCATACTTATTAATGGTGCTTGCTTTAGCAAGGCATCATTATTGTTATCCGTCATACTTATTAATGGTGCTTGCCTATAGGCAAAGCAACATTAGTGTTATTGCTCATACTTATTATTCTTTTTCTTTTTATTCTTCCACACAAAAGTTTGACGCGCTACTCCTCCTGGACCGTTTGTCACACACCCCTGAATGAGGTGTCAAAACGTGCGGCCTATACGGGAATCGTGTGCTATGACTTTTATAAGAGATCGGGGGTGCGGTGGTCGCCCCAGGGGCGAAAAAGTCGACGAAAAATCCCATAGACTTAACATTGCGTCAAACTTTGACGAGTCATAGCTCAGAGCGAGGATTTCGTAGAAATGTGAAATTTACCACATTTGGAGAGGTTGGCAGGCTCTGTAAGAATATACCTCACAATGGGGTAAAAGTTGCACCCCTGGGGGGCAGGACCGGCCCAAAGTTTCCCATTGACTTAACATGGTGTAGGACGGCCCATGAAATGGGCCGTCCTACACCATAGTAAGCGATTTTGTATTGAACATAACTCTGGATCACAGTGTCATAGAGACAAGGGGGCGGGCTCATTTTACTCAGACGACCAATCAGTCTCTCAGGATCATTGTGAAGCTATCAGGCCACGCCCCTAGCAACCATTTAGAGCACCTTAGCAACAAGTTCCATAGACTTCCATTGAAAGAGATCAAATGGATATCTCTGGATAGAAGAGTCATAGAAAAATGAGGGTGGTCTCGTTTGACTCAGGGCAGCAAACAGCCAATCATGAATCACATCAACACTTCCTAGCCCCTCCCTAGCAACCATTGTCGAGCAGCTTAGCAACCAAAATTCACAGACTCATAGCTCAGAGCAAGGATGTCGCAGAAACGTGTAATTTGGCACATTTAAAGAGACTGGCAGGCTCTGTAAGAACATACCACACAATGGGGTAAAAGTTGCACCCCTGGGGGGCAGGAGGGGCCCAAAGTTGCCCCAATGAAGTACTATGGTGTAGGACAGCCCATTTCATGGGCTGTCCTACACCATAGTAAGCGATATTCTATTGAACATAACTCTGGATCACATTTGAAGAGGCTGGTAGGCTCTGTAACAACATACCACACAATGGGGTAAAATTAGCACCCCTGGGGGGCAGGACCGGCCCAAAGTTGCCCCATTCACGTACTATGGTGTAGGACAGCCCATGAAATGGGCTGTCCTACACCATAGAAACCGCATTTGTATTGAACATAACTCTGGATCACAGTGTCATAGAGACAAGGTGGCGGGCTCATTTTACTCAGACGACCAATCAGTCTCTCAGGATCATTGTGAAGCTTTCAAGCCACGCCCTAGCAACCATTTAGAGCTCCTTAGCAACAAGCTCCATAGACTTCCATTGAAAGACATCAAAGGGATATCTCAGGATATAAGTGTCATAGAAACATGAGGGTGGGCTCGTTTGACTCGGGGCAGCAAACAGCCAATCCCCAATCACCTCAACACATCCTAGCCCCTCCCTAGCAACCATTGTCGAGCACCTTAGCAACCAAAATCCAAAGAGGGATATCTTCCATTCTGAATGTCACAGAGACGTGGGAGTTGGTTTATATCATTCATACTGACTAGCAGCCTTTGGAGTTTCATGATTGGCAGCTGCCAAGCCACTCCCTATCAACAAAAGAGAGTACCCTAGCAACCATTTTGCAAGACCTATATCTCTGCATCAAAACATCGTATAGAGATGGGGGTTGGTTTATACATTCACACTGACTTTGGAGCTTCATGATTGGCAAATGCCAAGACACTCCTTAGCAACCAAACAGATTACCCTAGCAACCGTTTTGCAAGGCGTATATCTCTGCATCAGAACATCGTATAGAGATGGGGGTTGGCTCTTTTGACTCATGCTAGCAAACAGGACTTGCTACATGCTACACATGCTAGCAGTGAATAGCTACATGCTAATATTGATTAGCTAAGTGCTAAATCATGCCAATAAAATGCTACAAACACCATAGTAACCATCTGTGACAACTACCAACCACCTAGTAACACCATATCAACTACCCAGAATACCCTAGCAACTGCCTAGCAACGCCCTAGCAACCACAAAAATACCCTAGCAACTGCCTAGCAACGCCCTAGCAAACACTCAGAACACCCTAGCAACTGCCTAGCAACCGCCCAGAACACCCTAGCAACCACCTAGCAACCGCCTAGCAACCACCCAGAACACCCTAGCAACCGCCTAGCAACCTTCCAGAACACCCTAGCAACCACCTAGCAACCACCCAGAACACCCTAGCAACCGCCTAGCAACCACCCAGAACACCCTAGCAACTGCCTAGCAACCGCCTAGCAACCACCCAGAACACCCTAGCAACCACCTAGCAACCACCCAGAACACCCTAGCAACCGCCTAGCAACCACCCAGAACACCCTAGCAACCGCCCAGCAACCACCCAGAACACCCTAGCAACCGCATAGCAACCGCCTAGCAACCACCCAGAACACCCTAGCAACCGCCTAGCAACTGCCTAGCAACCACCCAGAACACCCTAGCAACGCCCTAGCAACCACCCAGAACACCCTAGCAACCGCCTAGCAACCATCCAGAAAACCCTAGCAACCACCTAGCAACCACCCAGAACACCCTAGCAACTGCCTAGCAACCACCCAGTACACCCTAGTAACCACCCAGAACACCCTAGCAACCACTCGAACAACATGAATAAGCCATATCTCAGCAGCAGAACATCGTACAGACATGGTTGTTGGCTCGTATGAAATCATGTACCACACTCTAGCAACCGAGTGTCGCGTTTTGCCACTGCAAGCACCATTCACATTTTCTTCTGGAAATGTACATTCTAGTTAATGGTGCTTGCTTTAGCAAGGCATCATTATTGTTATCCGTCATACTTATTAATGGTGCTTGCTTTAGCAAGGCATCATTATTGTTATCCGTCATACTTATTATTCTTCCTACTTCTTATTCCGCCGTTTTTTTGACGCGCTACTCCTCCCGCAGTTTTTGTCACAGACCCATGAATGAGGTGTCAAATCGTGCGGCCTATTCGGGAATGGTGTGCTATGACTTTTACAAGCGATCGGGGGTGCGGTGTTCGCCCCAGGGGCGAAAAAGTCGCCGAAAAATCCCATAGACTTAACATTACGTCAAACTTTGACGCCTCATAGCTCAGAGCGAGGATTTCGTAGAAATGTGAAATTTACCACATTTGGAGAGACTGGCAGGCTCTTTAAGAATATACCTCACAATGGGGAAAAAGTTGCACCCCTGGGGGGCAGGAGCGCCCGAAAGTTTCCCATTGACTTAACATGGTGTAGGACGGCCCATGAAATGGAGAGAGAGAGAGAGTAAGCGATTTTGTATTGACCATAACTCTGGATCACAGTGTCATAGAGACAAGGGGGCGGGCTCATTTTACTCAGACGACCAATCAGTCTCTCAGGGTCATTGTGAAGCTATCAGGCCACGCCCCTAGCAACCATTTAGAGCACCTTAGCAACAAGTTCCATAGACTTCCATTGAAAGAGATCAAATGGATATCTCTGGATAGAAGAGTCATAGAAACATGAGGGTGGTCTCGTTTGACTCGGGGCAGCAAACAGAAAAATCATGAATCACATCAACACTTCCTAGCCCCTCCCTAGCAACCATTGTCGAGCACCTTAGCAACCAAAATTCACAGACTCGTAGCTCAGAGCAAGGATGTCGCAGAAACGTGTAATTTGGCACATTTAAAGAGACTGGCAGGCTCTGTAAGAACATACCACACAATGGGGTAAAAGTTGCACCCCTGGGGGGCAGGAGGGGCCCAAAGTTGCCCCAATGAAGTACTATGGTGTAGGACAGCCCATGAAATGGGCTGTCCTACACCATAGTAAGCGATATTCTATTGAACATAACTCTGGATCACATTTGAAGAGGCTGGTAGGCTCTGTAACAACATACCACACAATGGGGTAAAAGTTGCACCCCTGGGGGGCAGGACCGGCCCGAAGTTGCCCTATTCACGTACTATGGTGTAGGACAGCCCATGAAATGGGCTGTCCTACACCATAGAAACCGCATTTGTATTGAACATAACTCTGGATCACAGTGTCATAGAGACAAGGGGGCAGGCTCATTTTACTCAGACGACCAATCAGTCTCTCAGGATCATTGTGAAGCTATCAAGCCACGCCCCTAGCAACCATTGTCGAGCAGCTTAGCAACCAAAATTCACAGACTCATAGCTCAGAGCAAGGATTTTGCAGAAACGTGTAATTTGGCACATTTAAAGAGACTGGCAGGCTCTGTAAGAACATACCACACAATGGGGTAAAAGTTGCACCCCTGGGGGGCAGGAGGGGCCCAAAGTTGCCCCAATGAAGTACTATGGTGTAGGACAGCCCATGAAATGGGCTGTCCTACACCATAGTAAGCGATATTCTATTGAACATAACTCTGGATCACATTTGAAGAGGCTGGTAGGCTCTGTAACAACATACCACACAATGGGGTAAAAGTTGCACCCCTGGGGGGCAGGACCGGCCCAAAGTTGCCCCATTCACGGACTATGGTGTAGGACAGCCCATGAAATGGGCTGTCCTACACCATAGAAACCGCATTTGTATTGAACATAACTCTGGATCACAGTGGCATAGAGACAAGGGGGCGGGCTCATTTTACTGAGACGACCAATCAGTCTCTCAGGATCACTGTGAAGCTATCAAGCCACGCCCTAGCAACCATTTAGAGCACCTTAGCAACAAAATCCATAGACTTCCATTGAAAGACATCAAATGGATATCTCTGGATAGAAGTGTCATAGAAACATGAGGGTTGGCTCGTTTGACTCGGGGCAGAAAACAGCCAATCCCCAATCACCTCAACACTTCCTAGCCCCTCCCTAGCAACCATTGTCGAGTACCTTAGCAACCAAAATCCAGACAGGGATATCTTCCATTCTGAATGTCACAGAGACGTGGGAGTTGGTTTATATCATTCATACTGACAAGCAGCCTTTGGAGTTTCATGATTGGCAGCTGCCAAGCCACTCCCTAGCAACAAAAGAGAGTACCCTAGCAACCATTTTGCAAGACCTATATCTCTGCATCAAAACATCGTATAGAGATGGGGGTTGGTTTATACATTCACACTGACTTTGGAGCTTCATGATTGGCAAATGCCAAAACACTCCTAGCAACCAAACAGATTACCCTAGCAACCGTTTTGCAAGGCGTATATCTCTGCATCAGAACATCGTATAGAGATGGGGGTTGGCTCTTTTGACTCATGCTAGCAAACAGGACTTGCTACATGCTACACATGCTAGCAGTGAATAGCTACATGCTAATTTTGATTAGCTAAGTGCTAAATCATGCCAAGAAAATGCTACAAACACCATAGTAACCATCTGTGACAACTACCAACCACCTAGTAACACCATAGCAACTACCCAGAATACCCTAGCAACTGCCTAGCAACGCCCTAGCGACCACAAAAATACCCTAGCAACTGCCTAGCAACGCCCTGGCAACCACCCAGAACACCCTAGCAACTGCCTAGCAACACCCTAGCAACCACCCAGAATACCCTAGCAACCGCCTAGCAACCACCCAGAACACCCTAGCAACCACCTAGCAACCGCCTAGCAACCACCCAGAACACCCTAGCAACCACCTAGCAACCACCCAGAACACCCTAGCAACCGCCTAGCAACCACCCAGAACACCTTAGCAACCGCCTAGCAACTGCCTAGCAACCGCCCATAACACCCTAGCAACTGCCTAGCAACCATCCATAACACCCTAGCAACTGCCTAGCAACCATCCAGAACACCCTAGCAACCACCCAGACAACATGAATAAGCCATATCTCAGCAGCAGATCATCGTACAGACATGGTTGTTGGCTCGTACGCAATCATGTATCTCACCCTAGCAACCGGGTCGTGTTTTTTGCCACTGCAAGCACCATAGAGCATCACAGTCCCGCCCACAGCCGGTGCCGGAAGTAAAAATTCAATACAATTTCTCCATAGACATTTGGGGTATAAGCCATAAAAACGTAACCATACATGGTAGACTTAAAACCAGCAACGGCTGTACTAAGCGATTGTATATGCTCATATAAACGCCAAAAGTTCATGGGGCACTAACCTTGATTTGAGATAAATGCCTTTTATTCGCGATGTCTTGGATAAGTACTTCATTACCCACAATCCTAAACAATCCCACAATCCCTCAGTGATGCATCTGATTGGTGGATGTCGTGTAAACCCCGCGAAGGTCAGAGCGTTGCCATGGAAGCAGAACTCTAACAGTAGAGACCAGAGCCCGTCTGAACGGAGTGTTTTCTTTAGCGGAAGCCATATAAATAGTTTTAAATCAATACATTCCTTTTTAAATTTATATTTTGTGTCAAATTATTTATTTATTTGGTAGGTAGCCATGTAATAAGCGGGATAATGTATAGCGAGTTGGTTGTTATAGCGAATACAACTCCCTTCAGGCTTCGCTTCGGGCTCATAATCAGCCTTTCGCGAGTTGTATTCGCTATAACAACCTTTACATTATCCCTTACTTATCGTTCACTTTAGATAGGCTACTGTAGCCTTCATATGGTATGAGTCATATCAAGCATTTTATGATGCCACTGTCAAAACAATATTAAGCCTAGGCATAACGTTACCTCTTCATGCATTTACTGAACATTTGTGTAATAATTCATGGCAAGTTAATAAACTGAATATGACGGTCCAAGAGCAGACCATGCACCGGTCCATGCATCAGACCGGTGGCGCTGTGCACTTTCTGGTTTGCTGACCATCACTTTTTAATTTTCACTTGTTGTGGATATTAAGAAAATACATAAAATGTTATTACAATTAAGGATGAACTATAACATCATGAAAATGAGCATGGACCTCAGCCTGTCCTGTCAGCAGAGTGTCCTGTGTCATAAAGGGCTTTGAAATAAACACACAAACTAACGTTACACACTGACTGAACACACGTGTGTTGATGACTGAGCTGCACCATGTTGCTAACGCTATCGTTAACCGCTTTCACACACGCACACAATATATTATTATTTTTATTTACACGATTATTACTGAAATAACTGCTATTAACTACACATTCACTATATCAAATTCACTCAAAAGGCTCTTTCGCGGTTGGCTTCAGTCGACTTCAGTGAGGCGCGGTGGTTTATGGGATGAGTAGTTCCTTCGCTCGGAAATGAAAATATGTACACAGTCTTGTACCTTTGCCTTTTTTTGGATTTTCTCTTCGTTTTTTTACTCGAAATGATATGTTGTATGCTTATGAGTTCAGCCATAGCTGGTTATCCTCAGACATGCTCTAAAACTCTTTAGATACGGATTTTTCCAAAAGTCAATGGGAGAAATGAATGGGAAATTTACTTCCGGCACCAGAGCCCTCTCGGGCTGTGGGCGGGACTGTGAAGCTCTATTCACATTTTCTTCTGGAAATGTACATTCTAGTTAATGGTGCTTGCTTTAGCAAGGCATCATTATTGTTATCCGTCATACTTATTACTGGTGCTTGCTTTAGCAAGGCAACAGTATTGTTATTGCTCATACTTATTAATGGTGCTTGCCTATGGCAAAGCAACATTAGTGTTATTGCTCATACTTATTATTATTAATGGTGCTTGCTTTAGCAAGGCATCATTATTGTTATCCGTCATACTTATTATTATTCTTCTTTTTATTCCGCCGCTTTTTTGGCGCGCTACTCCTCCCGCAGCTTTTGTCACAGACCCATGAATGAGGTGTCAAATCGTGCGGCCTATTCGGGAATGGTGTGCTATGACTTTTGTAAGCGATCGGGGGTGCGGTGTTCGCCCCAGGGGCGAAAAAGTCGACGAAAAATCCCATAGACTTAACATTACGTCAAACTTTGACGAGTCATAGCTCAGAGCGAGGATTTCGTAGAAATGTGAAATTTACCACATTTGGAGAGGTTGGCAGGCTCTGTAAGAACATACCTCACAATGGGGTAAAAGTTGCACCCCTGGGGGGCTGGAGCGGTCCAAACTTTTCCTATTGACTTAACATGGTGTAGGACGTCCCATGAAATGGAGAGAGAGAGAGAGTAAGCGATTTTGTATTCAACATAACTCTGGATCACAGTGTCATAGAGACAAGGGGGCGGGCTCATTTTACTCAGACAACCAATCAGTCTCTCATGATCATTGTGAAGCTATCAGACCACGCCCTAGCAACCATTTAGAGCTCCTTAGCAACAAGCTCCATAGACTTCCATTGAAAGACATCAAAGGGATATCTCTGGATATAAGTGTCATAGAAACATGAGGGTGGGCTCGTTTGACTCGGGGCAGCAAACAGCCAATCATGAATCACATCAACACTTCCTAGCCCCTCCCTAGCAACCATTGTCGAGCAGCTTAGCAACCAAAATTCACAGAATCATAGCTCAGAGCGAGGATTTCACAGAAACGTGTAATTTACCACATTTGAAGAGGCTGATAGGCTCTGTAAGAACATACCACACAATGGGGTAAAAGTTGCACCCCTGGGGGGCAGGAGGGGCCCAAAGTTGCCCCAATGAAGTACTATGGTGTAGGACAGCCCATTTCATGGGCTGTCCTACACCATAGTAAGCGATATTCTATTGAACATAACTCTGGATCACATTTGAAGAGTCTGGTAGGCTCTGTAACAACATACCACACAATGGGGTAAAAGTTGCACCCCTGGGGGGCAGGACCGGCCCAAAGTTGCCCCATTCACGTACTATGGTGTAGGACAGCCCATGAAATGGGCTGTCCTACACCATAGAAACCGCATTTGTATTGAACATAACTCTGGATCACAGTGTCATAGAGACATGGGGGCGGGCTCATTTTACTCAGATGACCAATCAGTCTCTCAGGATCATTGTGAAGCTATCAAGCCACGCCCTAGCAACCATTTAGAGCACCTTAGCAACAAGATCCATAGACTTCCATTGAAAGACATCAAATGGATATCTCTGGATAGAAGTGTCATAGAAACATGAGGGTTGGCTTGTTTGACTCGGGGCAGAAAACAGCAAATCCCGAATCACCTCAACAATTCCTAGCCCCTCCCTAGCAACCATTGTCGAGTACCTTAGCAACCAAAATCCAGACAGGGATATCTTCCATTCTGAATGTCACAGAGGCATGGGAGTTGGTTTATATCATTCATACTGACAAGCAGCCTTTGGAGTTTCATGATTGGCAGCTGCCAAGCCACTCCCTAGCAACAAAACAGAGTACCCTAGCAACCATTTTGCAAGACCTATATCTCTGCATCAAAACATCGTATAGAGATGGGGGTTGGTTTATACATTCACACTGACTTCGGAGCTTCATGATAGGCAGCTGCCAAGCCACTCCCTAGCAACCAAACAGATTACCCTAGCAACCGTTTTGCAAGGCGTATATCTCTGCATCAGAACATCGTATAGAGATGGGGGTTGGCTCTTTTGACTCATGCTAGCAAACAGGACTTGCTACATGCTACACATGCTAGCAGTGAATAGCTACATGCTAATTTTGATTAGCTAAGTGCTAAATCATGCCAAGAAAATGCTACAAACACCATAGTAACCATCTGTGACAACTACCAACCACCTAGTAACACCATAGCAACTACCCAGAACACCCTAGCAACCGCCTAGCAACCGCCTAGCAACCACCTAGCAACCGCCTAGCAACCACCCAGAACACCCTAGCAACCACCTAGCAACCACCCAGAACACCCTAGCAACCACCTAGCAACCACCCAGAACTCCCTAGCAACCGCCTAACAACCACCCAGAACACCCTAGCAACTGCCCAGCAACCGCCCATAACACCCTAGCAACTGCCTAGCAACCATCCAGAACACCCTAGCAAACTGCCTAGCAACCATCCAGAACACCCTAGCAACCACCCGGACAACATGAATAAGCCATATCTCAGCAGCAGAACATCGTACAGACATGGTTGTTGGCTCGTACGCAATCATGTATCTCACCCTAGCAACCGGGTCGTGTTTTTTGCCACTGCAAGCACCATTCACATTTTCTTCTGGAAATGTACGTTCTAGTTCTTTTTATTCTTATTCCGCCGCTTTTTTGACGCGCTACTCCTCCCGCAGCTTTTGTCACAGACCCATGAATGAGGTGTCAAAACGTGCGGCCTATTCGGGAATGGTGTGCTATGACGTTTATAAGCGATCGGGGGTGCGGTGTTCGCCCCAGGGGCGAAAAAGTCGACGAAAAAACGCATAGACTTAACATTACGTCAAACTTTGACGAGTCATAGCTCAGAGTTGGGATTTCGTAGAAATGTGAAATTTACCACATTTGGAGAGGCTGGCAGGCTCTGTAAGAACATACCTCACAATGGGGTAAAAGTTGCACCCCTGGGGGGCAGGAGCGGCCCAAACTTTTCCTATTGACTTAACATGGTGTAGGACGTCCCATGAAATGGAGAGAGAGAGAGAGTAAGCGATTTTGTATTGAACATAACTCTGGATCACAGTGTCATAGAGACAAGGGGGCGGGCTCATTTTACTCAGACGACCAATCAGTCTCTCCGGATCATTGTGAAGCTATCAGGCCACGCCCCTAGCAACCATTTAGAGCACCTTAGCAACAAGTTCCATAGACTTCCATTGAAAGAGATCAAATGGATATCTCTGGATAGAAGAGTCATAGAAACATGAGGGTGGTCTCGTTTGACTCGGGGCAGCAAACAGCCAATCATGAATCACATCAACACTTCCTAGCCCCTCCCTAGCAACCATTGTCGAGCACCTTAGCAACCAAAATTCACAGACTCATAGCTCAGAGCAAGGATGTCGCAGAAACGTGTAATTTGCCACATTTAAAGAGACTGGCAGGCTCTGTAAGAACATACCACACAATGGGGTAAAAGTTGCACCCCTGGGGGGCAGGAGGGGCCCAAAGTTGCCCCAATGAAGTACTATGGTGTAGGACAGCCCATGAAATGGGCTGTCCTACACCATAGTAAGCGATATTCTATTGAACATAACTCTGGATCACATTTGAAGAGGCTGGTAGGCTCTGTAACAACATACCACACAATGGGGTAAAAGTTGCACCCCTGGGGGGCAGGAGGGGCCCAAAGTTGCCCCAATGAAGTACTATGGTGTAGGACAGCCCATGAAATGGGCTGTCCTACACCATAGTAAGCGATATTCTATTGAACATAACTCTGGATCACATTTGAAGAGGCTGGTAGGCTCTGTAACAACATACCACACAATGGGGTAAAAGTTGCACCCCTGGGGGGCAGGACCGCCCCAAAGTTGCCCCATTCACGTACTATGGTGTAGGACAGCCCATGAAATGGGCTGTCCTACACCATAGAAACCGCATTTGTATTGAACATAACTCTGGATCACAGTGTCATAGAGACAAGGGGGCGGGCGCATTTTACTCAGACGACCAATCAGTCTCTCAGGATCATTGTGAAGCTTTCAAGCCACGCCCTAGCAACCATTTAGAGCTCCTTAGCAACAAGCTCCATAGACTTCCATTGAAAGACATGAAAGGGATATCTCAGGATATAGGTGTCATAGAAACATGAGGGTGGGCTCGTTTGACTCGGGGCAGCAAACATCCAATCCCCAATCACCTCAACATATCCTAGCCCCTCCCTAGCAACCATTGTCGAGCACCTTAGCAACCAAAATCCAAAGAGGGATATCTTCCATTCTGAATGTCACAGAGACGTGGGAGTTGGTTTATATCATTCATACTGACAAGCAGCCTTTGGAGTTTCATGATTGGCAGCTGTCAAGCCACTCCCTAGCAACAAAAGAGAGTACCCTAGCAACCATTTTGCAAGACCTATATCTCTGCATCAAAACATCGTATAGAGATGGGGGTTGGTTTATACATTCACACTGACTTTGGAGCTTCATGATTGGCAAATGCCAAGACACTCCCTAGCAACCAAACAGATTACCCTAGCAACCGTT
Organism: Phoxinus phoxinus; assembly: GCF_949152265.1. Taxonomy (NCBI): domain Eukaryota; kingdom Metazoa; phylum Chordata; class Actinopteri; order Cypriniformes; family Leuciscidae; genus Phoxinus; species Phoxinus phoxinus. Next base: position 31,744,121 of record NC_136876.1, read on the forward strand.
TTGCATGGCGTATATCTCTGCATCAGAACATCGTATAGAGATGGGGGTTGGCTCTTTTGACTCATGCTAGCAAACAGGACTTGCTACATGCTACATATGCTAGCAGTGAATAGCTACATGCTAATATTGATTAGCTAAGTGCTAAATCATGCCAATAAAATGCTACAAACACCATAGTAACCATCTGTGACAACTTCCAACCACCTAGTAACACCATAGCAACTACCCAGAATACCATAGCAACTGCCTAGCAACCACCCAGAACACCCTAGCAACCGCCTAGCAACCACCTAGCAACCGCCTAGCAACCACCCAGAACACCCTAGCAACCGCCTAGCAACCACCTAGCAACCGCCTAGCAACCACCCAGAACACCCTAGCAACCGCCTAGCAACCACCCAGAACACCCTAGCAACCGCCTAGCAACCACCCAGAACACCCTAGCAACCGCCTAGCAACCACCCAGAACACCCTAGCAACCGCCTAACAACCACCCAGAACACCCTAGCAACCGCCTAGCAACCACCTAGCAACCACCCAGAACACCCTAGCAACCGCCTAGCAACCACCCAAAACACCCTAGCAACCGCCTAGCAACCACCCAGAACACCCTAGCAACCGGGTCGTGTTTTTTGCCACTGCAAGCACCATTCACATTTTCTTCTGGAAATGTACGTTCTAGTTATTCTTATTCTTCTTCTTCCACTTTTTTTTCGTCTCGCTACTCCTCCCGCAGTTTTTGTCACAGACCCATGAATGAGGTGTCAAAACGTGCGGCCTATTTGGGAATGGTGTGCTATGACTTTTATAAGCGATCGGGCGTACGATGTTCGCCCGCCGGGCGAAATAGCAGCGAAAAAAAACGCATAGACTTACATTGCGAAAAGCACGTAACGCCCCATAGCTCAGAGCGAGGATTTCGTAGAAATGTGAAATTTACGACATTTGTAGAGGCTGGCAGGCTCTTTAAGAATATACCTCACAAAGGGGTAAAAGTTGCACCCCTGGGGGGCAGGAGCGGCCCAAAGTTTCCCCATTCATTGTCTATGGCATAGGACGGCCCATGAAATGGGCCGTCCTACACCATAGTAAGCGATTTTGTATTGAACATAACTCTGGATCACAGTGTCATAGAGACAAGGGGGCGGGCTCATTTTACTCAGACGACCAATCAGTCTCTCAGGATCATTGTGAAGCTATCAGGCCACGCCCCTAGCAACCATTTAGAGCACCTTAGCAACAAGTTCCATAGACTTCCATTGAAAGAGATCAAATGGATATCTCTGGATAGAAGAGTCATAGAAACATGAGGGTGGTCTCGTTTGACTCGGGGCAGCAAACAGCCAATCATGAATCACATCAACACTTCCTAGCCCCTCCCTAGCAACCATTGTCGAGCACCTTAGCAACCAAAATTCACAGACTCATAGCTCAGAGTAAGGATGTCGCAGAAACGTGTAATTTGGCACATTTAAAGAGACTGGCAGGCTCTGTAAGAACATACCACACAATGGGGTAAAAGCTGCACCCCTGGGGGGTAGGAGGGGCCCAAAGTTGCCCCAATAAAGTACTATGGTGTAGGACAGCCCATGAAATGGGCTGTCCTACACCATAGTAAGCGATATTCTATTGAACATAACTCTGGATCACATTTGAAGAGGCTGGTAGGCTCTGTAACAACATACCACACAATGGGGTAAAATTTGCACCCCTGGGGGGCAGGAGTGGCCCAAAGTTGCCCCAATGAAGTACTATGGTGTAGGACAGCCCATGAAATGGGCTGTCCTACACCGTAGAAACCGCATTTGTATTGAACATAACTCTGGATCACAGTGTCATAGAGACAAGGAGGCGGGCTCATTTTACTCAGACGACCAATCAGTCTCTCAGGATCATTGTGAAGCTTACAAGCCACGCCCTAGCAACCATTTAGAGCTCCTTAGCAACAAGCTCCATAGACTTCCATTGAAACACATCAAAGGGATATCTCAGGATAGAAGTGTCATAGCAACATGAGGATGGGCTCGTTTGACTCGGGGCAGCAAACAGCCAATCCCCAATCACCTCAACACATCCTAGCCCCTCCCTAGCAACCATTGTCGAGCACCTTAGCAACCAAAATCCAAAGAGGGATATCTTCCATTCTGAATGTCACAGAGACGTGGGAGTTGGTTTATATCATTCATACTGACAAGCAGCCTTTGGAGTTTCATGATTGGCAGCTGCCAAGCCACTCCCTAGCAACAAAAGAGAGTACCCTAGCAACCATTTTGCAAGACCTATATCTCTGCATTAAAACATCGTATAGAGTTGGGGGTTGGTTTATACATTCACACTGACTTTGGAGCTTCATGATTGGCAGCTGCCAAGCCACTCCCTAGCAACCAAACAGATTACCCTAGCAACCGTTTTGCAAGACGTATATCTCGGCATCAGAACATCGTATAGAGATGGGGGTTGGCTCTTTTGACTCATGCTAGCAAACAGGACTTGCTACATGCTACACATGCTAGCAGTAAATAGCTACATGCTAATATTGATTAGCTAAGTGCTAAATCATGCCAAGAAAATGCTACAAACTCCATAGTAACCGTCTGTGACAACTACCAAACACCTAGTAACACCATAGCAACGACCCAGAATACTCTAGCAACTGCCTAGCAACGCCCTAGCAACCACCCAGAATACCCTAGCAACCGCCTAGCAACCACCCAGAACACCCTAGCAACCACCTAGCAACCGCCTAGCAACCACCCAGAACACCCTAGCAACCACCTAGCAACCACCTAGCAACCACCCAGAACACCCTGGCAACCGCCTAGCAACCACCTAGCAACCGCCTAGCAACCACCCAGAACACCCTAGCAACCGCCTAGCAACCACCCAGAACACCCTAGCAACCGCTTAGCAACCACCCAGAACACCCTAGCAACCGCCTAGCAACCGCCTAGCAACCACCCAGAACACCCTAGCAACTGCCTAGCAACACCCTAGCAACCACCCAGAAGACCCTAGTAACCGCCTAGCAACCATTCAGAATACCCTAGCAACCACCTAGCAACCACCCATAACACCCTAGCAACCGCCTAGCAACCACCCAATACACCCTAGCAACCACCCAGAACACCCTAGCAACCACCCGAACAACATGAATAAGCCATATCTCAGCAGCAGAACATCGTACAGACATGGTTGTTGGCTCGTATGCAATCATGTACCACACTCTAGCATCCGAGTGTCGAGTTTTGCCACTGCAAGCACCATTCACATTTTCTTCTGGAAATGTACGTTCTAGTTATTATTCTTCTTTTTATTCCGCCGCTTTTTTGGCGCGCTACTCCTCCCGCAGCTTTTGTCACAGACCCATGAATGAGGTGTCAAATCGTGCGGCCTATTCGGGAATGGTGTGCTATGACTTTTGTAAGCGATCGGGGGTGCGGTGTTCGCCCCAGGGGCGAAAAAGTCGACGAAAAATCCCATAGACTTAACATTACGTCAAACTTTGACGAGTCATAGCTCAGAGCGAGGATTTCGTAGAAATGTGAAATTTACCACATTTGGAGAGGTTGGCAGGCTCTGTAAGAACATACCTCACAATGGGGTAAAAGTTGCACCCCTGGGGGGCTGGAGCGGTCCAAACTTTTCCTATTGACTTAACATGGTGTAGGACGTCCCATGAAATGGAGAGAGAGAGAGAGTAAGCGATTTTGTATTCAACATAACTCTGGATCACAGTGTCATAGAGACAAGGGGGCGGGCTCATTTTACTCAGACAACCAATCAGTCTCTCATGATCATTGTGAAGCTATCAGACCACGCCCTAGCAACCATTTAGAGCTCCTTAGCAACAAGCTCCATAGACTTCCATTGAAAGACATCAAAGGGATATCTCTGGATATAAGTGTCATAGAAACATGAGGGTGGGCTCGTTTGACTCGGGGCAGCAAACAGCCAATCATGAATCACATCAACACTTCCTAGCCCCTCCCTAGCAACCATTGTCGAGCAGCTTAGCAACCAAAATTCACAGAATCATAGCTCAGAGCGAGGATTTCACAGAAACGTGTAATTTACCACATTTGAAGAGGCTGATAGGCTCTGTAAGAACATACCACACAATGGGGTAAAAGTTGCACCCCTGGGGGGCAGGAGGGGCCCAAAGTTGCCCCAATGAAGTACTATGGTGTAGGACAGCCCATTTCATGGGCTGTCCTACACCATAGTAAGCGATATTCTATTGAACATAACTCTGGATCACATTTGAAGAGTCTGGTAGGCTCTGTAACAACATACCACACAATGGGGTAAAAGTTGCACCCCTGGGGGGCAGGACCGGCCCAAAGTTGCCCCATTCACGTACTATGGTGTAGGACAGCCCATGAAATGGGCTGTCCTACACCATAGAAACCGCATTTGTATTGAACATAACTCTGGATCACAGTGTCATAGAGACATGGGGGCGGGCTCATTTTACTCAGATGACCAATCAGTCTCTCAGGATCATTGTGAAGCTATCAAGCCACGCCCTAGCAACCATTTAGAGCACCTTAGCAACAAGATCCATAGACTTCCATTGAAAGACATCAAATGGATATCTCTGGATAGAAGTGTCATAGAAACATGAGGGTTGGCTTGTTTGACTCGGGGCAGAAAACAGCAAATCCCGAATCACCTCAACAATTCCTAGCCCCTCCCTAGCAACCTTTGTCGAGTACCTTAGCAACCAAAATCCAGACAGGGATATCTTCCATTCTGAATGTCACAGAGGCATGGGAGTTGGTTTATATCATTCATACTGACAAGCAGCCTTTGGAGTTTCATGATTGGCAGCTGCCAAGCCACTCCCTAGCAACAAAACAGAGTACCCTAGCAACCATTTTGCAAGACCTATATCTCTGCATCAAAACATCGTATAGAGATGGGGGTTGGTTTATACATTCACACTGACTTCGGAGCTTCATGATAGGCAGCTGCCAAGCCACTCCCTAGCAACCAAACAGATTACCCTAGCAACCGTTTTGCAAGGCGTATATCTCTGCATCAGAACATCGTATAGAGATGGGGGTTGGCTCTTTTGACTCATGCTAGCAAACAGGACTTGCTACATGCTACACATGCTAGCAGTGAATAGCTACATGCTAATTTTGATTAGCTAAGTGCTAAATCATGCCAAGAAAATGCTACAAACACCATAGTAACCATCTGTGACAACTACCAACCACCTAGTAACACCATAGCAACTACCCAGAACACCCTAGCAACCGCCTAGCAACCGCCTAGCAACCACCTAGCAACCGCCTAGCAACCACCCAGAACACCCTAGCAACCACCTAGCAACCACCCAGAACACCCTAGCAACCACCTAGCAACCACCCAGAACTCCCTAGCAACCGCCTAACAACCACCCAGAACACCCTAGCAACTGCCCAGCAACCGCCCATAACACCCTAGCAACTGCCTAGCAACCATCCAGAACACCCTAGCAAACTGCCTAGCAACCATCCAGAACACCCTAGCAACCACCCGGACAACATGAATAAGCCATATCTCAGCAGCAGAACATCGTACAGACATGGTTGTTGGCTCGTACGCAATCATGTATCTCACCCTAGCAACCGGGTCGTGTTTTTTGCCACTGCAAGCACCATTCACATTTTCTTCTGGAAATGTACGTTCTAGTATTGTAATTACTATTCACCTAGATAAAACTTTGGCACGCTACTCCTCCCGCACCGTTTGTCACAGACCCATGAGTGAGGCGTCAAATCAACCGGCTTATTGAGGAGAGGTGTGCTATGACGTTTCTAAGCGATCGGGTGTACGATGTTCGTCCGTCAGGCGAAAAAATCAGCTGGAAAATGTCCCATAGACTTCACATTGGCACAAATATTGTGAGATCATATCTTTGGATCAGAAGGTCATAGAAATTTGGGGTTGGGCTCTATTGACTCGGCCTATTAAGCAGCCAATAAGTAGTGACATAATAACTTCATAGCCGCGCCCTAGCAACCACTTAGGGCACCCTAGCAACCATAAAACAACATTTACAAGCCATATTTCAGCTCCAGAAAATATTAGAAACATGGAGTTTGGCTTTTTTGACTCAGACTGTCAACTAGTCTTTAAATATCATCCCATAAACTGTATAAGAACACCATAGCAACCACATAGAGTACCCTAGTAACCATACAAACACATGAATAAGCCATATCTCAGCACCAGAACATCGTACAGACACAATCATGTGCAACCGGGTCGTGTTTTTTGCCACTGCAAGCACCATTCACATTTTCTTCTGGAAATGTACGTTCTAGTTAATGGTGCTTGCCATAGGCAAAGCAACATTAGTGTTATTGCTCATACTTATTATTCTTTTTATTTTTATTCTTCCACACAAAAGTTTGGCGCGCTACTCCTCCTGGACCGTTTGTCACACACCCCTGAATGAGGTGTCAAAACGTGCGGCCTATTCGGGAATCGTGTGCTATGACTTTTATAAGCGATCGGGGGTGCGGTGTTCACCCCAGGGGCGAAAAAGCGGCCCAAAAAGTCCCATAGACTTAACATTGCGTCTAACTTTGACGCCTCATAGCTCAGAGCGAGGATTTCGTAGAAATGTGAAATTTACCACATTTGGAGAGGTTGGCAGGCTCTGTAAGAATATACCTCACAATGGGGTAAAAGTTGCACCCCTGGGGGGCAGGAGCGCCCCAAAGTTTCCCATTGACTTAACATAGTGTAGGACGGCCCATGAAATGGGCCGTCCTACACCATAGTAAGCGATTTTGTATTGAACATAACTCTGGATCACAGTGTCATAGAGACAAGGGGGCGGGCTCATTTTACTCAGACGACCAATCAGTCTCTCAGGATCATTGTGAAGCTATCAGGCCACGCCCCTAGCAACCATTTAGAGCACCTTAGCAACAAGTTCCATAGACTTCCATTGAAAGAGATCAAATGGATATCTCTGGATAGAAGAGTCATAGAAACATGAGGGTGGTCTCGTTTGACTCAGGGCAGCAAACAGCCAATCATGAATCACATCAACACTTCCTAGCCCCTCCCTAGCAACCATTGTCGAGCAGCTTAGCAACCAAAATTCACAGACTCATAGCTCAGAGCAAGGATGTCGCAGAAACGTGTAATTTGGCACATTTAAAGAGACTGGCAGGCTCTGTAAGAACATACCACACAATGGGGTAAAAGTTGCACCCCTGGGGGGCAGAAGGGGCCCAAAGTTGCCCCAATGAAGTACTATGGTGTAGGACAGCCCATGAAATGGGCTGTCCTACACCATAGTAAGCGATATTCTATTGAACATAACTCTGGATCACATTTGAAGAGGCTGGTAGGCTCTGTAACAACATACCACACAATGGGGTAAAAGTTGCACCCCTGGGGGGCAGGACCGGCCCAAAGTTGCCCCATTCACGTACTATGGTGTAGGACCTATGTGTCCTACACCATAGAAACCGCATTTGTATTGAACATAACTCTGGATCACAGTGTCATAGAGACAAGGGGGCGGGCTAATTTTACTCAGACGACCAATCAGTCTCTCAGGATCATTGTGAAGCTTTCAAGCCACGCCCTAGCAACCATTTAGAGCTCCTTAGCAACAAGCTCCATAGACTTCCATTGAAAGACATCAAAGAGATATCTCAGGATATAAGTGTCATAGAAACATGAGGGTGGGCTCGTTTGACTCGGGCAGCTAACAGCCAATCCCCAATCACCTCAACACATCCTAGCCCCTCCCTAGCAACCATTGTCGAGCACCTTAGCAACCAAAATCCAAAGAGGGATATCTTCCATTCTGAATGTCACAGAGATGTGGGAGTTGGTTTATATCATTCATACTGACAAGCAGCCTTTGGAGTTTCATGATTGGCAGCTGCAAAGCCACTCCCTAGCAACAAAAGAGAGTACCCTAGCAACCATTTTGCAAGACCTATATCTCTGCATCAAAACATCGTATAGAGATGGGGGTTGGTTTATACATTCACACTGACTTTGGAGCTTCATGATTGGCAAATGCCAAGACACTCCCTAGCAACCAAACAGATTACCCTAGCAACCGTTTTGCAAGGCGTATATCTCTGCATCAGAACATCGTATAGAGATGGGGGTTGGCTCTTTTGACTCATGCTAGCAAACAGAACTTGCTACATGCTACACATGCTAGCAGTGAATAGCTACATGCTAATTTTGATTAGCTAAGTGCTAAATCATGCCACTAAAATGCTACAAACACCATAGTAACCATCTGTGACAACTACCAACCACCTAGTAACACCATAGCAACTACCCAGAATACCCTAGCAACTGCCTAGCAACGCCCTAGTAACCACCCAGAACACCCTAACAACTGCCTAGCAACCGCCTAGCAACCACCCAGAACACCCTAGCAACCGCCTAGCAACCACCCAGAACACCCTAGCAACCGCCTAGCAACCACCCAGAACACCCTAGCAACCGCCTAGCAACCACCCAGAACACCCTAGTAACCGCCTAGCAACCGCCCAGAACACCCTAGCAACCACCTAGCAACCGCCTAGCATCCGCCTAGCAACCACCCAGAACACCCTAGCAACCGCCTAGCAACCACCCAGAAAACCCTAACAACCACCTAGCAACCACCCAGAACACCCTAGCAACTGCCTAGCAACCACCCGAACAACATGAATAAGCCATATCTCAGCAGCAGAACATCGTACAGACATGGTTGTTGGCTCGTATGAAATCATGTACCACACTCTAGCAACCGAGTGTCGCGTTTTGCCACTGCAAGCACCATTCACATTTTCTTCTGGAAATGTACATTCTAGTATTGTAATTACTATTCACCTAGATAAAACTTTGGCACGCTACTCCTCCCGCACCGTTTGTCACAGACCCATGAGTGAGGCGTCAAATCAACCGGCTTATTGAGGAGAGGTGTGCTATGACGTTTCTAAGCGATCGGGTGTACGATGTTCGTCCGTCAGGCGAAAAAATCAGCTGGAAAATGTCCCATAGACTTCACATTGGCACAAATATTGTGAGATCATATCTTTGGATCAGAAGGTCATAGAAATTTGGGGTTGGGCTCTATTGACTCGGCCTATTAAGCAGCCAATAAGTAGTGACATAATAACTTCATAGCCGCGCCCTAGCAACCACTTAGGGCACCCTAGCAACCATAAAACAACATTTACAAGCCATATTTCAGCTCCAGAAAATATTAGAAACATGGAGTTTGGCTTTTTTGACTCAGACTGTCAACTAGTCTTTAAATATCATCCCATAAACTGTATAAGAACACCATAGCAACCACATAGAGTACCCTAGTAACCATACAAACACATGAATAAGCCATATCTCAGCACCAGAACATCGTACAGACACAATCATGTGCAACCGGGTCGTGTTTTTTGCCACTGCAAGCACCATTCACATTTTCTTCTGGAAATGTACGTTCTAGTTATTATTCTTATTCCGCCGCTTTTTTGACGCGCTACTCCTCCCGCAGCTTTTGTCACAGACCCCTGAATGAGGTGTCAAAACGTGCGGCCTATTCGGGAATGGTGTGCTATGACTTTTATAAGCGATCGGGGGTGCGGTGTTCGCCCCAGGGGCGAAAAAGTCGACGAAAAATCCCATAGACTTAACATTACGTCAAACTTTGACGAGTCATAGCTCAGAGCGAGGATTTCGTAGAAATGTGAAATTTACCACATTTGGAGAGGCTGGCAGGCTCTGTAAGAACATACCTCACAATGGGGTAAAAGTTGCACCCCTGGGGGGCAGGAGCGGCCCAAACTTTTCCTATTGACTTAACATGGTGTAGGACGTCCCATGAAATGGAGAGAGAGAGAGAGAGTAAGCGATTTTGTATTGAACATAACTCTGGTTCACATTTGAAGAGGCTGGTAGGCTCTGTAACAACATACCACACAATGGGGTAAAAGTTGCACCCCTGGGGGGCAGGACCGGCCCAAAGTTGTCCCATTGACTTACTATGGTGTAGGACAGCCCATGAAATGGGCTGTCCTACACCATAGAAACCGCATTTGTATTGAACATAACTCTGGATCACAGTGTCATAGAGACAAGGGGGCGGGCTCATTTTACTCAGACGACCAATCAGTCTCTCAGGATCATTGTGAAGCTTTCAAGCCACGCCCTAGCAACCATTTAGAGCTCCTTAGCAACAAGCTCCATAGACTTCCATTGAAAGACATCAAAGGGATATCTCAGGATATAAGTGTAATAGAAACATGAGGGTGGGCTCGTTTGACTCGGGGCAGCAAACAGCCAATCCCCAATCACCTCAACACATCCTAGCCCCTCGCTAGCAACCATTGTCGAGCACCTTAGCAACCAAAATCCAAAGAGGGATATCTTCCATTCTGAATGTCACAGAGACGTGGGAGTTGGTTTATATCATTCATATTGACAAGCAGCCTTTGGAGTTTCATGATTGGCAGCTGCCAAGCCACTCCCTAGCAACAAAAGAGAGTACCCTAGCAACCATTTTGCAAGACCTTTATCTCTGCATCAAAACATCGTATAGAGATGGGGGTTGGTTTATACATTCACACTGACTTTGGAGCTTCATGATTGGCAGCTGCCAAGCCACTCCCTAGCAACCAAACAGATTACCCTAGCAACCGTTTTGCAAGGCGTATATCTCTGCATCAGAACATCGTATAGAGATGGGGGTTGGCTCTTTTGACTCATGCTAGCAAACAGGACTTGCTACATGCTACACATGCTAGCAGTGAATAGCTACATGCTAATTTTGATTAGCTAAGTGCTAAATCATGCCAAGAAAATGCTACAAACACCATAGCAACCATCTGTGACAACTACCAACCACCTAGTAACACCATAGCAACTACCCAGAATACCCTAGCAACTGCCTAGCAACGCCCTAGCAACCACAAAAAAATACCCTAGCAACTGCCTAGCAACCGCCCAGAACACCCTAGCAACCACCTAGCAACCGCCTAGCAACCACCCAGAACACCCTAGCAACCACCCAGAACACCCTAGCAACCGCCTAGCAACCACCCGGAACACCCTAGCAACCGCCTAGCAACCACCTAGCAACCGCCTAGCAACCACCCAGAACACCCTAGCAACCACCTAGCAACCACCCAGAACAACCTAGCAACCGCCTAGCAACTGCTTAGCGACCATCCAGAACACCATAGCAATCGCCTAGCAACCACCCAATACACCCTAGCAACCACCTAGCAACCACCCAGAACACCCTAGCAACCACCCAGAACACCCTAGCAACCACCTAGCAACCACCCAGAACACCTTAGCATCTTCATAGCAAACTCCAAGAACACCCTAGCAACCGGGTCGTGTTTTTTGCCACTGCAAGCACCATTCACATTTTCTTCTGGAAATGTACCTTCTAGTTAATGGTGCTTGCTTTAGCAAGGCATCATTATTGTTATCCGTCATACTTATTACTGGTGCTTGCTTTAGCAAGGCAACAGTATTGTTATTGCTCATACTTATTACGATTATTCTTATTCTTTTTATTCTGGACAAAGTTCGGCGCGAAACTCGCCCCGCACCGTTTGTCACAGACCCCTGAGTGAGGTGTCAAATCGACCGGCTCATTGAGGAGAGGTGTGCTATATCTTTTCTAAGCGATCGGGTGTACGATGTTCGCACAGCGGACGAAAAAGCGGCCAAAAAAGTCCCATTGACTTAACATTGCGGAATTTTCAGAAATTCAAATCCCAACTGTCATTTTTCACACACACAGACACAAAGGGCCTGACACCCCTGCATGTCTCCCCCTCTCTCTCCCTCAGAGGATTTATATTATCAAGCAGCCAATAAGTAATGGCCTAAAATCTTCATAGCCACACCATAGCAACCAGTTACAGCACCCTAGCAACCATAGGCTATAGGCACGAGGCCGCAGGCCTCGTGCACTCATTATAATGCACTCGTTTAATAGAGATTTTAAATACTCTGCGGCCGAGTGCCTATAACCTTAGCCCTAACCCCATAGTAACCATCTGTGAAAACTACCAACCACCTAGTAACACCATAGCAACCACCAAAAATACCTTAGCAACCGCCCTGAACACCCTAGCAACCGCCTAGAAATGTCCTAGCAATCACCCAAATACCCTAACAACCACCCAGAAAACCTTAGCAATTGCCTAGAAACCACCCGGAACACCCTAGCAACCACCCAAAATACCTTAGAACTCCCTGGCAACACCATAGCAACCACCCAAAATACCTAAGAACTCCCTAGCAACACCATAGCAACCACCCAAAATACCATAGCAACCACCCAGAACACCATAGCAACCACCCAGAACACCCTAGCAACCGCCTAGCAACACCCTAGCAACCACCCAGAACACCCTAGCAACCACCTGAACAACATGAATAAGCCATATCTCAGCAGCAGAACATCGTTCAGACATGGTTGTTGGCTCGTATGCAATCATGTACCACACTCTAGCAACCGAGTGGTGAGTTTTGCCACTGCAAGCACCATTCACATTTTCCTCTGGAAATGTACGTTCTAGTTATTATTCTTCTTTTTATTCCGCCGCTTTTTTGGCGCGCTACTCCTCCCGCAGCTTTTGTCACAGACCCATGAATGAGGTGTCAAATCGTGCGGCCTATTCGGGAATGGTGTGCTATGACTTTTGTAAGCGATCGGGGGTGCGGTGTTCGCCCCAGGGGCGAAAAAGTCGACGAAAAATCCCATAGACTTAACATTACGTCAAACTTTGACGAGTCATAGCTCAGAGCGAGGATTTCGTAGAAATGTGAAATTTACCACATTTGGAGAGGTTGGCAGGCTCTGTAAGAACATACCTCACAATGGGGTAAAAGTTGCACCCCTGGGGGGCTGGAGCGGTCCAAACTTTTCCTATTGACTTAACATGGTGTAGGACGTCCCATGAAATGGAGAGAGAGAGAGAGTAAGCGATTTTGTATTCAACATAACTCTGGATCACAGTGTCATAGAGACAAGGGGGCGGGCTCATTTTACTCAGACAACCAATCAGTCTCTCATGATCATTGTGAAGCTATCAGACCACGCCCTAGCAACCATTTAGAGCTCCTTAGCAACAAGCTCCATAGACTTCCATTGAAAGACATCAAAGGGATATCTCTGGATATAAGTGTCATAGAAACATGAGGGTGGGCTCGTTTGACTCGGGGCAGCAAACAGCCAATCATGAATCACATCAACACTTCCTAGCCCCTCCCTAGCAACCATTGTCGAGCAGCTTAGCAACCAAAATTCACAGAATCATAGCTCAGAGCGAGGATTTCACAGAAACGTGTAATTTACCACATTTGAAGAGGCTGATAGGCTCTGTAAGAACATACCACACAATGGGGTAAAAGTTGCACCCCTGGGGGGCAGGAGGGGCCCAAAGTTGCCCCAATGAAGTACTATGGTGTAGGACAGCCCATTTCATGGGCTGTCCTACACCATAGTAAGCGATATTCTATTGAACATAACTCTGGATCACATTTGAAGAGTCTGGTAGGCTCTGTAACAACATACCACACAATGGGGTAAAAGTTGCACCCCTGGGGGGCAGGACCGGCCCAAAGTTGCCCCATTCACGTACTATGGTGTAGGACAGCCCATGAAATGGGCTGTCCTACACCATAGAAACCGCATTTGTATTGAACATAACTCTGGATCACAGTGTCATAGAGACATGGGGGCGGGCTCATTTTACTCAGATGACCAATCAGTCTCTCAGGATCATTGTGAAGCTATCAAGCCACGCCCTAGCAACCATTTAGAGCACCTTAGCAACAAGATCCATAGACTTCCATTGAAAGACATCAAATGGATATCTCTGGATAGAAGTGTCATAGAAACATGAGGGTTGGCTTGTTTGACTCGGGGCAGAAAACAGCAAATCCCGAATCACCTCAACAATTCCTAGCCCCTCCCTAGCAACCTTTGTCGAGTACCTTAGCAACCAAAATCCAGACAGGGATATCTTCCATTCTGAATGTCACAGAGGCATGGGAGTTGGTTTATATCATTCATACTGACAAGCAGCCTTTGGAGTTTCATGATTGGCAGCTGCCAAGCCACTCCCTAGCAACAAAACAGAGTACCCTAGCAACCATTTTGCAAGACCTATATCTCTGCATCAAAACATCGTATAGAGATGGGGGTTGGTTTATACATTCACACTGACTTCGGAGCTTCATGATAGGCAGCTGCCAAGCCACTCCCTAGCAACCAAACAGATTACCCTAGCAACCGTTTTGCAAGGCGTATATCTCTGCATCAGAACATCGTATAGAGATGGGGGTTGGCTCTTTTGACTCATGCTAGCAAACAGGACTTGCTACATGCTACACATGCTAGCAGTGAATAGCTACATGCTAATTTTGATTAGCTAAGTGCTAAATCATGCCAAGAAAATGCTACAAACACCATAGTAACCATCTGTGACAACTACCAACCACCTAGTAACACCATAGCAACTACCCAGAACACCCTAGCAACCGCCTAGCAACCGCCTAGCAACCACCTAGCAACCGCCTAGCAACCACCCAGAACACCCTAGCAACCACCTAGCAACCACCCAGAACACCCTAGCAACCACCTAGCAACCACCCAGAACTCCCTAGCAACCGCCTAACAACCACCCAGAACACCCTAGCAACTGCCCAGCAACCGCCCATAACACCCTAGCAACTGCCTAGCAACCATCCAGAACACCCTAGCAAACTGCCTAGCAACCATCCAGAACACCCTAGCAACCACCCGGACAACATGAATAAGCCATATCTCAGCAGCAGAACATCGTACAGACATGGTTGTTGGCTCGTACGCAATCATGTATCTCACCCTAGCAACCGGGTCGTGTTTTTTGCCACTGCAAGCACCATTCACATTTTCTTCTGGAAATGTACGTTCTAGTATTGTAATTACTATTCACCTAGATAAAACTTTGGCACGCTACTCCTCCCGCACCGTTTGTCACAGACCCATGAGTGAGGCGTCAAATCAACCGGCTTATTGAGGAGAGGTGTGCTATGACGTTTCTAAGCGATCGGGTGTACGATGTTCGTCCGTCAGGCGAAAAAATCAGCTGGAAAATGTCCCATAGACTTCACATTGGCACAAATATTGTGAGATCATATCTTTGGATCAGAAGGTCATAGAAATTTGGGGTTGGGCTCTATTGACTCGGCCTATTAAGCAGCCAATAAGTAGTGACATAATAACTTCATAGCCGCGCCCTAGCAACCACTTAGGGCACCCTAGCAACCATAAAACAACATTTACAAGCCATATTTCAGCTCCAGAAAATATTAGAAACATGGAGTTTGGCTTTTTTGACTCAGACTGTCAACTAGTCTTTAAATATCATCCCATAAACTGTATAAGAACACCATAGCAACCACATAGAGTACCCTAGTAACCATACAAACACATGAATAAGCCATATCTCAGCACCAGAACATCGTACAGACACAATCATGTGCAACCGGGTCGTGTTTTTTGCCACTGCAAGCACCATTCACATTTTCTTCTGGAAATGTACGTTCTAGTTAATGGTGCTTGCCATAGGCAAAGCAACATTAGTGTTATTGCTCATACTTATTATTCTTTTTATTTTTATTCTTCCACACAAAAGTTTGGCGCGCTACTCCTCCTGGACCGTTTGTCACACACCCCTGAATGAGGTGTCAAAACGTGCGGCCTATTCGGGAATCGTGTGCTATGACTTTTATAAGCGATCGGGGGTGCGGTGTTCACCCCAGGGGCGAAAAAGCGGCCCAAAAAGTCCCATAGACTTAACATTGCGTCTAACTTTGACGCCTCATAGCTCAGAGCGAGGATTTCGTAGAAATGTGAAATTTACCACATTTGGAGAGGTTGGCAGGCTCTGTAAGAATATACCTCACAATGGGGTAAAAGTTGCACCCCTGGGGGGCAGGAGCGCCCCAAAGTTTCCCATTGACTTAACATAGTGTAGGACGGCCCATGAAATGGGCCGTCCTACACCATAGTAAGCGATTTTGTATTGAACATAACTCTGGATCACAGTGTCATAGAGACAAGGGGGCGGGCTCATTTTACTCAGACGACCAATCAGTCTCTCAGGATCATTGTGAAGCTATCAGGCCACGCCCCTAGCAACCATTTAGAGCACCTTAGCAACAAGTTCCATAGACTTCCATTGAAAGAGATCAAATGGATATCTCTGGATAGAAGAGTCATAGAAACATGAGGGTGGTCTCGTTTGACTCAGGGCAGCAAACAGCCAATCATGAATCACATCAACACTTCCTAGCCCCTCCCTAGCAACCATTGTCGAGCAGCTTAGCAACCAAAATTCACAGACTCATAGCTCAGAGCAAGGATGTCGCAGAAACGTGTAATTTGGCACATTTAAAGAGACTGGCAGGCTCTGTAAGAACATACCACACAATGGGGTAAAAGTTGCACCCCTGGGGGGCAGAAGGGGCCCAAAGTTGCCCCAATGAAGTACTATGGTGTAGGACAGCCCATGAAATGGGCTGTCCTACACCATAGTAAGCGATATTCTATTGAACATAACTCTGGATCACATTTGAAGAGGCTGGTAGGCTCTGTAACAACATACCACACAATGGGGTAAAAGTTGCACCCCTGGGGGGCAGGACCGGCCCAAAGTTGCCCCATTCACGTACTATGGTGTAGGACCTATGTGTCCTACACCATAGAAACCGCATTTGTATTGAACATAACTCTGGATCACAGTGTCATAGAGACAAGGGGGCGGGCTAATTTTACTCAGACGACCAATCAGTCTCTCAGGATCATTGTGAAGCTTTCAAGCCACGCCCTAGCAACCATTTAGAGCTCCTTAGCAACAAGCTCCATAGACTTCCATTGAAAGACATCAAAGAGATATCTCAGGATATAAGTGTCATAGAAACATGAGGGTGGGCTCGTTTGACTCGGGCAGCTAACAGCCAATCCCCAATCACCTCAACACATCCTAGCCCCTCCCTAGCAACCATTGTCGAGCACCTTAGCAACCAAAATCCAAAGAGGGATATCTTCCATTCTGAATGTCACAGAGATGTGGGAGTTGGTTTATATCATTCATACTGACAAGCAGCCTTTGGAGTTTCATGATTGGCAGCTGCAAAGCCACTCCCTAGCAACAAAAGAGAGTACCCTAGCAACCATTTTGCAAGACCTATATCTCTGCATCAAAACATCGTATAGAGATGGGGGTTGGTTTATACATTCACACTGACTTTGGAGCTTCATGATTGGCAAATGCCAAGACACTCCCTAGCAACCAAACAGATTACCCTAGCAACCGTTTTGCAAGGCGTATATCTCTGCATCAGAACATCGTATAGAGATGGGGGTTGGCTCTTTTGACTCATGCTAGCAAACAGAACTTGCTACATGCTACACATGCTAGCAGTGAATAGCTACATGCTAATTTTGATTAGCTAAGTGCTAAATCATGCCACTAAAATGCTACAAACACCATAGTAACCATCTGTGACAACTACCAACCACCTAGTAACACCATAGCAACTACCCAGAATACCCTAGCAACTGCCTAGCAACGCCCTAGTAACCACCCAGAACACCCTAACAACTGCCTAGCAACCGCCTAGCAACCACCCAGAACACCCTAGCAACCGCCTAGCAACCACCCAGAACACCCTAGCAACCGCCTAGCAACCACCCAGAACACCCTAGCAACCGCCTAGCAACCACCCAGAACACCCTAGTAACCGCCTAGCAACCGCCCAGAACACCCTAGCAACCACCTAGCAACCGCCTAGCATCCGCCTAGCAACCACCCAGAACACCCTAGCAACCGCCTAGCAACCACCCAGAAAACCCTAACAACCACCTAGCAACCACCCAGAACACCCTAGCAACTGCCTAGCAACCACCCGAACAACATGAATAAGCCATATCTCAGCAGCAGAACATCGTACAGACATGGTTGTTGGCTCGTATGAAATCATGTACCACACTCTAGCAACCGAGTGTCGCGTTTTGCCACTGCAAGCACCATTCACATTTTCTTCTGGAAATGTACATTCTAGTTAATGGTGCTTGCCATAGGCAAAGCAACATTAGTGTTATTGCTCATACTTATTAATGGTGCTTGCTTTAGCAAGGCATCATTATTGTTATTGCTCATACTTATTATTCTTCTTCTTCTTCTTCCACTTTTTTTTCGTCTCGCTACTCCTCCCGCAGTTTTTGTCACAGACCCATGAATGAGGTGTCAAAACGTGCGGCCTATTTGGGAATGGTGTGCTATGACTTTTATAAGCGATCCGGCGTACGATGTTCGCCCGACGGGCGAAATAGTAGCGAAAAAAAACGCATTGACTTACATTGAAAAAAACGTAAAACGCCTCATAGCTCAGAGCGAGGATTTCGTAGAAATGTGAAATTTACGACATTTGTAGAGGCTGGCAGGCTCTTTAAGAATATACCTCACAAAGGGGTAAAAGTTGCACCCCTGGGGGGCAGGAGCGGCCCAAAGTTTTCCCATTCATTGTCTATGGCATAGGACGGCCCATGAAATGGGCCGTCCTACACCATAGTAAGCGATTTTGTATTGAACATAACTCTGGATCACAGTGTCATAGAGACAAGGGGGCGGGCTCATTTTACTCAGACGACCAATCAGTCTCTCAGGATCATTGTGAAGCTATCAGGCCACGCCCCTAGCAACCATTTAGAGCACCTTAGCAACAAGTTCCATAGACTTCCATTGAAAGAGATCAAATGGATATCTCTGGATAGAAGAGTCATAGAAACATGAGGGTGGGCTCGTTTGACTCGGGGCAGCAAACAGCCAATCGTGAATCACATCAACACTTCCTAGCCCCTCCCTAGCAACCATTGTCGAGCACCTTAGCAACCAAAATTCACAGACTCATAGCTCAGAGCAAGGATGTCGCAGAAACGTGTAATTTGGCACATTTAAAGAGACTGGCAGACTCTGTAAGAACATACCACACAATGGGGTAAAATTTGCACCCCTGGGGGGCAGGAGGGGCCCAAAGTTGCCCCAATGAAGTACTATGGTGTAGGACAGCCCATGAAATGGGCTGTCCTACACCATAGAAACCGCATTTGTATTGAACATAACTCTGGATCACAGTGTCATAGAGACAAGGGGGCGGGCTCATTTTACTCAGCCGACCAATCAGTCTCTCAGGATCATTGTGAAGCTTTCAAGCGACGCCCTAGCAACCATTTAGAGCTCCTTAGCAACAAGCTCCATAGACTTCCATTGAAAGACATCAAAGGGATATCTCAGGATATAAGTGTCATAGAAACATGAGGGTGGGCTCGTTTGACTCGGGGCAGCAAACAGCCAATCCCCAATCACCTCAACACATCCTAGCCCCTCCCTAGCAACCATTGTCGAGCACCTTAGCAACCAAAATCCAAAGAGGGATATCTTCCATTCTGAATGTCACAGAGATGTGGGAGTTGGTTTATATCATTCATACTGACAAGCAGCCTTTGGAGTTTCATGATTGGCAGCTGCAAAGCCACTCCCTAGCAACAAAAGAGAGTACCCTAGCAACCATTTTGCAAGACCTATATCTCTGCATCAAAACATCGTATAGAGATGGGGGTTGGTTTATACATTCACACTGACTTTGGAGCTTCATGATTGGCAAATGCCAAGACACTCCCTAGCAACCAAACAGATTACCCTAGCAACCGTTTTGCAAGGCGTATATCTCTGCATCAGAACATCGTATAGAGATGGGGGTTGGCTCTTTTTACTCATGCTAGCAAACAGGACTTGCTTACATGCTACACATGCTAGCAGTGAATAGCTACATGCTAATTTTGATTAGCTAAGTGCTAAATCATGCCACTAAAATGCTACAAACACCATAGTAACCATCTGTGACAACTACCAACCACCTAGTAACACCCTAGCAACTACCCAGAATACCCTAGCAACTGCCTAGCAACGCCCTAGTTACCACCCAGAACACCCTAGCAACTGCCTAGCAACCGCCTAGCAAACACCCAGAACACACTAGCAACCGCCTAGCAACCACCCAGAACACCCTAGCAACCGCCTAGCAACCACCCAGAACACCGTACCAACCGCCTAGCAACCGCCTAGCAACCACCCAGAACACCCTAGCAACCGCCTAGCAACCACCCAGAACACCCTAGTAACCGCCTAGCAACCGCCCAGAACACCCTAGCAACCACCTAGCAACCGCCTAGCATCTGCCTAGCAACCACCCAGAACACCCTAGCAACGCCCTAGCAAACACCCAGAACACCCTAGCAACCGCCTAGCAACCACCCAGAACACCCTAGCAACCGCCTAGCAACCACCCAGAAAACCCTAACAACCACCTAGCAACCACCCAGAACACCCTAGAAACTGCCTAGCAACCACCCGAACAACATGAATAAGCCATATCTCAGCAGCAGAACATCGTACAGACATGGTTGTTGGCTCGTATGAAATCATGTACCACACTCTAGCAACCGAGTGTCGCGTTTTGCCACTGCAAGCACCATTCACATTTTCTTCTGGAAATGTACATTCTAGTTATTATTTTACTTCTTCTTTTTATTCCGCCGCTTTTTTGACGCGCTACTCCTCCCGCAGCTTTTGTCACAGACCCATGAATGAGGTGTCAAAACGTGCGGCCTATTCGGGAATGGTGTGCTATGACTTTTATAAGCGATCGGGGGTGCGGTGGTCGCCCCAGGGGCGAAAAAGTCGACGAAAAAACGCATAGACTTAACATTACGTCAAACTTTGACGAGTCATAGCTCAGAGTTGGGATTTCGTAGAAATGTGAAATTTACCACATTTGGAGAGGCTGGCAGGCTCTGTAAGAACATACCTCACAATGGGGTAAAAGTTGCACCCCTGGGGGGCAGGAGCGGCCCAAACTTTTCCTATTGACTTAACATGGTGTAGGACGTCCCATGAAATGGAGAGAGAGAGAGAGAGTAAGCGATTTTGTATTGAACATAACTCTGGTTCACTGTGTCATAGAAACAAGGGGGCGGGCTCATTTTACTCAGATGACCAATCAGTCTCTCATGATCATTGTGAAGCTATCAGACCACGCCCCTAGCAACCATTTAGAGCACCTTAGCAACAAGTTCCATAGACTTCCATTGAAAAAGATCAAATGGATATATCTGGATAGAAGAGTCATAGAAACATGAGGGTGGTCTCGTTTGACTCAGGGCAGCAAACAGCCAATCATGAATCACATCAACACTTCCTAGCCCCTCCCTAGCAACCATTGTCGAGCACCTTAGCAACCAAAATTCACAGACTCATAGCTCAGAGCAAGGATGTCGCAGAAACGTGTAATTTGGCACATTTAAAGAGACTGGCAGGCTCTGTAAGAACATACCACACAATGGGGTAAAAGTTGCACCCCTGGGGGGCAGGAGGGGCCCTAAGTTGCCCCAATGAAGTACTATGGTGTAGGACAGCCCATGAAATGGGCTGTCCTACACCATAGTAAGCGATATTCTATTGAACATAACTCTGGATCACATTTGAAGAGGCTGGTAGGCTCTGTAACAACATACCACACAATGGGGTAAAAGTTGCACCCCTGGGGGGCAGGACCGGCCCAAAGTTGCCCCATTGACTTACTATGGTGTAGGACAGCCCATGAAATGGGCTGTCCTACACCATAGAAACCGCATTTGTATTGAACATAACTCTGGATCACATTTGAAGAGGCTGGTAGGCTCTGTAACAACATACCACACAATGGGGTAAAAGTTGCAGCCCTGGGGGGCAGGACCGGCCCAAAGTTGCCCCAATGAAGTACTATGGTGTAGGACAGCCCATGAAATGGGCTGTCCTACACCATAGTAAGCGATATTCTATTGAAAATAACTCTGGATCACATTTGAAGAGGCTGGTAGACTCTGTAACAACATACCACACAATGGGGTACAAGTTGCACCCCTGGGGGGCAGGAGCGGCCCAAAGTTGCCCCATTCACATACTATGGTGTAGGACAGCCCATGAAATGGGCTGTCCTACACCATAGAAACCGCATTTGTATTGAACATAACTCTGGATCACAGTGTCATAGAGACAAGGGGGCGGGCTCATTTTACTCAGACGACCAATCAGTCTCTCAGGATCATTGTGAAGCTTTCAAGCCACGCCCTAGCAACCATTTAGAGCTCCTTAGCAACAAGCTCCATAGACTTCCATTGAAAGACATCAAAGGGATATCTCAGGATATAAGTATCATAGAAACATGAGGGTGGGCTCGTTTGACTCGGGGCAGCAAACAGCCAATCCCGAATCACCTCAACACTTCCTAGCCCCTCCCTAGCAACCATTGTCGAGTACCTTAGCAACCAAAATCCAGACAGGGATATCTTCCATTCTGAATGTCACAGAGGCATGGGAGTTGGTTTATATCATTCATACTGACAAGTAGCCTTTGGAGTTTCATGATTGGCAGCTGCGGAGCCACTCCCTAGCAACAAAACAGAGTACCCTAGCAACCATTTTGCAAGACCTATATCTCTGCATCAAAACATCGTATAGAGATGGGGGTTGGTTTATACATTCACACTGACTTTGGAGCTTCATGATTGGCAGCTGCTAAGCCACTCCCTAGCAACCAAACAGATTACCCTAGCAACCGTTTTGCAAGGCGTATATCTCTGCATCAGAACATCGTATAGAGATGGGGGTTGGCTCTTTTGACTCATGCTAGCAAACAGGACTTGCTACATGCTACACATGCTAGCAGTGAATAGCTACATGCTAATATTGATTAGCTAAGTGCTAAATCATGCCAATAAAATGCTACAAACACCATAGTAACCATCTGTGACAACTACAAACCACCTAGTAACACCATAGCAACTACCCAGAATACCCTAGCAACTGCCTAGCAACCACCCAGAACACCCTAGCAACCGCCTAGCAACCATCCAGAACAACCTAGCAACTGCCTAGCAACCGCCCAGAACACCCTAGCAACCGCCTAGCAACCACCCAGAACACCCTAGCAACCGCCTAGCAACCACCTAGCAACCGCCTAGCAACCACCCAGAACACCCTAGCAACCGCCTAGCAACCACCCAGAACACCCTAGCAACCGCCTGGCAACCACCTAGTAACCACCCAGAACACCCTAGCAACCGCCTAGCAACCACCCAGAACACCCTAGCAACCGCCTAACAACCACCCAGAACACCCTAGCAACCGCCTAGCAACCACCTAACAACCACCCAGAACACCCTAGCAACCACCTAGCAACCACCCAGAACACCCTAGCAACCGCCTAGCAACCACCCAGAACACCCTAGCAACCGGGTCGTGTTTTTTGCCACTGCAAGCACCATTCACATTTTCTTCTGGAAATGTACGTTCTAGTATTGTAATTACTATTCACCTAGACAAAACTTTGGCACGCTACTCCTCCCGCACCGTTTGTCACAGACCCATGAGTGAGGCGTCAAATCAACCGGCTCATTGAGGAGAGGTGTGCTATGACGTTTCTAAGCGATCGGGTTTACGATGTTCGTCCGTCGGGCGAAAAATCAGCTGGAAAATGTCCCATAGACTTAACATTGGCACAAATATTGTGAGATCATATCTTTGGATCAGAAGGTCATAGAAACTTGGGGTTGGGCTCTATTGACCCGGCCTATTAAGCAGCCAATAAGTAGTGACATAATAACTTCATAGCCGCGCCCTAGCAACCACTTAGGGCACCCTAGCAAACATAAAACAACATTTACAAGCCATATTTCAGCTCCAGAAAATAGTAGAAACATGGAGTTCGGCTTTTTTGACTCAGACTGTCAACTAGTCTTTAAATATCATCCCATAAACTGTATAAGCACACCATAGCAACCATATAGAGTACCCTAGTAACCATACAAACACATGAATAAGTCATATCTCATCACCAGAACATCGTACAGGCACAATCATGTGCAACCGGGTCGTGTTTTTTGCCACGGCAAGCACCATTCACATTTTCTTCTGGAAATGTACATTCTAGTATTGTAATTACTATTCACCTAGATAAAACTTTGGCACGCTACTCCTCCCGCACCGTTTGTCACAGACCCATGAGTGAGGCGTCAAATCAACCGGCTTATTGAGGAGAGGTGTGCTATGACGTTTCTAAGCGATCGGGTGTACGATGTTCGTCCGTCAGGCGAAAAAATCAGCTGGAAAATGTCCCATAGACTTCACATTGGCACAAATATTGTGAGATCATATCTTTGGATCAGAAGGTCATAGAAATTTGGGGTTGGGCTCTATTGACTCGGCCTATTAAGCAGCCAATAAGTAGTGACATAATAACTTCATAGCCGCGCCCTAGCAACCACTTAGGGCACCCTAGCAACCATAAAACAACATTTACAAGCCATATTTCAGCTCCAGAAAATATTAGAAACATGGAGTTTGGCTTTTTTGACTCAGACTGTCAACTAGTCTTTAAATATCATCCCATAAACTGTATAAGAACACCATAGCAACCACATAGAGTACCCTAGTAACCATACAAACACATGAATAAGCCATATCTCAGCACCAGAACATCGTACAGACACAATCATGTGCAACCGGGTCGTGTTTTTTGCCACTGCAAGCACCATTCACATTTTCTTCTGGAAATGTACGTTCTAGTTATTATTCTTATTCCGCCGCTTTTTTGACGCGCTACTCCTCCCGCAGCTTTTGTCACAGACCCCTGAATGAGGTGTCAAAACGTGCGGCCTATTCGGGAATGGTGTGCTATGACTTTTATAAGCGATCGGGGGTGCGGTGTTCGCCCCAGGGGCGAAAAAGTCGACGAAAAATCCCATAGACTTAACATTACGTCAAACTTTGACGAGTCATAGCTCAGAGCGAGGATTTCGTAGAAATGTGAAATTTACCACATTTGGAGAGGCTGGCAGGCTCTGTAAGAACATACCTCACAATGGGGTAAAAGTTGCACCCCTGGGGGGCAGGAGCGGCCCAAACTTTTCCTATTGACTTAACATGGTGTAGGACGTCCCATGAAATGGAGAGAGAGAGAGAGAGTAAGCGATTTTGTATTGAACATAACTCTGGTTCACATTTGAAGAGGCTGGTAGGCTCTGTAACAACATACCACACAATGGGGTAAAAGTTGCACCCCTGGGGGGCAGGACCGGCCCAAAGTTGTCCCATTGACTTACTATGGTGTAGGACAGCCCATGAAATGGGCTGTCCTACACCATAGAAACCGCATTTGTATTGAACATAACTCTGGATCACAGTGTCATAGAGACAAGGGGGCGGGCTCATTTTACTCAGACGACCAATCAGTCTCTCAGGATCATTGTGAAGCTTTCAAGCCACGCCCTAGCAACCATTTAGAGCTCCTTAGCAACAAGCTCCATAGACTTCCATTGAAAGACATCAAAGGGATATCTCAGGATATAAGTGTAATAGAAACATGAGGGTGGGCTCGTTTGACTCGGGGCAGCAAACAGCCAATCCCCAATCACCTCAACACATCCTAGCCCCTCGCTAGCAACCATTGTCGAGCACCTTAGCAACCAAAATCCAAAGAGGGATATCTTCCATTCTGAATGTCACAGAGACGTGGGAGTTGGTTTATATCATTCATATTGACAAGCAGCCTTTGGAGTTTCATGATTGGCAGCTGCCAAGCCACTCCCTAGCAACAAAAGAGAGTACCCTAGCAACCATTTTGCAAGACCTTTATCTCTGCATCAAAACATCGTATAGAGATGGGGGTTGGTTTATACATTCACACTGACTTTGGAGCTTCATGATTGGCAGCTGCCAAGCCACTCCCTAGCAACCAAACAGATTACCCTAGCAACCGTTTTGCAAGGCGTATATCTCTGCATCAGAACATCGTATAGAGATGGGGGTTGGCTCTTTTGACTCATGCTAGCAAACAGGACTTGCTACATGCTACACATGCTAGCAGTGAATAGCTACATGCTAATTTTGATTAGCTAAGTGCTAAATCATGCCAAGAAAATGCTACAAACACCATAGCAACCATCTGTGACAACTACCAACCACCTAGTAACACCATAGCAACTACCCAGAATACCCTAGCAACTGCCTAGCAACGCCCTAGCAACCACAAAAAAATACCCTAGCAACTGCCTAGCAACCGCCCAGAACACCCTAGCAACCACCTAGCAACCGCCTAGCAACCACCCAGAACACCCTAGCAACCACCCAGAACACCCTAGCAACCGCCTAGCAACCACCCGGAACACCCTAGCAACCGCCTAGCAACCACCTAGCAACCGCCTAGCAACCACCCAGAACACCCTAGCAACCACCTAGCAACCACCCAGAACAACCTAGCAACCGCCTAGCAACTGCTTAGCGACCATCCAGAACACCATAGCAATCGCCTAGCAACCACCCAATACACCCTAGCAACCACCTAGCAACCACCCAGAACACCCTAGCAACCACCCAGAACACCCTAGCAACCACCTAGCAACCACCCAGAACACCTTAGCATCTTCATAGCAAACTCCAAGAACACCCTAGCAACCGGGTCGTGTTTTTTGCCACTGCAAGCACCATTCACATTTTCTTCTGGAAATGTACCTTCTAGTTAATGGTGCTTGCTTTAGCAAGGCATCATTATTGTTATCCGTCATACTTATTACTGGTGCTTGCTTTAGCAAGGCAACAGTATTGTTATTGCTCATACTTATTACGATTATTCTTATTCTTTTTATTCTGGACAAAGTTCGGCGCGAAACTCGCCCCGCACCGTTTGTCACAGACCCCTGAGTGAGGTGTCAAATCGACCGGCTCATTGAGGAGAGGTGTGCTATATCTTTTCTAAGCGATCGGGTGTACGATGTTCGCACAGCGGACGAAAAAGCGGCCAAAAAAGTCCCATTGACTTAACATTGCGGAATTTTCAGAAATTCAAATCCCAACTGTCATTTTTCACACACACAGACACAAAGGGCCTGACACCCCTGCATGTCTCCCCCTCTCTCTCCCTCAGAGGATTTATATTATCAAGCAGCCAATAAGTAATGGCCTAAAATCTTCATAGCCACACCATAGCAACCAGTTACAGCACCCTAGCAACCATAGGCTATAGGCACGAGGCCGCAGGCCTCGTGCACTCATTATAATGCACTCGTTTAATAGAGATTTTAAATACTCTGCGGCCGAGTGCCTATAACCTTAGCCCTAACCCCATAGTAACCATCTGTGAAAACTACCAACCACCTAGTAACACCATAGCAACCACCAAAAATACCTTAGCAACCGCCCTGAACACCCTAGCAACCGCCTAGAAATGTCCTAGCAATCACCCAAATACCCTAACAACCACCCAGAAAACCTTAGCAATTGCCTAGAAACCACCCGGAACACCCTAGCAACCACCCAAAATACCTTAGAACTCCCTGGCAACACCATAGCAACCACCCAAAATACCTAAGAACTCCCTAGCAACACCATAGCAACCACCCAAAATACCATAGCAACCACCCAGAACACCATAGCAACCACCCAGAACACCCTAGCAACCGCCTAGCAACACCCTAGCAACCACCCAGAACACCCTAGCAACCACCTGAACAACATGAATAAGCCATATCTCAGCAGCAGAACATCGTTCAGACATGGTTGTTGGCTCGTATGCAATCATGTACCACACTCTAGCAACCGAGTGGTGAGTTTTGCCACTGCAAGCACCATTCACATTTTCCTCTGGAAATGTACGTTCTAGTTATTATTCTTCTTTTTATTCCGCCGCTTTTTTGGCGCGCTACTCCTCCCGCAGCTTTTGTCACAGACCCATGAATGAGGTGTCAAATCGTGCGGCCTATTCGGGAATGGTGTGCTATGACTTTTGTAAGCGATCGGGGGTGCGGTGTTCGCCCCAGGGGCGAAAAAGTCGACGAAAAATCCCATAGACTTAACATTACGTCAAACTTTGACGAGTCATAGCTCAGAGCGAGGATTTCGTAGAAATGTGAAATTTACCACATTTGGAGAGGTTGGCAGGCTCTGTAAGAACATACCTCACAATGGGGTAAAAGTTGCACCCCTGGGGGGCTGGAGCGGTCCAAACTTTTCCTATTGACTTAACATGGTGTAGGACGTCCCATGAAATGGAGAGAGAGAGAGAGTAAGCGATTTTGTATTCAACATAACTCTGGATCACAGTGTCATAGAGACAAGGGGGCGGGCTCATTTTACTCAGACAACCAATCAGTCTCTCATGATCATTGTGAAGCTATCAGACCACGCCCTAGCAACCATTTAGAGCTCCTTAGCAACAAGCTCCATAGACTTCCATTGAAAGACATCAAAGGGATATCTCTGGATATAAGTGTCATAGAAACATGAGGGTGGGCTCGTTTGACTCGGGGCAGCAAACAGCCAATCATGAATCACATCAACACTTCCTAGCCCCTCCCTAGCAACCATTGTCGAGCAGCTTAGCAACCAAAATTCACAGAATCATAGCTCAGAGCGAGGATTTCACAGAAACGTGTAATTTACCACATTTGAAGAGGCTGATAGGCTCTGTAAGAACATACCACACAATGGGGTAAAAGTTGCACCCCTGGGGGGCAGGAGGGGCCCAAAGTTGCCCCAATGAAGTACTATGGTGTAGGACAGCCCATTTCATGGGCTGTCCTACACCATAGTAAGCGATATTCTATTGAACATAACTCTGGATCACATTTGAAGAGTCTGGTAGGCTCTGTAACAACATACCACACAATGGGGTAAAAGTTGCACCCCTGGGGGGCAGGACCGGCCCAAAGTTGCCCCATTCACGTACTATGGTGTAGGACAGCCCATGAAATGGGCTGTCCTACACCATAGAAACCGCATTTGTATTGAACATAACTCTGGATCACAGTGTCATAGAGACATGGGGGCGGGCTCATTTTACTCAGATGACCAATCAGTCTCTCAGGATCATTGTGAAGCTATCAAGCCACGCCCTAGCAACCATTTAGAGCACCTTAGCAACAAGATCCATAGACTTCCATTGAAAGACATCAAATGGATATCTCTGGATAGAAGTGTCATAGAAACATGAGGGTTGGCTTGTTTGACTCGGGGCAGAAAACAGCAAATCCCGAATCACCTCAACAATTCCTAGCCCCTCCCTAGCAACCTTTGTCGAGTACCTTAGCAACCAAAATCCAGACAGGGATATCTTCCATTCTGAATGTCACAGAGGCATGGGAGTTGGTTTATATCATTCATACTGACAAGCAGCCTTTGGAGTTTCATGATTGGCAGCTGCCAAGCCACTCCCTAGCAACAAAACAGAGTACCCTAGCAACCATTTTGCAAGACCTATATCTCTGCATCAAAACATCGTATAGAGATGGGGGTTGGTTTATACATTCACACTGACTTCGGAGCTTCATGATAGGCAGCTGCCAAGCCACTCCCTAGCAACCAAACAGATTACCCTAGCAACCGTTTTGCAAGGCGTATATCTCTGCATCAGAACATCGTATAGAGATGGGGGTTGGCTCTTTTGACTCATGCTAGCAAACAGGACTTGCTACATGCTACACATGCTAGCAGTGAATAGCTACATGCTAATTTTGATTAGCTAAGTGCTAAATCATGCCAAGAAAATGCTACAAACACCATAGTAACCATCTGTGACAACTACCAACCACCTAGTAACACCATAGCAACTACCCAGAACACCCTAGCAACCGCCTAGCAACCGCCTAGCAACCACCTAGCAACCGCCTAGCAACCACCCAGAACACCCTAGCAACCACCTAGCAACCACCCAGAACACCCTAGCAACCACCTAGCAACCACCCAGAACTCCCTAGCAACCGCCTAACAACCACCCAGAACACCCTAGCAACTGCCCAGCAACCGCCCATAACACCCTAGCAACTGCCTAGCAACCATCCAGAACACCCTAGCAAACTGCCTAGCAACCATCCAGAACACCCTAGCAACCACCCGGACAACATGAATAAGCCATATCTCAGCAGCAGAACATCGTACAGACATGGTTGTTGGCTCGTACGCAATCATGTATCTCACCCTAGCAACCGGGTCGTGTTTTTTGCCACTGCAAGCACCATTCACATTTTCTTCTGGAAATGTACGTTCTAGTATTGTAATTACTATTCACCTAGATAAAACTTTGGCACGCTACTCCTCCCGCACCGTTTGTCACAGACCCATGAGTGAGGCGTCAAATCAACCGGCTTATTGAGGAGAGGTGTGCTATGACGTTTCTAAGCGATCGGGTGTACGATGTTCGTCCGTCAGGCGAAAAAATCAGCTGGAAAATGTCCCATAGACTTCACATTGGCACAAATATTGTGAGATCATATCTTTGGATCAGAAGGTCATAGAAATTTGGGGTTGGGCTCTATTGACTCGGCCTATTAAGCAGCCAATAAGTAGTGACATAATAACTTCATAGCCGCGCCCTAGCAACCACTTAGGGCACCCTAGCAACCATAAAACAACATTTACAAGCCATATTTCAGCTCCAGAAAATATTAGAAACATGGAGTTTGGCTTTTTTGACTCAGACTGTCAACTAGTCTTTAAATATCATCCCATAAACTGTATAAGAACACCATAGCAACCACATAGAGTACCCTAGTAACCATACAAACACATGAATAAGCCATATCTCAGCACCAGAACATCGTACAGACACAATCATGTGCAACCGGGTCGTGTTTTTTGCCACTGCAAGCACCATTCACATTTTCTTCTGGAAATGTACGTTCTAGTTAATGGTGCTTGCCATAGGCAAAGCAACATTAGTGTTATTGCTCATACTTATTATTCTTTTTATTTTTATTCTTCCACACAAAAGTTTGGCGCGCTACTCCTCCTGGACCGTTTGTCACACACCCCTGAATGAGGTGTCAAAACGTGCGGCCTATTCGGGAATCGTGTGCTATGACTTTTATAAGCGATCGGGGGTGCGGTGTTCACCCCAGGGGCGAAAAAGCGGCCCAAAAAGTCCCATAGACTTAACATTGCGTCTAACTTTGACGCCTCATAGCTCAGAGCGAGGATTTCGTAGAAATGTGAAATTTACCACATTTGGAGAGGTTGGCAGGCTCTGTAAGAATATACCTCACAATGGGGTAAAAGTTGCACCCCTGGGGGGCAGGAGCGCCCCAAAGTTTCCCATTGACTTAACATAGTGTAGGACGGCCCATGAAATGGGCCGTCCTACACCATAGTAAGCGATTTTGTATTGAACATAACTCTGGATCACAGTGTCATAGAGACAAGGGGGCGGGCTCATTTTACTCAGAC
This sequence comes from Phoxinus phoxinus, assembly GCF_949152265.1. Classification (NCBI taxonomy): domain Eukaryota; kingdom Metazoa; phylum Chordata; class Actinopteri; order Cypriniformes; family Leuciscidae; genus Phoxinus; species Phoxinus phoxinus. Next base: position 31,775,464 of record NC_136876.1, read on the forward strand.
GACCAATCAGTCTCTCAGGATCATTGTGAAGCTATCAGGCCACGCCCCTAGCAACCATTTAGAGCACCTTAGCAACAAGTTCCATAGACTTCCATTGAAAGAGATCAAATGGATATCTCTGGATAGAAGAGTCATAGAAACATGAGGGTGGTCTCGTTTGACTCAGGGCAGCAAACAGCCAATCATGAATCACATCAACACTTCCTAGCCCCTCCCTAGCAACCATTGTCGAGCAGCTTAGCAACCAAAATTCACAGACTCATAGCTCAGAGCAAGGATGTCGCAGAAACGTGTAATTTGGCACATTTAAAGAGACTGGCAGGCTCTGTAAGAACATACCACACAATGGGGTAAAAGTTGCACCCCTGGGGGGCAGAAGGGGCCCAAAGTTGCCCCAATGAAGTACTATGGTGTAGGACAGCCCATGAAATGGGCTGTCCTACACCATAGTAAGCGATATTCTATTGAACATAACTCTGGATCACATTTGAAGAGGCTGGTAGGCTCTGTAACAACATACCACACAATGGGGTAAAAGTTGCACCCCTGGGGGGCAGGACCGGCCCAAAGTTGCCCCATTCACGTACTATGGTGTAGGACCTATGTGTCCTACACCATAGAAACCGCATTTGTATTGAACATAACTCTGGATCACAGTGTCATAGAGACAAGGGGGCGGGCTAATTTTACTCAGACGACCAATCAGTCTCTCAGGATCATTGTGAAGCTTTCAAGCCACGCCCTAGCAACCATTTAGAGCTCCTTAGCAACAAGCTCCATAGACTTCCATTGAAAGACATCAAAGAGATATCTCAGGATATAAGTGTCATAGAAACATGAGGGTGGGCTCGTTTGACTCGGGCAGCTAACAGCCAATCCCCAATCACCTCAACACATCCTAGCCCCTCCCTAGCAACCATTGTCGAGCACCTTAGCAACCAAAATCCAAAGAGGGATATCTTCCATTCTGAATGTCACAGAGATGTGGGAGTTGGTTTATATCATTCATACTGACAAGCAGCCTTTGGAGTTTCATGATTGGCAGCTGCAAAGCCACTCCCTAGCAACAAAAGAGAGTACCCTAGCAACCATTTTGCAAGACCTATATCTCTGCATCAAAACATCGTATAGAGATGGGGGTTGGTTTATACATTCACACTGACTTTGGAGCTTCATGATTGGCAAATGCCAAGACACTCCCTAGCAACCAAACAGATTACCCTAGCAACCGTTTTGCAAGGCGTATATCTCTGCATCAGAACATCGTATAGAGATGGGGGTTGGCTCTTTTGACTCATGCTAGCAAACAGAACTTGCTACATGCTACACATGCTAGCAGTGAATAGCTACATGCTAATTTTGATTAGCTAAGTGCTAAATCATGCCACTAAAATGCTACAAACACCATAGTAACCATCTGTGACAACTACCAACCACCTAGTAACACCATAGCAACTACCCAGAATACCCTAGCAACTGCCTAGCAACGCCCTAGTAACCACCCAGAACACCCTAACAACTGCCTAGCAACCGCCTAGCAACCACCCAGAACACCCTAGCAACCGCCTAGCAACCACCCAGAACACCCTAGCAACCGCCTAGCAACCACCCAGAACACCCTAGCAACCGCCTAGCAACCACCCAGAACACCCTAGTAACCGCCTAGCAACCGCCCAGAACACCCTAGCAACCACCTAGCAACCGCCTAGCATCCGCCTAGCAACCACCCAGAACACCCTAGCAACCGCCTAGCAACCACCCAGAAAACCCTAACAACCACCTAGCAACCACCCAGAACACCCTAGCAACTGCCTAGCAACCACCCGAACAACATGAATAAGCCATATCTCAGCAGCAGAACATCGTACAGACATGGTTGTTGGCTCGTATGAAATCATGTACCACACTCTAGCAACCGAGTGTCGCGTTTTGCCACTGCAAGCACCATTCACATTTTCTTCTGGAAATGTACATTCTAGTATTGTAATTACTATTCACCTAGATAAAACTTTGGCACGCTACTCCTCCCGCACCGTTTGTCACAGACCCATGAGTGAGGCGTCAAATCAACCGGCTTATTGAGGAGAGGTGTGCTATGACGTTTCTAAGCGATCGGGTGTACGATGTTCGTCCGTCAGGCGAAAAAATCAGCTGGAAAATGTCCCATAGACTTCACATTGGCACAAATATTGTGAGATCATATCTTTGGATCAGAAGGTCATAGAAATTTGGGGTTGGGCTCTATTGACTCGGCCTATTAAGCAGCCAATAAGTAGTGACATAATAACTTCATAGCCGCGCCCTAGCAACCACTTAGGGCACCCTAGCAACCATAAAACAACATTTACAAGCCATATTTCAGCTCCAGAAAATATTAGAAACATGGAGTTTGGCTTTTTTGACTCAGACTGTCAACTAGTCTTTAAATATCATCCCATAAACTGTATAAGAACACCATAGCAACCACATAGAGTACCCTAGTAACCATACAAACACATGAATAAGCCATATCTCAGCACCAGAACATCGTACAGACACAATCATGTGCAACCGGGTCGTGTTTTTTGCCACTGCAAGCACCATTCACATTTTCTTCTGGAAATGTACGTTCTAGTTATTATTCTTATTCCGCCGCTTTTTTGACGCGCTACTCCTCCCGCAGCTTTTGTCACAGACCCCTGAATGAGGTGTCAAAACGTGCGGCCTATTCGGGAATGGTGTGCTATGACTTTTATAAGCGATCGGGGGTGCGGTGTTCGCCCCAGGGGCGAAAAAGTCGACGAAAAATCCCATAGACTTAACATTACGTCAAACTTTGACGAGTCATAGCTCAGAGCGAGGATTTCGTAGAAATGTGAAATTTACCACATTTGGAGAGGCTGGCAGGCTCTGTAAGAACATACCTCACAATGGGGTAAAAGTTGCACCCCTGGGGGGCAGGAGCGGCCCAAACTTTTCCTATTGACTTAACATGGTGTAGGACGTCCCATGAAATGGAGAGAGAGAGAGAGAGTAAGCGATTTTGTATTGAACATAACTCTGGTTCACATTTGAAGAGGCTGGTAGGCTCTGTAACAACATACCACACAATGGGGTAAAAGTTGCACCCCTGGGGGGCAGGACCGGCCCAAAGTTGTCCCATTGACTTACTATGGTGTAGGACAGCCCATGAAATGGGCTGTCCTACACCATAGAAACCGCATTTGTATTGAACATAACTCTGGATCACAGTGTCATAGAGACAAGGGGGCGGGCTCATTTTACTCAGACGACCAATCAGTCTCTCAGGATCATTGTGAAGCTTTCAAGCCACGCCCTAGCAACCATTTAGAGCTCCTTAGCAACAAGCTCCATAGACTTCCATTGAAAGACATCAAAGGGATATCTCAGGATATAAGTGTAATAGAAACATGAGGGTGGGCTCGTTTGACTCGGGGCAGCAAACAGCCAATCCCCAATCACCTCAACACATCCTAGCCCCTCGCTAGCAACCATTGTCGAGCACCTTAGCAACCAAAATCCAAAGAGGGATATCTTCCATTCTGAATGTCACAGAGACGTGGGAGTTGGTTTATATCATTCATATTGACAAGCAGCCTTTGGAGTTTCATGATTGGCAGCTGCCAAGCCACTCCCTAGCAACAAAAGAGAGTACCCTAGCAACCATTTTGCAAGACCTTTATCTCTGCATCAAAACATCGTATAGAGATGGGGGTTGGTTTATACATTCACACTGACTTTGGAGCTTCATGATTGGCAGCTGCCAAGCCACTCCCTAGCAACCAAACAGATTACCCTAGCAACCGTTTTGCAAGGCGTATATCTCTGCATCAGAACATCGTATAGAGATGGGGGTTGGCTCTTTTGACTCATGCTAGCAAACAGGACTTGCTACATGCTACACATGCTAGCAGTGAATAGCTACATGCTAATTTTGATTAGCTAAGTGCTAAATCATGCCAAGAAAATGCTACAAACACCATAGCAACCATCTGTGACAACTACCAACCACCTAGTAACACCATAGCAACTACCCAGAATACCCTAGCAACTGCCTAGCAACGCCCTAGCAACCACAAAAAAATACCCTAGCAACTGCCTAGCAACCGCCCAGAACACCCTAGCAACCACCTAGCAACCGCCTAGCAACCACCCAGAACACCCTAGCAACCACCCAGAACACCCTAGCAACCGCCTAGCAACCACCCGGAACACCCTAGCAACCGCCTAGCAACCACCTAGCAACCGCCTAGCAACCACCCAGAACACCCTAGCAACCACCTAGCAACCACCCAGAACAACCTAGCAACCGCCTAGCAACTGCTTAGCGACCATCCAGAACACCATAGCAATCGCCTAGCAACCACCCAATACACCCTAGCAACCACCTAGCAACCACCCAGAACACCCTAGCAACCACCCAGAACACCCTAGCAACCACCTAGCAACCACCCAGAACACCTTAGCATCTTCATAGCAAACTCCAAGAACACCCTAGCAACCGGGTCGTGTTTTTTGCCACTGCAAGCACCATTCACATTTTCTTCTGGAAATGTACCTTCTAGTTAATGGTGCTTGCTTTAGCAAGGCATCATTATTGTTATCCGTCATACTTATTACTGGTGCTTGCTTTAGCAAGGCAACAGTATTGTTATTGCTCATACTTATTACGATTATTCTTATTCTTTTTATTCTGGACAAAGTTCGGCGCGAAACTCGCCCCGCACCGTTTGTCACAGACCCCTGAGTGAGGTGTCAAATCGACCGGCTCATTGAGGAGAGGTGTGCTATATCTTTTCTAAGCGATCGGGTGTACGATGTTCGCACAGCGGACGAAAAAGCGGCCAAAAAAGTCCCATTGACTTAACATTGCGGAATTTTCAGAAATTCAAATCCCAACTGTCATTTTTCACACACACAGACACAAAGGGCCTGACACCCCTGCATGTCTCCCCCTCTCTCTCCCTCAGAGGATTTATATTATCAAGCAGCCAATAAGTAATGGCCTAAAATCTTCATAGCCACACCATAGCAACCAGTTACAGCACCCTAGCAACCATAGGCTATAGGCACGAGGCCGCAGGCCTCGTGCACTCATTATAATGCACTCGTTTAATAGAGATTTTAAATACTCTGCGGCCGAGTGCCTATAACCTTAGCCCTAACCCCATAGTAACCATCTGTGAAAACTACCAACCACCTAGTAACACCATAGCAACCACCAAAAATACCTTAGCAACCGCCCTGAACACCCTAGCAACCGCCTAGAAATGTCCTAGCAATCACCCAAATACCCTAACAACCACCCAGAAAACCTTAGCAATTGCCTAGAAACCACCCGGAACACCCTAGCAACCACCCAAAATACCTTAGAACTCCCTGGCAACACCATAGCAACCACCCAAAATACCTAAGAACTCCCTAGCAACACCATAGCAACCACCCAAAATACCATAGCAACCACCCAGAACACCATAGCAACCACCCAGAACACCCTAGCAACCGCCTAGCAACACCCTAGCAACCACCCAGAACACCCTAGCAACCACCTGAACAACATGAATAAGCCATATCTCAGCAGCAGAACATCGTTCAGACATGGTTGTTGGCTCGTATGCAATCATGTACCACACTCTAGCAACCGAGTGGTGAGTTTTGCCACTGCAAGCACCATTCACATTTTCCTCTGGAAATGTACGTTCTAGTTATTATTCTTCTTTTTATTCCGCCGCTTTTTTGGCGCGCTACTCCTCCCGCAGCTTTTGTCACAGACCCATGAATGAGGTGTCAAATCGTGCGGCCTATTCGGGAATGGTGTGCTATGACTTTTGTAAGCGATCGGGGGTGCGGTGTTCGCCCCAGGGGCGAAAAAGTCGACGAAAAATCCCATAGACTTAACATTACGTCAAACTTTGACGAGTCATAGCTCAGAGCGAGGATTTCGTAGAAATGTGAAATTTACCACATTTGGAGAGGTTGGCAGGCTCTGTAAGAACATACCTCACAATGGGGTAAAAGTTGCACCCCTGGGGGGCTGGAGCGGTCCAAACTTTTCCTATTGACTTAACATGGTGTAGGACGTCCCATGAAATGGAGAGAGAGAGAGAGTAAGCGATTTTGTATTCAACATAACTCTGGATCACAGTGTCATAGAGACAAGGGGGCGGGCTCATTTTACTCAGACAACCAATCAGTCTCTCATGATCATTGTGAAGCTATCAGACCACGCCCTAGCAACCATTTAGAGCTCCTTAGCAACAAGCTCCATAGACTTCCATTGAAAGACATCAAAGGGATATCTCTGGATATAAGTGTCATAGAAACATGAGGGTGGGCTCGTTTGACTCGGGGCAGCAAACAGCCAATCATGAATCACATCAACACTTCCTAGCCCCTCCCTAGCAACCATTGTCGAGCAGCTTAGCAACCAAAATTCACAGAATCATAGCTCAGAGCGAGGATTTCACAGAAACGTGTAATTTACCACATTTGAAGAGGCTGATAGGCTCTGTAAGAACATACCACACAATGGGGTAAAAGTTGCACCCCTGGGGGGCAGGAGGGGCCCAAAGTTGCCCCAATGAAGTACTATGGTGTAGGACAGCCCATTTCATGGGCTGTCCTACACCATAGTAAGCGATATTCTATTGAACATAACTCTGGATCACATTTGAAGAGTCTGGTAGGCTCTGTAACAACATACCACACAATGGGGTAAAAGTTGCACCCCTGGGGGGCAGGACCGGCCCAAAGTTGCCCCATTCACGTACTATGGTGTAGGACAGCCCATGAAATGGGCTGTCCTACACCATAGAAACCGCATTTGTATTGAACATAACTCTGGATCACAGTGTCATAGAGACATGGGGGCGGGCTCATTTTACTCAGATGACCAATCAGTCTCTCAGGATCATTGTGAAGCTATCAAGCCACGCCCTAGCAACCATTTAGAGCACCTTAGCAACAAGATCCATAGACTTCCATTGAAAGACATCAAATGGATATCTCTGGATAGAAGTGTCATAGAAACATGAGGGTTGGCTTGTTTGACTCGGGGCAGAAAACAGCAAATCCCGAATCACCTCAACAATTCCTAGCCCCTCCCTAGCAACCTTTGTCGAGTACCTTAGCAACCAAAATCCAGACAGGGATATCTTCCATTCTGAATGTCACAGAGGCATGGGAGTTGGTTTATATCATTCATACTGACAAGCAGCCTTTGGAGTTTCATGATTGGCAGCTGCCAAGCCACTCCCTAGCAACAAAACAGAGTACCCTAGCAACCATTTTGCAAGACCTATATCTCTGCATCAAAACATCGTATAGAGATGGGGGTTGGTTTATACATTCACACTGACTTCGGAGCTTCATGATAGGCAGCTGCCAAGCCACTCCCTAGCAACCAAACAGATTACCCTAGCAACCGTTTTGCAAGGCGTATATCTCTGCATCAGAACATCGTATAGAGATGGGGGTTGGCTCTTTTGACTCATGCTAGCAAACAGGACTTGCTACATGCTACACATGCTAGCAGTGAATAGCTACATGCTAATTTTGATTAGCTAAGTGCTAAATCATGCCAAGAAAATGCTACAAACACCATAGTAACCATCTGTGACAACTACCAACCACCTAGTAACACCATAGCAACTACCCAGAACACCCTAGCAACCGCCTAGCAACCGCCTAGCAACCACCTAGCAACCGCCTAGCAACCACCCAGAACACCCTAGCAACCACCTAGCAACCACCCAGAACACCCTAGCAACCACCTAGCAACCACCCAGAACTCCCTAGCAACCGCCTAACAACCACCCAGAACACCCTAGCAACTGCCCAGCAACCGCCCATAACACCCTAGCAACTGCCTAGCAACCATCCAGAACACCCTAGCAAACTGCCTAGCAACCATCCAGAACACCCTAGCAACCACCCGGACAACATGAATAAGCCATATCTCAGCAGCAGAACATCGTACAGACATGGTTGTTGGCTCGTACGCAATCATGTATCTCACCCTAGCAACCGGGTCGTGTTTTTTGCCACTGCAAGCACCATTCACATTTTCTTCTGGAAATGTACGTTCTAGTATTGTAATTACTATTCACCTAGATAAAACTTTGGCACGCTACTCCTCCCGCACCGTTTGTCACAGACCCATGAGTGAGGCGTCAAATCAACCGGCTTATTGAGGAGAGGTGTGCTATGACGTTTCTAAGCGATCGGGTGTACAATGTTCGTCCGTCAGGCGAAAAAATCAGCTGGAAAATGTCCCATAGACTTCACATTGGCACAAATATTGTGAGATCATATCTTTGGATCAGAAGGTCATAGAAATTTGGGGTTGGGCTCTATTGACTCGGCCTATTAAGCAGCCAATAAGTAGTGACATAATAACTTCATAGCCGCGCCCTAGCAACCACTTAGGGCACCCTAGCAACCATAAAACAACATTTACAAGCCATATTTCAGCTCCAGAAAATATTAGAAACATGGAGTTTGGCTTTTTTGACTCAGACTGTCAACTAGTCTTTAAATATCATCCCATAAACTGTATAAGAACACCATAGCAACCACATAGAGTACCCTAGTAACCATACAAACACATGAATAAGCCATATCTCAGCACCAGAACATCGTACAGACACAATCATGTGCAACCGGGTCGTGTTTTTTGCCACTGCAAGCACCATTCACATTTTCTTCTGGAAATGTACGTTCTAGTTCTTATTTTTATTTTTATTCTTCCACACAAAAGTTTGGCGCGCTACTCCTCCTGGACCGTTTGTCTCACAACCCTGAATGAGGTGTCAAAACGTGCGGCCTATTCGGGAATCGTGTGCTATGACTTTTATAAGCGATCGGGGGTGCGGTGGTCGCCCCAGGGGCGAAAAAGTCGACGAAAAATCCCATAGACTTAACATTGCGTCAAACTTTGACAAGTCATAGCTCAGAGCGAGGATTTCGTAAAAATGTGAAATGTACCACATTTGAAGAGGCTGGCAGGCTCTGTAAGAACATACCTCACAATGGGGTAAAAGTTGCACCCCTGGGGGGCAGGACCGGCCCAAAGTTTCCCATTGACTTACTATGGTGAAGGACGGCCCATGTAATGCATGCGTTTTTCCTACTATGGTAAATTGCATAGGGATTTTGTATTGAACATAGCTCTGGATCACAGTGTCATAGAGACAAGGGGGCGGGCTCATTTTACTCAGAAGACCAATCAGCATCTCAGGATCATTGTGAAGCTATCAAGCCACGCCCTAGCAACCATTGTCGAGCAGCTTAGCAACCAAAATTCACAGACTCATAGCTCAGAGCAAGGATGTCACAGAAACGTGTAATTTGGCACATTTAAAGAGACTGGCAGGCTCTGTAAGAACATACCACACAATGGGGCAAAAGTTGCACCCCTGGGGGGCAGGAGGGGCCCAAAGTTGCCCCAATGAAGTACTATGGTGTAGGACAGCCCATGAAATGGGCTGTCCTACACCATAGTAAGCGATATTCTATTGAACATAACTCTGGATCACATTTGAAGAGGCTGGTAGGCTCTGTAACAACATACCACACAATGGGGTAAAAGTTGCACCCCTGGGGGGCAGGACCGGCCCGAAGTTGCCCTATTCACGTACTATGGTGTAGGACAGCCCATGAAATGGGCTGTCCTACACCATAGAAACCGCATTTGTATTGAACATAACTCTGGATCACAGTGTCATAGAGACAAGGGGGCAGGCTCATTTTACTCAGACGACCAATCAGTCTCTCAGGATCATTGTGAAGCTATCAAGCCACGCCCCTAGCAACCATTGTCGAGCAGCTTAGCAACCAAAATTCACAGACTCATAGCTCAGAGCAAGGATTTCGCAGAAACGTGTAATTTGGCACATTTAAAGAGACTGGCAGGCTCTGTAAGAACATACCACACAATGGGGTAAAAGTTGCACCCCTGGGGGGCAGGAGGGGCCCAAAGTTGCCCCAATGAAGTACTATGGTGTAGGACAGCCCATGAAATGGGCTGTCCTACACCATAGTAAGCGATATTCTATTGAACATAACTCTGGATCACATTTGAAGAGGCTGGTAGGCTCTGTAACAACATACCACACAATGGGGTAAAAGTTGCACCCCTGGGGGGCAGGACCGGCCCAAAGTTGCCCCATTAACGTACTATGGTGTAGGACAGCCCATGAAATGGGCTGTCCTACACCATAGAAACCGCATTTGTATTGAACATAACTCTGGATCACAGTGGCATAGAGACAAGGGGGCGGGCTCATTTTACTGAGACGACCAATCAGTCTCTCAGGATCACTGTGAAGCTATCAAGCCACGCCCTAGCAACCATTTAGAGCACCTTAGCAACAAAATCCATAGACTTCCATTGAAAGACATCAAATGGATATCTCTGGATAGAAGTGTCATAGAAACATGAGGGTTGGCTCGTTTGACTCGGGGCAGAAAACAGCCAATCCCCAATCACCTCAACACTTCCTAGCCCCTCCCTAGCAACCATTGTCGAGTACCTTAGCAACCAAAATCCAGACAGGGATATCTTCCATTCTGAATGTCACAGAGACGTGGGAGTTGGTTTATATCATTCATACTGACAAGCAGCCTTTGGAGTTTCATGATTGGCAGCTGCCAAGCCACTCCCTAGCAACAAAAGAGAGTACCCTAGCAACCATTTTGCAAGACCTATATCTCTGCATCAAAACATCGTATAGAGATGGGGGTTGGTTTATACATTCACACTGACTTTGGAGCTTCATGATTGGCAAATGCCAAAACACTCCTAGCAACCAAACAGATTACCCTAGCAACCGTTTTGCAAGGCGTATATCTCTGCATCAGAACATCGTATAGAGATGGGGGTTGGCTCTTTTGACTCATGCTAGCAAACAGGACTTGCTACATGCTACACATGCTAGCAGTGAATAGCTACATGCTAATTTTGATTAGCTAAGTGCTAAATCATGCCAAGAAAATGCTACAAACACCATAGTAACCATCTGTGACAACTACCAACCACCTAGTAACACCATAGCAACTACCCAGAATACCCTAGCAACTGCCTAGCAACGCCCTAGCGACCACAAAAATACCCTAGCAACTGCCTAGCAACGCCCTGGCAACCACCCAGAACACCCTAGCAACTGCCTAGCAACACCCTAGCAACCACCCAGAATACCCTAGCAACCGCCTAGCAACCACCCAGAACACCCTAGCAACCACCTAGCAACCGCCTAGCAACCACCCAGAACACCCTAGCAACCACCTAGCAACCACCCAGAACACCCTAGCAACCGCCTAGCAACCACCCAGAACACCTTAGCAACCGCCTAGCAACTGCCTAGCAACCGCCCATAACACCCTAGCAACTGCCTAGCAACCATCCATAACACCCTAGCAACTGCCTAGCAACCATCCAGAACACCCTAGCAACCACCCAGACAACATGAATAAGCCATATCTCAGCAGCAGATCATCGTACAGACATGGTTGTTGGCTCGTACGCAATCATGTATCTCACCCTAGCAACCGGGTCGTGTTTTTTGCCACTGCAAGCACCATTCACATTTTCTTCTGGAAATGTACATTCTAGTTAATGGTGCTTGCTTTAGCAAGGCATCATTATTGTTATCCGTCATACTTATTATTCTTCCTACTTCTTATTCCGCCGTTTTTTTGACGCGCTACTCCTCCCGCAGTTTTTGTCACAGACCCATGAATGAGGTGTCAAATCGTGCGGCCTATTCGGGAATGGTGTGCTATGACTTTTACAAGCGATCGGGGGTGCGGTGTTCGCCCCAGGGGCGAAAAAGTCGCCGAAAAATCCCATAGACTTAACATTACGTCAAACTTTGACGCCTCATAGCTCAGAGCGAGGATTTCGTAGAAATGTGAAATTTACCACATTTGGAGAGACTGGCAGGCTCTTTAAGAATATACCTCACAATGGGGAAAAAGTTGCACCCCTGGGGGGCAGGAGCGCCCGAAAGTTTCCCATTGACTTAACATGGTGTAGGACGGCCCATGAAATGGAGAGAGAGAGAGAGTAAGCGATTTTGTATTGACCATAACTCTGGATCACAGTGTCATAGAGACAAGGGGGCGGGCTCATTTTACTCAGACGACCAATCAGTCTCTCAGGGTCATTGTGAAGCTATCAGGCCACGCCCCTAGCAACCATTTAGAGCACCTTAGCAACAAGTTCCATAGACTTCCATTGAAAGAGATCAAATGGATATCTCTGGATAGAAGAGTCATAGAAACATGAGGGTGGTCTCGTTTGACTCGGGGCAGCAAACAGAAAAATCATGAATCACATCAACACTTCCTAGCCCCTCCCTAGCAACCATTGTCGAGCACCTTAGCAACCAAAATTCACAGACTCGTAGCTCAGAGCAAGGATGTCGCAGAAACGTGTAATTTGGCACATTTAAAGAGACTGGCAGGCTCTGTAAGAACATACCACACAATGGGGTAAAAGTTGCACCCCTGGGGGGCAGGAGGGGCCCAAAGTTGCCCCAATGAAGTACTATGGTGTAGGACAGCCCATGAAATGGGCTGTCCTACACCATAGTAAGCGATATTCTATTGAACATAACTCTGGATCACATTTGAAGAGGCTGGTAGGCTCTGTAACAACATACCACACAATGGGGTAAAAGTTGCACCCCTGGGGGGCAGGACCGGCCCGAAGTTGCCCTATTCACGTACTATGGTGTAGGACAGCCCATGAAATGGGCTGTCCTACACCATAGAAACCGCATTTGTATTGAACATAACTCTGGATCACAGTGTCATAGAGACAAGGGGGCAGGCTCATTTTACTCAGACGACCAATCAGTCTCTCAGGATCATTGTGAAGCTATCAAGCCACGCCCCTAGCAACCATTGTCGAGCAGCTTAGCAACCAAAATTCACAGACTCATAGCTCAGAGCAAGGATTTTGCAGAAACGTGTAATTTGGCACATTTAAAGAGACTGGCAGGCTCTGTAAGAACATACCACACAATGGGGTAAAAGTTGCACCCCTGGGGGGCAGGAGGGGCCCAAAGTTGCCCCAATGAAGTACTATGGTGTAGGACAGCCCATGAAATGGGCTGTCCTACACCATAGTAAGCGATATTCTATTGAACATAACTCTGGATCACATTTGAAGAGGCTGGTAGGCTCTGTAACAACATACCACACAATGGGGTAAAAGTTGCACCCCTGGGGGGCAGGACCGGCCCAAAGTTGCCCCATTCACGGACTATGGTGTAGGACAGCCCATGAAATGGGCTGTCCTACACCATAGAAACCGCATTTGTATTGAACATAACTCTGGATCACAGTGGCATAGAGACAAGGGGGCGGGCTCATTTTACTGAGACGACCAATCAGTCTCTCAGGATCACTGTGAAGCTATCAAGCCACGCCCTAGCAACCATTTAGAGCACCTTAGCAACAAAATCCATAGACTTCCATTGAAAGACATCAAATGGATATCTCTGGATAGAAGTGTCATAGAAACATGAGGGTTGGCTCGTTTGACTCGGGGCAGAAAACAGCCAATCCCCAATCACCTCAACACTTCCTAGCCCCTCCCTAGCAACCATTGTCGAGTACCTTAGCAACCAAAATCCAGACAGGGATATCTTCCATTCTGAATGTCACAGAGACGTGGGAGTTGGTTTATATCATTCATACTGACAAGCAGCCTTTGGAGTTTCATGATTGGCAGCTGCCAAGCCACTCCCTAGCAACAAAAGAGAGTACCCTAGCAACCATTTTGCAAGACCTATATCTCTGCATCAAAACATCGTATAGAGATGGGGGTTGGTTTATACATTCACACTGACTTTGGAGCTTCATGATTGGCAAATGCCAAAACACTCCTAGCAACCAAACAGATTACCCTAGCAACCGTTTTGCAAGGCGTATATCTCTGCATCAGAACATCGTATAGAGATGGGGGTTGGCTCTTTTGACTCATGCTAGCAAACAGGACTTGCTACATGCTACACATGCTAGCAGTGAATAGCTACATGCTAATTTTGATTAGCTAAGTGCTAAATCATGCCAAGAAAATGCTACAAACACCATAGTAACCATCTGTGACAACTACCAACCACCTAGTAACACCATAGCAACTACCCAGAATACCCTAGCAACTGCCTAGCAACGCCCTAGCGACCACAAAAATACCCTAGCAACTGCCTAGCAACGCCCTGGCAACCACCCAGAACACCCTAGCAACTGCCTAGCAACACCCTAGCAACCACCCAGAATACCCTAGCAACCGCCTAGCAACCACCCAGAACACCCTAGCAACCACCTAGCAACCGCCTAGCAACCACCCAGAACACCCTAGCAACCACCTAGCAACCACCCAGAACACCCTAGCAACCGCCTAGCAACCACCCAGAACACCTTAGCAACCGCCTAGCAACTGCCTAGCAACCGCCCATAACACCCTAGCAACTGCCTAGCAACCATCCATAACACCCTAGCAACTGCCTAGCAACCATCCAGAACACCCTAGCAACCACCCAGACAACATGAATAAGCCATATCTCAGCAGCAGATCATCGTACAGACATGGTTGTTGGCTCGTACGCAATCATGTATCTCACCCTAGCAACCGGGTCGTGTTTTTTGCCACTGCAAGCACCATTCACATTTTCTTCTGGAAATGTACATTCTAGTTCTTTTTATTCTTCCACACAAAAGTTTGGCGCGCTACTCCTCCTGGACCGTTTGTCACACACCCCTGAATGAGGTGTCAAAACGTGCGGCCTATTCGGGAATCGTGTGCTATTACTTTTATAAGCGATCGGGGGTGCGGTGGTCGCCCCAGGGGCGAAAAAGTCGACGAAAAATCCCATAGACTTAACATTGCGTCAAACTTTGACGAGTCATAGCTCAGAGCGAGGATTTCGTAGAAATGTGAAATTTACCACATTTGAAGAGGCTGGCAGGCTCTGTAAGAACATACCTCACAATGGGGTAAAAGTTGCACCCCTGGGGGGTAGGAGTGGCCCAAAGTTTCCCATTGACTTAACATGGTGTAGGACGGCCCATGTAAAGCATGCGTTTTTCCTACTATGGTAAATTGCATAGGGATTTTGTATTGAACATAGCTCTGGATCACAGTGTCATAGAGACAAGGGGGCGGGCTCATTTTACTCAGAAGACCAATCAGCATCTCAGGATCATTGTGAAGCTATCAAGCCACGCCCCTAGCAACCATTGTCGAGCAGCTTAGCAACCAAAATTCACAGACTCATAGCTCAGAGCAAGGATGTCGCAGAAACGTGTAATTTGGCACATTTAAAGAGACTGGCAGGCTCTGTAAGAACATACCACACAATGGGGTAAAAGTTGCACCCCTGGGGGGCTGGAGGGCCCCAAAGTTGCCCCAATGAAGTACTATGGTGTAGGACAGCCCATGAAATGGGCTGTCCTACACCATAGTAAGCGATATTCTATTGAACATAACTCTGGATCACATTTGAAGAGGCTGGTAGGCTCTGTAACAACATACCACACAATGGGGTAAAAGTTGCACCCCTGGGGGGCAGGACCGGCCCGAAGTTGCCCTATTCACGTACTATGGTGTAGGACAGCCCATGAAATGGGCTGTCCTACACCATAGAAACCGCATTTGTATTGAACATAACTCTGGATCACAGTGTCATAGAGACAAGGGGGCAGGCTCATTTTACTCAGACGACCAATCAGTCTCTCAGGATCATTGTGAAGCTATCAAGCCACGCCCCTAGCAACCATTGTCGAGCAGCTTAGCAACCAAAATTCACAGACTCATAGCTCAGAGCAAGGATTTCGCAGAAACGTGTAATTTGGCACATTTAAAGAGACTGGCAGGCTCTGTAAGAACATACCACACAATGGGGTAAAAGTTGCACCCCTGGGGGGCAGGAGGGGCCCAAAGTTGCCCCAATGAAGTACTATGGTGTAGGACAGCCCATGAAATGGGCTGTCCTACACCATAGTAAGCGATATTCTATTGAACATAACTCTGGATCACATTTGAAGAGGCTGGTAGGCTCTGTAACAACATACCACACAATGGGGTAAAAGTTGCACCCCTGGGGGGCAGGACCGGCCCAAAGTTGCCCCATTCACGGACTATGGTGTAGGACAGCCCATGAAATGGGCTGTCCTACACCATAGAAACCGCATTTGTATTGAACATAACTCTGGATCACAGTGGCATAGAGACAAGGGGGCGGGCTCATTTTACTGAGACGACCAATCAGTCTCTCAGGATCACTGTGAAGCTATCAAGCCACGCCCTAGCAACCATTTAGAGCACCTTAGCAACAAAATCCATAGACTTCCATTGAAAGACATCAAATGGATATCTCTGGATAGAAGTGTCATAGAAACATGAGGGTTGGCTCGTTTGACTCGGGGCAGAAAACAGCCAATCCCCAATCACCTCAACACTTCCTAGCCCCTCCCTAGCAACCATTGTCGAGTACCTTAGCAACCAAAATCCAGACAGGGATATCTTCCATTCTGAATGTCACAGAGACGTGGGAGTTGGTTTATATCATTCATACTGACAAGCAGCCTTTGGAGTTTCATGATTGGCAGCTGCCAAGCCACTCCCTAGCAACAAAAGAGAGTACCCTAGCAACCATTTTGCAAGACCTATATCTCTGCATCAAAACATCGTATAGAGATGGGGGTTGGTTTATACATTCACACTGACTTTGGAGCTTCATGATTGGCAAATGCCAAAACACTCCTAGCAACCAAACAGATTACCCTAGCAACCGTTTTGCAAGGCGTATATCTCTGCATCAGAACATCGTATAGAGATGGGGGTTGGCTCTTTTGACTCATGCTAGCAAACAGGACTTGCTACATGCTACACATGCTAGCAGTGAATAGCTACATGCTAATTTTGATTAGCTAAGTGCTAAATCATGCCAAGAAAATGCTACAAACACCATAGTAACCATCTGTGACAACTACCAACCACCTAGTAACACCATAGCAACTACCCAGAATACCCTAGCAACTGCCTAGCAACGCCCTAGCGACCACAAAAATACCCTAGCAACTGCCTAGCAACGCCCTGGCAACCACCCAGAACACCCTAGCAACTGCCTAGCAACACCCTAGCAACCACCCAGAATACCCTAGCAACCGCCTAGCAACCACCCAGAACACCCTAGCAACCACCTAGCAACCGCCTAGCAACCACCCAGAACACCCTAGCAACCACCTAGCAACCACCCAGAACACCCTAGCAACCGCCTAGCAACCACCCAGAACACCTTAGCAACCGCCTAGCAACTGCCTAGCAACCGCCCATAACACCCTAGCAACTGCCTAGCAACCATCCATAACACCCTAGCAACTGCCTAGCAACCATCCAGAACACCCTAGCAACCACCCAGACAACATGAATAAGCCATATCTCAGCAGCAGATCATCGTACAGACATGGTTGTTGGCTCGTACGCAATCATGTATCTCACCCTAGCAACCGGGTCGTGTTTTTTGCCACTGCAAGCACCATTCACATTTTCTTCTGGAAATGTACATTCTAGTTCTTTTTATTCTTCCACACAAAAGTTTGGCGCGCTACTCCTCCTGGACCGTTTGTCACACACCCCTGAATGAGGTGTCAAAACGTGCGGCCTATTCGGGAATCGTGTGCTATTACTTTTATAAGCGATCGGGGGTGCGGTGGTCGCCCCAGGGGCGAAAAAGTCGACGAAAAATCCCATAGACTTAACATTGCGTCAAACTTTGACGAGTCATAGCTCAGAGCGAGGATTTCGTAGAAATGTGAAATTTACCACATTTGAAGAGGCTGGCAGGCTCTGTAAGAACATACCTCACAATGGGGTAAAAGTTGCACCCCTGGGGGGTAGGAGTGGCCCAAAGTTTCCCATTGACTTAACATGGTGTAGGACGGCCCATGTAAAGCATGCGTTTTTCCTACTATGGTAAATTGCATAGGGATTTTGTATTGAACATAGCTCTGGATCACAGTGTCATAGAGACAAGGGGGCGGGCTCATTTTACTCAGAAGACCAATCAGCATCTCAGGATCATTGTGAAGCTATCAAGCCACGCCCCTAGCAACCATTGTCGAGCAGCTTAGCAACCAAAATTCACAGACTCATAGCTCAGAGCAAGGATGTCGCAGAAACGTGTAATTTGGCACATTTAAAGAGACTGGCAGGCTCTGTAAGAACATACCACACAATGGGGTAAAAGTTGCACCCCTGGGGGGCTGGAGGGCCCCAAAGTTGCCCCAATGAAGTACTATGGTGTAGGACAGCCCATGAAATGGGCTGTCCTACACCATAGTAAGCGATATTCTATTGAACATAACTCTGGATCACATTTGAAGAGGCTGGTAGGCTCTGTAACAACATACCACACAATGGGGTAAAAGTTGCACCCCTGGGGGGCAGGACCGGCCCGAAGTTGCCCTATTCACGTACTATGGTGTAGGACAGCCCATGAAATGGGCTGTCCTACACCATAGAAACCGCATTTGTATTGAACATAACTCTGGATCACAGTGTCATAGAGACAAGGGGGCAGGCTCATTTTACTCAGACGACCAATCAGTCTCTCAGGATCATTGTGAAGCTATCAAGCCACGCCCCTAGCAACCATTGTCGAGCAGCTTAGCAACCAAAATTCACAGACTCATAGCTCAGAGCAAGGATTTCGCAGAAACGTGTAATTTGGCACATTTAAAGAGACTGGCAGGCTCTGTAAGAACATACCACACAATGGGGTAAAAGTTGCACCCCTGGGGGGCAGGAGGGGCCCAAAGTTGCCCCAATGAAGTACTATGGTGTAGGACAGCCCATGAAATGGGCTGTCCTACACCATAGTAAGCGATATTCTATTGAACATAACTCTGGATCACATTTGAAGAGGCTGGTAGGCTCTGTAACAACATACCACACAATGGGGTAAAAGTTGCACCCCTGGGGGGCAGGACCGGCCCAAAGTTGCCCCATTAACGTACTATGGTGTAGGACAGCCCATGAAATGGGCTGTCCTACACCATAGAAACCGCATTTGTATTGAACATAACTCTGGATCACAGTGGCATAGAGACAAGGGGGCGGGCTCATTTTACTGAGACGACCAATCAGTCTCTCAGGATCACTGTGAAGCTATCAGGCCACGCCCCTAGCAACCATTTAGAGCACCTTAGCAACAAGTTCCATAGACTTCCATTGAAAGAGATCAAATGGATATCTCTGGATAGAAGAGTCATAGAAACATGAGGGTGGTCTCGTTTGACTCAGGGCAGCAAACAGCCAATCGTGAATCACATCAACACTTCCTAGCCCCTCCCTAGCAACCATTGTCGAGCACCTTAGCAACCAAAATTCACAGACTCATAGCTCAGAGCAAGGATGTCGCAGAAACGTGTAATTTGGCACATTTGAAGAGGCTGGTAGGCTCTGTAACAACATACCACACAATGGGGTAAAAGTTGCACCCCTGGGGGGCATGAGGGGCCCAAAGTTGCCCCAATGAAGTACTATGGTGTAGGACAGGGCTGTCCTACACCATAGTAAGCGATATTCTATTAAACATAACTCTGGATCACATTTGAAGAGGCTGGTAGGCTCTGTAACAACATAGCACACAATGGGGTAAAATTTGCACCCCTGGGGGGCAGGAGGGGCCCAAAGTTGCCCCAATGAAGTACTATGGTGTAGGACAGCCCATGAAATGGGCTGTCCTACACCATAGTAAGCGATATTCTATTGAACATAACTCTGGATCACATTTGAAGAGGCTGGTAGGCTCTGTAACAACATACCACACAATAGGGTAAAAGTTGCACCCCTGGGGGGCAGGACCGGCCCAAAGTTGCCCCATTCACGTACACCATAGAAACCGCATTTGTATTGAACATAACTCTGGATCACAGTGTCATAGAGACAAGGGGGCGGGCTCATTTTACTCAGACGACCAATCAGTCTCTCAGGATCACTGTGAAGCTATCAAGCCACGCCCTAGCAACCATTTAGAGCACCTTAGCAACAAAATCCATAGACTTCCATTGAAAGACATCAAATGGATATCTCTGGATAGAAGTGTCATAGAAACATGAGGGTTGGCTCGTTTGACTCGGGGCAGAAAACAGCCAATCCCGAATCACCTCAACACTTCCTAGCCCCTCCCTAGCAACCATTGTCGAGTACCTTAGCAACCAAAATCCAGACAGGGATATCTTCCATTCTGAATGTCACAGAGGCATGGGAGTTGGTTCATATCAGTCATACTGACAAGCAGCCTTTGGAGTTTCATGATTGGCAGCTGCCAAGCCACTCCCTAGCAACAAAACAGAGTACCCTAGCAACCATTTTGCAAGACCTATATCTCTGCATCAAAACATTGTATAGAGATGGGGGTTGGTTTATACATTCACACTGACTTCGGAGCTTTATGATTGGCAGCTGCCAAGCCACTCCCTAGCAACCAAACAGATTACCCTAGCAACCGTTTTGCAAGGCGTATATCTCTGCATCAGAACATCGTATAGAGATGGGGGTTGGCTCTTTTGACTCATGCTAGCAAACAGGACTTGCTACATGCTACACATGCTAGCAGTGAATAGCTACATGCTAATTTTGATTAGCTAAGTGCTAAATCATGCCAAGAAAATGCTACAAACACCATAGTAACCATCTGTGACAACTACCAACCACCTAGTAACACCATAGCAACTACCCAGAATACCCTAGCAACTGCCTAGCAACGCCCTAGTGACCACAAAAAATACCCTAGCAACTGCCTAGCAACGCCCTAGCAACCACCCAGAACACCCTAGCAACTGCCTAGCAACACCCTAGCAACCACCCAGAACACCCTAGCAACCGCCTAGCAACCGCCTAGCAACCGCCTAGCAACCACCCAGAACACCCTAGCAACCGCCTAGCAACCACCCAGAACACCCTAGCAACCACCTAGCAACCACCCAGAACACCCTAGCAACCACCTAGCAACCGCCTAGCAACCACCCAGAACACCCTAGCAACCACCTAGCAACCGCCTAGCAACCACCCAGAACTCCCTAGCAACCACCCAGAACACCCTAGCAACCGCCTAGCAACCACCCAGAATACCCTAGCAACCGCCTAGCAACTGCCTAGCAACCGCCCATAACACCCTAGCAACTGCCTAGCAACCATCCAGAACACCCTAGCAACTGCCTAGCAACCATCCAGAACACCCTAGCAACCACCCGGACAACATGAATAAGCCATATCTCAGCAGCAGAACATCGTACAGACATGGTTGTTGGCTCGTACGCAATCATGTATCTCACCATAGCAACCGGGTCGTGTTTTTTGCCACTGCAAGCACCATTCACATTTTCTTCTGGAAATGTACATTCTAGTTCTTCTTTTTATTCCGCCGTTTTTTTGCCGCGCTACTCCTCCCGCAGCTTTTGTCACAGACCCATGAATGAGGTGTCAAATCGTGCGGCATATTCGGGAATGGTGTGCTATGACTTTTATAAGCGATCGGGGGTGCGGTGTTCGCCCCAGGGGCGAAAAAGTCGACGAAAAAACGCATAGACTTAACATTACGTCAAACTTTGACGAGTCATAGCTCAGAGTTGGGATTTCGTAGAAATGTGAAATTTACCACATTTGGAGAGGCTGGCAGGCTCTGTAAGAACATACCTCACAATGGGGTAAAAGTTGCACCCCTGGGGGGCAGGAGCGGCCCAAACTTTTCCTATTGACTTAACATGGTGTAGGACGGCCCATGAAATGGAGAGAGAGAGAGAGTAAGCGATTTTGTATTGAACATAACTCTGGATCACAGTGTCATAGAGACAAGGGGGCAGGCTCATTTTACTCAGACGACCAATCAGTCTCTCAGGATTATTGTGAAGCTATCAGGCCACGCCCCTAGCAACCATTTAGAGCACCTTAGCAACAAGTTCCATAGACTTCCATTGAAAGAGATCAAATGGATATCTCTGGATAGAAGAGTCATAGAAACATGAGGGTGGTCTCGTTTGACTCGGGGCAGCAAACAGCCAATCATGAATCACATCAACACTTCCTTGCCCCTCCCTAGCAACCATTGTCGAGCACCTTAGCAACCAAAATTCACAGACTCATAGCTCAGAGCAAGGATGTCGCAGAAACGTGTAATTTGGCACATTTGAAGAGGCTGATAGGCTCTGTAAGAACATACCACAGAATGGGGTAAAAGTTGCACCCCTGGGGGGCAGGAGGGGCCCAAAGTTGCCCCAATGAAGTACTATGGTGTAGGACAGCCCATGAAATGGGCTGTCCTACACCATAGTAAGCGATATTCTATTGAACATAACTCTGGATCACATTTGAAGAGGCTGGTTGGCTCTGTAACAACATACCACACAATGGGGTAAAAGTTGCACCCCTGGGGGGCAGGACCGGCCCAAAGTTGCCCCATTCACGTACTATGGTGTAGGACAGCCCATGAAATGGGCTGTCCTACACCATAGAAACCGCATTTGTATTGAACATAACTCTGGATCACAGTGTCATAGAGACAAGGGGGCGGGCTCATTTTACTTAGACGACCAATCAGTCTCTCAGGATCATTGTGAAGCTTTCAAGCAACGCCCTAGCAACCATTTAGAGCTCCTTAGCAACAAGCTCCATAGACTTCCATTGAAAGACATCAAAGGGATATCTCAGGATATAAGTGTCATAGAAACATGAGGGTGGGCTCGTTTGACTCGGGGCAGCAAACAGCCAATCCCCAATCACTTCAACACATCCTAGCCCCTCCCTAGCAACCATTGTCGAGCACCTTAGCAACCAAAATCCAAAGAGGGATATCTTCCATTCTGAAGGTCACAGAGACGTGGGAGTTGGTTTATATCATTCATACTGACAAGCAGCCTTTGGAGTTTCATGATTGGCAGCTGCCAAGCCACTCCCTAGCAACAAAAGAGAGTACCCTAGCAACCATTTTGCAAGACCTATATCTCTGCATCAAAACATCGTATAGAGATGGGGGTTGGTTTATACATTCACACTGACTTTGGAGCTTCATGATTGGCAGCTGCCAAGCCACTCCCTAGCAACCAAACAGATTACCCTAGCAACCGTTTTGCAAGGCGTATATCTCTGCATCAGAACATCGTATAGAGATGGGGGTTGGCTCTTTTGACTCATGCTAGCAAACAGGACTTGCTACATGCTACACATGCTAGCAGTGAATAGCTATATGCTAATATTGATTTTCTAAGTGCTAAATCATGCCAAGAAAATGCTACAAACTCCATAGTAACCGTCTGTGACAACTACCAAACACCTAGTAACACCATAGCAACGACCCAGAATACCCTATCAACTGCCTAGCAACGCCCTAGCAACCACCCAGAATACCCTAGCAACCGCCTAGCAACCACCCAGAACACCCTAGCAACCACCTTACAACCGCCTAGCAACCACCCACAACACCCTAGCAACCGCTTAGCAACCACCCAGAACACCCTAGCAACCGTTTTGCAAGGCGTATATCTCTGCATCAGAACATCGTATAGAGATGGGGGTTGGCTCTTTTGACTCATGCTAGCAAACAGGACTTGCTACATGCTACACATGCTAGCAGTGAATAGCTACATGCTAATATTGATTAGCTAAGTGCTAAATCATGCCAATAAAATGCTACAAACACCATAGTAACCATCTGTGACAACTACCAACCACCTAGTAACACCATAGCAACTACCCAGAATACCCTAGCAACTGCCTAGCAACCACCCAGAACACCCTAGCAACCACCTAGCAACCGCCTAGCATCCATCCAGAACACCCTAGCAACCGCCTAGCAACCACCTAGCAACCGCCTAGCAACCACCCAGAACACCCTAGCAACCGCCTAGCAACCACCCAGAACACCCTAGCAACCACCCAGAACACCCTAGCAACCGCCTAGCAACCATCCAGAACACCCTAGCAACCGCCTAGCAACCACCTAGCAACCGCCTAGCAATCACCCAGAACACCCTAGCAACCGCCTAGCAACCACCCAGAACACCCTAGCAACCGCCTAGCAACCACCCAGAACACCCTAGCAACCGCCTAGCAACCACCCAGAACACCCTAGCAACCGCCTAGCAACCGCCTAG
Source organism: Phoxinus phoxinus (assembly GCF_949152265.1). Taxonomy (NCBI): domain Eukaryota; kingdom Metazoa; phylum Chordata; class Actinopteri; order Cypriniformes; family Leuciscidae; genus Phoxinus; species Phoxinus phoxinus. The sequence continues at coordinate 31,799,626 of NC_136876.1, forward strand.
CAACCACCCAGAACACCCTAGCAACCACCTAGCAACCACCCAGAACACCCTAACAACCACCTAGCAACCGCCTAGCAACCACCCAGAACACCCTAGCAACCGCCTAGCAACCACCCAGAACACCCTAGCAACTGCCTAGCAACCACCCAGAACACCCTAGTAACCACCCAGAACACCCTAGCAACCACCCGAACAACATAAATAAGCCATATCTCAGCAGCAGAACATCGTACAGACATGGTTGTTGGCTCGTATGAAATCTTGTACCACACTCTAGCAACCGAGTGTCGAGTTTTGCCACTGCAAGCACCATTCACATTTTCTTCTGGAAATGTACATTCTAGTATTTATTATTATTCTTCCACACAAAAGTTCGGCGCGTAACTCGCCCCGCACCGTTTGTCACAGACCCCTGAGTGAGGTGTCAAAACGACCGGCTCATTTAGGAGAGGTGTGCTATATCTTTTCTAAGCGATCGGGTGTACGATGTTCGCACAGCGGACGAAAAAGCTGCCAAAAAAGTCCCATTGACTTAACATTGCGGAATTTTCAGAAATTCAAATCCCAACTGTCATTTTTCACACACACAGACACAAAGGGCCTGACACCCCTGCATGTCTCCCCCTCTCTCTCCCTCAGAGGATTTATATTATCCAGCAGCCAATAAGTAATGGCCTAAAATCTTCATAGCCACACCATAGCAACCAGTTACAGCACCCTAGCAACCATAGGCTATAGGCACGAGGCCGCAGGCCTCGTGCACTCATTATAATGCACTCATTTAATAGAGATTTTAAATACTCTATAAAAACTCACTCATAGGCACGAGGCCGCAGGCCTCGTGCACTCATTATAATACACTCGTTTAATAGAGATTTTAAATACTCTGCGGCCGAGTGCCTAACCTTAGCCCTAACCCCATAGTAACCATCTGTGGTGCCCTAGCAACCACCCAGAACACCCTAGCAACTGCCTAGCAACCGCCTAGCAACCACCCAGAACACCCTAGCAACCGCCTAGCAACCACCCAGAACACCCTAGCAACTGCCTAGCAACCACCCAGAACACCCTAGCAACTGCCTAGCAACCACCCAGAACACCCTAGCAACCGCCTAGCAACCACCCAGAACACCCTAGCAACTGCCTAGCAACCACCCAGAACACCCTAGCAACCGCCTAGCAACCACCCAGAACACCCTAGCAACTGCCTAGCAACCTCCTAGCAACCACCCAGAACACCCTAGCACCCCTCTCTCTCCCTCAGAGGATTTATATTATCCAGCAGCCAATAAGTAATGGCCTAAAATCCTCATAGCCACACCATAGCAACCAGTTACAGCACCCTAGCAACCATAAGCTATAGGCACGAGGCCGCAGGCCTCGTGCACTCATTATAATGCACCCGTTTAATAGAGATTTTCTCGTGCCTAACCTTAGCCCTAACCCCATAGTAACCATCTGTGAAGCCCTAGCAACCACCCTGAAGTCCCTAGCAACTGCCTAGCAACCACCCAGAACACCCTAGCAACCGCCTAGCAACCACCCAATACACCCTAGCAACCACCCATAACACCCTAGCAACCGCCTAGCAACCACCCAATACACCCTAGCAACCACTCAGAACACCCTAGCAACGACCCGAACAACATGAATAAGCCATATCTCAGCAGCAGAACATCGTACAGACATGGTTGTTGGCTCGTATGCAATCATGTACCACACTCTAGCAACCGAGTGTCGAGTTTTGCCACTGCAAGCACCATTCACATTTTCTTCTGGAAATGTACGTTCTAGTTATTATTATTAATGGTGCTTGCTTTAGCAAGGCATCATTATTGTTATTGCTCATACTTATTAATGGTGCTTGCTTTAGCAAGGCATCATTACTGGTGCTTGCTTTAGCAAGGCAACAGTATTGTTATTGCTCATACTTATTATTATTACTGGTGCTTGCTTTAGCAAGGCAACAGTATTGTTATTGCTCATACTTATTAATGGTGCTTGCTTTAGCAAGGCATCATTATTGTTATCCGTCATACTTATTAATGGTGCTTGCTTTAGCAAGGCATCATTATTGTTATTGCTCATACTTATTAATGGTGCTTGCGTAGCAAGGCATCATTATTGTTATCCGTCATACTTATTAATGGTGCTTGCTTTAGCAAGGCATCATTATTGTTATCCGTCATACTTATTATTCTTCCTACTTCTTATTCCGCCGTTTTTTTGACGCGCTACTCCTCCCGCAGTTTTTGTCACAGACCCATGAATGAGGTGTCAAATCGTGCGGCCTATTCGGGAATGGTGTGCTATGACTTTTACAAGCGATCGGGGGTGCGGTGTTCGCCCCAGGGGCGAAAAAGTCGCCGAAAAATCCCATAGACTTAACATTACGTCAAACTTTGACGCCTCATAGCTCAGAGCGAGGATTTCGTAGAAATGTGAAATTTACCACATTTGGAGAGACTGGCAGGCTCTTTAAGAATATACCTCACAATGGGGAAAAAGTTGCACCCCTGGGGGGCAGGAGCGCCCGAAAGTTTCCCATTGACTTAACATGGTGTAGGACGGCCCATGAAATGGAGAGAGAGAGAGAGTAAGCGATTTTGTATTGACCATAACTCTGGATCACAGTGTCATAGAGACAAGGGGGCGGGCTCATTTTACTCAGACGACCAATCAGTCTCTCAGGGTCATTGTGAAGCTATCAGGCCACGCCCCTAGCAACCATTTAGAGCACCTTAGCAACAAGTTCCATAGACTTCCATTGAAAGAGATCAAATGGATATCTCTGGATAGAAGAGTCATAGAAACATGAGGGTGGTCTCGTTTGACTCGGGGCAGCAAACAGAAAAATCATGAATCACATCAACACTTCCTAGCCCCTCCCTAGCAACCATTGTCGAGCACCTTAGCAACCAAAATTCACAGACTCGTAGCTCAGAGCAAGGATGTCGCAGAAACGTGTAATTTGGCACATTTAAAGAGACTGGCAGGCTCTGTAAGAACATACCACACAATGGGGTAAAAGTTGCACCCCTGGGGGGCAGGAGGGGCCCAAAGTTGCCCCAATGAAGTACTATGGTGTAGGACAGCCCATGAAATGGGCTGTCCTACACCATAGTAAGCGATATTCTATTGAACATAACTCTGGATCACATTTGAAGAGGCTGGTAGGCTCTGTAACAACATACCACACAATGGGGTAAAAGTTGCACCCCTGGGGGGCAGGACCGGCCCGAAGTTGCCCTATTCACGTACTATGGTGTAGGACAGCCCATGAAATGGGCTGTCCTACACCATAGAAACCGCATTTGTATTGAACATAACTCTGGATCACAGTGTCATAGAGACAAGGGGGCAGGCTCATTTTACTCAGACGACCAATCAGTCTCTCAGGATCATTGTGAAGCTATCAAGCCACGCCCCTAGCAACCATTGTCGAGCAGCTTAGCAACCAAAATTCACAGACTCATAGCTCAGAGCAAGGATTTTGCAGAAACGTGTAATTTGGCACATTTAAAGAGACTGGCAGGCTCTGTAAGAACATACCACACAATGGGGTAAAAGTTGCACCCCTGGGGGGCAGGAGGGGCCCAAAGTTGCCCCAATGAAGTACTATGGTGTAGGACAGCCCATGAAATGGGCTGTCCTACACCATAGTAAGCGATATTCTATTGAACATAACTCTGGATCACATTTGAAGAGGCTGGTAGGCTCTGTAACAACATACCACACAATGGGGTAAAAGTTGCACCCCTGGGGGGCAGGACCGGCCCAAAGTTGCCCCATTCACGGACTATGGTGTAGGACAGCCCATGAAATGGGCTGTCCTACACCATAGAAACCGCATTTGTATTGAACATAACTCTGGATCACAGTGGCATAGAGACAAGGGGGCGGGCTCATTTTACTGAGACGACCAATCAGTCTCTCAGGATCACTGTGAAGCTATCAAGCCACGCCCTAGCAACCATTTAGAGCACCTTAGCAACAAAATCCATAGACTTCCATTGAAAGACATCAAATGGATATCTCTGGATAGAAGTGTCATAGAAACATGAGGGTTGGCTCGTTTGACTCGGGGCAGAAAACAGCCAATCCCCAATCACCTCAACACTTCCTAGCCCCTCCCTAGCAACCATTGTCGAGTACCTTAGCAACCAAAATCCAGACAGGGATATCTTCCATTCTGAATGTCACAGAGACGTGGGAGTTGGTTTATATCATTCATACTGACAAGCAGCCTTTGGAGTTTCATGATTGGCAGCTGCCAAGCCACTCCCTAGCAACAAAAGAGAGTACCCTAGCAACCATTTTGCAAGACCTATATCTCTGCATCAAAACATCGTATAGAGATGGGGGTTGGTTTATACATTCACACTGACTTTGGAGCTTCATGATTGGCAAATGCCAAAACACTCCTAGCAACCAAACAGATTACCCTAGCAACCGTTTTGCAAGGCGTATATCTCTGCATCAGAACATCGTATAGAGATGGGGGTTGGCTCTTTTGACTCATGCTAGCAAACAGGACTTGCTACATGCTACACATGCTAGCAGTGAATAGCTACATGCTAATTTTGATTAGCTAAGTGCTAAATCATGCCAAGAAAATGCTACAAACACCATAGTAACCATCTGTGACAACTACCAACCACCTAGTAACACCATAGCAACTACCCAGAATACCCTAGCAACTGCCTAGCAACGCCCTAGCGACCACAAAAATACCCTAGCAACTGCCTAGCAACGCCCTGGCAACCACCCAGAACACCCTAGCAACTGCCTAGCAACACCCTAGCAACCACCCAGAATACCCTAGCAACCGCCTAGCAACCACCCAGAACACCCTAGCAACCACCTAGCAACCGCCTAGCAACCACCCAGAACACCCTAGCAACCACCTAGCAACCACCCAGAACACCCTAGCAACCGCCTAGCAACCACCCAGAACACCTTAGCAACCGCCTAGCAACTGCCTAGCAACCGCCCATAACACCCTAGCAACTGCCTAGCAACCATCCATAACACCCTAGCAACTGCCTAGCAACCATCCAGAACACCCTAGCAACCACCCAGACAACATGAATAAGCCATATCTCAGCAGCAGATCATCGTACAGACATGGTTGTTGGCTCGTACGCAATCATGTATCTCACCCTAGCAACCGGGTCGTGTTTTTTGCCACTGCAAGCACCATAGAGCATCACAGTCCCGCCCACAGCCGGTGCCGGAAGTAAAAATTCAATACAATTTCTCCATAGACATTTGGGGTATAAGCCATAAAAACGTAACCATACATGGTAGACTTAAAACCAGCAACGGCTGTACTAAGCGATTGTATATGCTCATATAAACGCCAAAAGTTCATGGGGCACTAACCTTGATTTGAGATAAATGCCTTTTATTCGCGATGTCTTGGATAAGTACTTCATTACCCACAATCCTAAACAATCCCACAATCCCTCAGTGATGCATCTGATTGGTGGATGTCGTGTAAACCCCGCGAAGGTCAGAGCGTTGCCATGGAAGCAGAACTCTAACAGTAGAGACCAGAGCCCGTCTGAACGGAGTGTTTTCTTTAGCGGAAGCCATATAAATAGTTTTAAATCAATACATTCCTTTTTAAATTTATATTTTGTGTCAAATTATTTATTTATTTGGTAGGTAGCCATGTAATAAGCGGGATAATGTATAGCGAGTTGGTTGTTATAGCGAATACAACTCCCTTCAGGCTTCGCTTCGGGCTCATAATCAGCCTTTCGCGAGTTGTATTCGCTATAACAACCTTTACATTATCCCTTACTTATCGTTCACTTTAGATAGGCTACTGTAGCCTTCATATGGTATGAGTCATATCAAGCATTTTATGATGCCACTGTCAAAACAATATTAAGCCTAGGCATAACGTTACCTCTTCATGCATTTACTGAACATTTGTGTAATAATTCATGGCAAGTTAATAAACTGAATATGACGGTCCAAGAGCAGACCATGCACCGGTCCATGCATCAGACCGGTGGCGCTGTGCACTTTCTGGTTTGCTGACCATCACTTTTTAATTTTCACTTGTTGTGGATATTAAGAAAATACATAAAATGTTATTACAATTAAGGATGAACTATAACATCATGAAAATGAGCATGGACCTCAGCCTGTCCTGTCAGCAGAGTGTCCTGTGTCATAAAGGGCTTTGAAATAAACACACAAACTAACGTTACACACTGACTGAACACACGTGTGTTGATGACTGAGCTGCACCATGTTGCTAACGCTATCGTTAACCGCTTTCACACACGCACACAATATATTATTATTTTTATTTACACGATTATTACTGAAATAACTGCTATTAACTACACATTCACTATATCAAATTCACTCAAAAGGCTCTTTCGCGGTTGGCTTCAGTCGACTTCAGTGAGGCGCGGTGGTTTATGGGATGAGTAGTTCCTTCGCTCGGAAATGAAAATATGTACACAGTCTTGTACCTTTGCCTTTTTTTGGATTTTCTCTTCGTTTTTTTACTCGAAATGATATGTTGTATGCTTATGAGTTCAGCCATAGCTGGTTATCCTCAGACATGCTCTAAAACTCTTTAGATACGGATTTTTCCAAAAGTCAATGGGAGAAATGAATGGGAAATTTACTTCCGGCACCAGAGCCCTCTCGGGCTGTGGGCGGGACTGTGAAGCTCTATTCACATTTTCTTCTGGAAATGTACATTCTAGTTAATGGTGCTTGCTTTAGCAAGGCATCATTATTGTTATCCGTCATACTTATTATTATTCTTCTTTTTATTCCGCCGCTTTTTTGGCGCGCTACTCCTCCCGCAGCTTTTGTCACAGACCCATGAATGAGGTGTCAAATCGTGCGGCCTATTCGGGAATGGTGTGCTATGACTTTTGTAAGCGATCGGGGGTGCGGTGTTCGCCCCAGGGGCGAAAAAGTCGACGAAAAATCCCATAGACTTAACATTACGTCAAACTTTGACGAGTCATAGCTCAGAGCGAGGATTTCGTAGAAATGTGAAATTTACCACATTTGGAGAGGTTGGCAGGCTCTGTAAGAACATACCTCACAATGGGGTAAAAGTTGCACCCCTGGGGGGCTGGAGCGGTCCAAACTTTTCCTATTGACTTAACATGGTGTAGGACGTCCCATGAAATGGAGAGAGAGAGAGAGTAAGCGATTTTGTATTCAACATAACTCTGGATCACAGTGTCATAGAGACAAGGGGGCGGGCTCATTTTACTCAGACAACCAATCAGTCTCTCATGATCATTGTGAAGCTATCAGACCACGCCCTAGCAACCATTTAGAGCTCCTTAGCAACAAGCTCCATAGACTTCCATTGAAAGACATCAAAGGGATATCTCTGGATATAAGTGTCATAGAAACATGAGGGTGGGCTCGTTTGACTCGGGGCAGCAAACAGCCAATCATGAATCACATCAACACTTCCTAGCCCCTCCCTAGCAACCATTGTCGAGCAGCTTAGCAACCAAAATTCACAGAATCATAGCTCAGAGCGAGGATTTCACAGAAACGTGTAATTTACCACATTTGAAGAGGCTGATAGGCTCTGTAAGAACATACCACACAATGGGGTAAAAGTTGCACCCCTGGGGGGCAGGAGGGGCCCAAAGTTGCCCCAATGAAGTACTATGGTGTAGGACAGCCCATTTCATGGGCTGTCCTACACCATAGTAAGCGATATTCTATTGAACATAACTCTGGATCACATTTGAAGAGTCTGGTAGGCTCTGTAACAACATACCACACAATGGGGTAAAAGTTGCACCCCTGGGGGGCAGGACCGGCCCAAAGTTGCCCCATTCACGTACTATGGTGTAGGACAGCCCATGAAATGGGCTGTCCTACACCATAGAAACCGCATTTGTATTGAACATAACTCTGGATCACAGTGTCATAGAGACATGGGGGCGGGCTCATTTTACTCAGATGACCAATCAGTCTCTCAGGATCATTGTGAAGCTATCAAGCCACGCCCTAGCAACCATTTAGAGCACCTTAGCAACAAGATCCATAGACTTCCATTGAAAGACATCAAATGGATATCTCTGGATAGAAGTGTCATAGAAACATGAGGGTTGGCTTGTTTGACTCGGGGCAGAAAACAGCAAATCCCGAATCACCTCAACAATTCCTAGCCCCTCCCTAGCAACCTTTGTCGAGTACCTTAGCAACCAAAATCCAGACAGGGATATCTTCCATTCTGAATGTCACAGAGGCATGGGAGTTGGTTTATATCATTCATACTGACAAGCAGCCTTTGGAGTTTCATGATTGGCAGCTGCCAAGCCACTCCCTAGCAACAAAACAGAGTACCCTAGCAACCATTTTGCAAGACCTATATCTCTGCATCAAAACATCGTATAGAGATGGGGGTTGGTTTATACATTCACACTGACTTCGGAGCTTCATGATAGGCAGCTGCCAAGCCACTCCCTAGCAACCAAACAGATTACCCTAGCAACCGTTTTGCAAGGCGTATATCTCTGCATCAGAACATCGTATAGAGATGGGGGTTGGCTCTTTTGACTCATGCTAGCAAACAGGACTTGCTACATGCTACACATGCTAGCAGTGAATAGCTACATGCTAATTTTGATTAGCTAAGTGCTAAATCATGCCAAGAAAATGCTACAAACACCATAGTAACCATCTGTGACAACTACCAACCACCTAGTAACACCATAGCAACTACCCAGAACACCCTAGCAACCGCCTAGCAACCGCCTAGCAACCACCTAGCAACCGCCTAGCAACCACCCAGAACACCCTAGCAACCACCTAGCAACCACCCAGAACACCCTAGCAACCACCTAGCAACCACCCAGAACTCCCTAGCAACCGCCTAACAACCACCCAGAACACCCTAGCAACTGCCCAGCAACCGCCCATAACACCCTAGCAACTGCCTAGCAACCATCCAGAACACCCTAGCAAACTGCCTAGCAACCATCCAGAACACCCTAGCAACCACCCGGACAACATGAATAAGCCATATCTCAGCAGCAGAACATCGTACAGACATGGTTGTTGGCTCGTACGCAATCATGTATCTCACCCTAGCAACCGGGTCGTGTTTTTTGCCACTGCAAGCACCATTCACATTTTCTTCTGGAAATGTACGTTCTAGTTAATGGTGCTTGCCTATAGGCAAAGCAACATTAGTGTTATTGCTCATACTTATTATTTTACTTCTTTTTATTCCGCCGCTTTTTTGACGCGCTACTCCTCCCGCAGCTTTTTTCACAGACCCCTGAATGAGGTGTCAAAACGTGCGGCCTATTCGGGAATGGTGTGCTATGACTTTTATAAGCGATCGGGGGTGCAGTGGTCGCCCCAGGGGCGAAAAAGTCGACGAAAAAACGCATAGACTTAACATTACGTCAAACTTTGACGAGTCATAGCTCAGAGCGAGGATTTCGTAGAAATGTGATATTTACCACATTTGGAGAGGCTGGCAGGCTCTGTAAGAACATACCTCACAATGGGGTAAAAGTTGCACCCCTGGGGGGCAGGAGCGGCCCAAACTTTTCCTATTGACTTAACATGGTGTAGGACGGCCCATGAAATGGAGAGAGAGAGAGAGTAAGCGATTTTGTATTGAACATAACTCTGGATCACAGTGTCATAGAGACAAGGGGGCGGGCTCATTTTACTCAGACGACCAATCAGTCTCTCAGGATCATTGTGAAGCTATCAGGCCACGCCCCTAGCAACCATTTAGAGCACCTTAGCAACAAGTTCCATAGACTTCCATTGAAAGAGATCAAATGGATATCTCTGGATAGAAGAGTCATAGAAACATGAGGGTGGGCTCGTTTGACTCGGGGCAGCAAACAGCCAATCATGAATCACATCAACACTTCCTAGCCCCTCCCTAGCAACCATTGTAGAGCACCTTAGCAACCACAATTCACAGAATCATAGCTCAGAGCAAGGATGTCGCAGAAACGTGTAATTTGGCACATTTAAAGAGACTGGCAGGCTCTGTAAGAACATACCACACAATGGGGTAAAAGTTGCACCCCTGGGGGGCAGGAGGGGCCCAAAGTTGCCCCAATGAAGTACTATGGTGTAGGACAGCCCATGAAATGGGCTGTCCTACACCATAGTAAGCGATATTCTATTGAACATAACTCTGGATCACATTTGAAGAGGCTGGTAGGCTCTGTAACAACATACCACACAATGGGGTAAAAGTTGCACCCCTGGGGGGCAGGACTGGCCCAAAGTTGCCCCATTCACGTACTATGGTGTAGGACAGCCCATGAAATGGGCTGTCCTACACCATAGAAACCGCATTTGTATTAAACATAACTCTGGATCACAGTGTCATAGAGACAAGGGGGCGGGCTCATTTTACTCAGACGACCAATCAGTCTCTCAGGATCATTGTGAAGCTTTCAAGCAACGCCCTAGCAACCATTTAGAGCTCCTTAGCAACAAACTCCATAGACTTCCATTGAAAGACATCAAATGGATATCTCTAGATAGAAGTGTCATAGAAACACGAGGGTTGGCTCGTTTAACTCGGGGCAGCAAACAGCAAATCCCGAATCACCACAACACTTCCTAGCCCCTCCCTAGCAACCATTGTCGAGTACCTTAGCAACCAAAATCCAGACAGGGATATCTTCCATTCTGAATGTCACAGAGGCATGGGAGTTGGTTTATATCATTCATACTGACAAGCAGCCTTTGGAGTTTCATGATTGGCAGCTGCCAAGCCACTCCCTAGCAACAAAACAGAGTACCCTAGCAACCATTTTGCAAGACCTATATCTCTGCATCAAAACATCGTATTGAGATGGGGGTTGGTTTATACATTCACACTGACTTTGGAGCTTCATGATTGGCAAATGCCAAGACACTCCCTAGCAACCAAACAGATTACCCTAGCAACCGTTTTGCAAGACGTATATCTCTGCATCAGAACATCGTATAGAGATGGGGGTTGGCTCTTTTGACTCATGCTAGCAAACAGGACTTGCTACATGCTACACATGCTAGCAGTGAATAGCTACATGCTAATTTTGATTAGCTAAGTGCTAAATCATGCCAAGAAAATGCTACAAACTCCATAGTAACCATCTGTGACAACTACCAACCACCTAGTATCACCATAGCAACTACCCAGAATACCCTAGCAACTGCCTAGCAACGCCCTAGCAACCACCCAGAACACCCTAGCAACTGCCTAGCAACACCCTAGCAACCACCCAGAATACCCTAGCAACCGCCTAGCGACCACCCAGAACACCCAGAACACCCTAGCAACCGCATAGCAACCGCCTAGCAACCACCCAGAACATCCTAGCAACTGCCTAGCAACCACCCAGAACACCCTAGCAACCACCTAGCAACCACCCAGAACTCCCTAGCTACCGCCTAGCAACCACCCTGAACACCCTAGCAACTGCCTAGCAACCACCCAGAACTCCCTAGCAACCGCCTAGTAACCACCCAGAACTCCCTAGAAACCGCCTACCAACCACCCATAACACCCTAGCAACCACCCATAACACCCTAGCAACCGCCTAGCAACCACCCAGAACACCCTAGCAACCGCCACTGCAACACCCTAGCAACCACATAGCAACCACCCAGAAACCCTAGCAACTGCCTAGCAACCACCCAGAACACCCTAGCAACCACCCAGAACACCCTAGCAACCACCCGAACAACATGAATAAGCCATATCTCAGCAGCAGAACATCGTACAGACATGGTTGTTGGCTCGTATGCAATCATGTACCACACTCTAGCATCCGAGTGTCGAGTTTTGCCACTGCAAGCACCATTCACATTTTCTTCTGGAAATGTACATTCTAGTTAATGGTGCTTGCTTTAGCAAGGCATCATTATTGTTATCCGTCATACTTATTACTGGTGCTTGCTTTAGCAAGGCATCAGTATTGTTATTGCTCATACTTATTATTCTTCTTTTACTTCTTTTTATTCCGCCGCTTTTTTGACGCGCTACTCCTCCCGCAGTTTTTGTCACAGACCCATGAATGAGGTGTCAAAACGTGCGGCCTATTCGGGAATGGTGTGCTATGACTTTTGTAAGCGATCGGGGGTGCGGTGTTCGCCCCAGGGGCGAAAAAGTCGACGAAAAAACGCATAGACTTAACATTACGTCAAACTTTGACGAGTCATAGCTCAGAGTTGGGATTTCGTAGAAATGTGAAATTTACCACATTTGGAGAGGCTGGCAGGCTCTGTAAGAACATACCTCACAATGGGGTAAAAGTTGCACCCCTGGGGGGCAGGAGCGGCCCAAACTTTTCCTATTGACTTAACATGGTGTAGGACGGCCCATGAAATGGAGAGAGAGAGAGAGTAAGCGATTTTGTATTGAACATAACTCTGGATCACAGTGTCATAGAGACAAGGGGGCGGTCTCATTTTACTCAGACGACCAATCAGTCTCTCAGGGTCATTGTGAAGCTATCAGGCCACGCCCCTAGCAACCATTTAGAGCACCTTAGCAACAAGTTCCATAGACTTCCATTGAAAGAGATCAAATGGATATCTCTGGATAGAAGAGTCATAGAAACATGAGGGTGGTCTCGTTTGACTCGGGGCAGCAAACAGCCAATCATGAATCACATCAACACTTCCTAGCCCCTCCCTAGCAACCATTGTCGAGCACCTTAGCAACCAAAATTCACCGACTCATAGCTCAGAGCAAGGATGTCGCAGAAACGTGTAATTTGGCACATTTAAAGAGACTGGCAGGCTCTGTAAGAACATACCACACAATGGGGTAAAAGTTGCACCCCTGGGGGGCAGGAGGGGACCAAAGTTGCCCCAATGAAGTACTATGGTGTAGGACAGCCCATGAAATGGGCTGTCCTACACCATAGTAAGCGATATTCTATTGAACATAACTCTGGATCACATTTGAAGAGGCTGTTAGGCTCTGTAACAACATACCACACAATGGGGTAAAAGTTGCACCCCTGGGGGGCAGGACCGGCCCAAAGTTGGCCCATTGACTTACTATGGTGTAGGACAGCCCATGAAATGGGCTGTCCTACACCATAGAAACCGCATTTGTATTGAACATAACTCTGGATCACAGTGTCATAGAGACAAGGGGGCGGGCTCATTTTACTCAGACGACCAATCAGTCTCTCAGGATCATTGTGAAGCTTTCAAGCCACGCCCTAGCAACCATTTAGAGCTCCTTAGCAACAAGCTCCATAGACTTCCATTGAAAGACATCAAAGGGATATCTCAGGATATAAGTGTCATAGAAACATGAGGGTGGGCTCGTTTGACTCGGGGCAGCAAACAGCCAATCCCCAATCACCTCAACACTTCCTAGCCCCTTCCTAGCAACCATTGTCGAGCACCTTAGCAACCAAAATCCAAAGAGGGATATCTTCCATTCTGAATGTCACAGAGACGTGGGAGTTGGTTTATATCATTCATACTGACAAGCAGCCTTTGGAGTTTCATGATTGGCAGCTGCCAAGCCACTCCCTAGCAACAAAAGAGAGTACCCTAGCAACCCTTTTGCATGACCTATATCTCTGCATCAAAACATCGTATAGAGATGGGGGTTGGTTTATACATTCACACTGACTTTGGAGCTTCATGATTGGCAAATGCCAAGACACTCCCTAGCAACCAAACAGATTACCCTAGCAACCGTTTTGCAAGACGTATATCTCTGCATCAGAACATCGTATAGAGATGGGGGTTGGCTCTTTTGACTCATGCTAGCAAACAGGACTTGCTACATGCTACACATGCTAGCAGTGAATAGCTACATGCTAATATTGATTAGCTAAGTGCTAAATCATGCCAATAAAATGCTACAAACACCATAGTAACCATCTGTGACAACTTCCAACCACCTAGTAACACCATAGCAACTACCCAGAATACCATAGCAACTGCCTAGCAACCACCCAGAACACCCTAGCAACCGCCTAGCAACCGCCTAGCAACCATCCAGAACACCCTAGCAACCACCTAGCAACCACCCAGAACACCCTAGCAACCACCTAGCAACCACCCAGAACACCCTAGCAACCGCCTAGCAACCGCCTAGCAACCACCCAGAACACCCTAGCAACCGCCTAGCAACCACCTAGCAACCACCTAGCAACCACCTAGCAACCGCCTAGCAACCACCCAGAACACCCTAGCAACCACCCAAAACACCCTAGCAACCACCCAGAACACCCTAGCAACCGGGTCGTGTTTTTTGCCACTGCAAGCACCATTCACATTTTCTTCTGGAAATGTACATTCTAGTTATTATTCTTCTTTTTATTCCGCCGCTTTTTTGGCGCGCTACTCCTCCCGCAGCTTTTGTCACAGACCCATGAATGAGGTGTCAAATCGTGCGGCCTATTCGGGAATGGTGTGCTATGACTTTTGTAAGCGATCGGGGGTGCGGTGTTCGCCCCAGGGGCGAAAAAGTCGACGAAAAATCCCATAGACTTAACATTACGTCAAACTTTGACGAGTCATAGCTCAGAGCGAGGATTTCGTAGAAATGTGAAATTTACCACATTTGGAGAGGTTGGCAGGCTCTGTAAGAACATACCTCACAATGGGGTAAAAGTTGCACCCCTGGGGGGCTGGAGCGGTCCAAACTTTTCCTATTGACTTAACATGGTGTAGGACGTCCCATGAAATGGAGAGAGAGAGAGAGTAAGCGATTTTGTATTCAACATAACTCTGGATCACAGTGTCATAGAGACAAGGGGGCGGGCTCATTTTACTCAGACAACCAATCAGTCTCTCATGATCATTGTGAAGCTATCAGACCACGCCCTAGCAACCATTTAGAGCTCCTTAGCAACAAGCTCCATAGACTTCCATTGAAAGACATCAAAGGGATATCTCTGGATATAAGTGTCATAGAAACATGAGGGTGGGCTCGTTTGACTCGGGGCAGCAAACAGCCAATCATGAATCACATCAACACTTCCTAGCCCCTCCCTAGCAACCATTGTCGAGCAGCTTAGCAACCAAAATTCACAGAATCATAGCTCAGAGCGAGGATTTCACAGAAACGTGTAATTTACCACATTTGAAGAGGCTGATAGGCTCTGTAAGAACATACCACACAATGGGGTAAAAGTTGCACCCCTGGGGGGCAGGAGGGGCCCAAAGTTGCCCCAATGAAGTACTATGGTGTAGGACAGCCCATTTCATGGGCTGTCCTACACCATAGTAAGCGATATTCTATTGAACATAACTCTGGATCACATTTGAAGAGTCTGGTAGGCTCTGTAACAACATACCACACAATGGGGTAAAAGTTGCACCCCTGGGGGGCAGGACCGGCCCAAAGTTGCCCCATTCACGTACTATGGTGTAGGACAGCCCATGAAATGGGCTGTCCTACACCATAGAAACCGCATTTGTATTGAACATAACTCTGGATCACAGTGTCATAGAGACATGGGGGCGGGCTCATTTTACTCAGATGACCAATCAGTCTCTCAGGATCATTGTGAAGCTATCAAGCCACGCCCTAGCAACCATTTAGAGCACCTTAGCAACAAGATCCATAGACTTCCATTGAAAGACATCAAATGGATATCTCTGGATAGAAGTGTCATAGAAACATGAGGGTTGGCTTGTTTGACTCGGGGCAGAAAACAGCAAATCCCGAATCACCTCAACAATTCCTAGCCCCTCCCTAGCAACCTTTGTCGAGTACCTTAGCAACCAAAATCCAGACAGGGATATCTTCCATTCTGAATGTCACAGAGGCATGGGAGTTGGTTTATATCATTCATACTGACAAGCAGCCTTTGGAGTTTCATGATTGGCAGCTGCCAAGCCACTCCCTAGCAACAAAACAGAGTACCCTAGCAACCATTTTGCAAGACCTATATCTCTGCATCAAAACATCGTATAGAGATGGGGGTTGGTTTATACATTCACACTGACTTCGGAGCTTCATGATAGGCAGCTGCCAAGCCACTCCCTAGCAACCAAACAGATTACCCTAGCAACCGTTTTGCAAGGCGTATATCTCTGCATCAGAACATCGTATAGAGATGGGGGTTGGCTCTTTTGACTCATGCTAGCAAACAGGACTTGCTACATGCTACACATGCTAGCAGTGAATAGCTACATGCTAATTTTGATTAGCTAAGTGCTAAATCATGCCAAGAAAATGCTACAAACACCATAGTAACCATCTGTGACAACTACCAACCACCTAGTAACACCATAGCAACTACCCAGAACACCCTAGCAACCGCCTAGCAACCGCCTAGCAACCACCTAGCAACCGCCTAGCAACCACCCAGAACACCCTAGCAACCACCTAGCAACCACCCAGAACACCCTAGCAACCACCTAGCAACCACCCAGAACTCCCTAGCAACCGCCTAACAACCACCCAGAACACCCTAGCAACTGCCCAGCAACCGCCCATAACACCCTAGCAACTGCCTAGCAACCATCCAGAACACCCTAGCAAACTGCCTAGCAACCATCCAGAACACCCTAGCAACCACCCGGACAACATGAATAAGCCATATCTCAGCAGCAGAACATCGTACAGACATGGTTGTTGGCTCGTACGCAATCATGTATCTCACCCTAGCAACCGGGTCGTGTTTTTTGCCACTGCAAGCACCATTCACATTTTCTTCTGGAAATGTACGTTCTAGTATTGTAATTACTATTCACCTAGACAAAACTTTGGCACGCTACTCCTCCCGCACCGTTTGTCACAGACCCATGAGTGAGGCGTCAAATCAACCGGCTCATTGAGGAGAGGTGTGCTATGACGTTTCGAAGCGATCGGGTGTACGATGTTCGTCCGTCGGGCGAAAAATCAGCTGGAAAAAGTCCCATAGACTTAACATTGGCACAAATATTGTGAGATCATATCTATGGATCAGAAGGTCATAGAAACTTGGGCTTGGGCTCTATTGACTCGGCCTATTAAGCAGCCAATAAGTAGTGACATAATAACTGTATAGCCGTGCCCTAGCAACCACTTAGGGCACCCTAGCAACCATAAAACAACATTTACAAGCCATATTTTAGCTCCAGAAAATAGTAGAAACATGGAGTTCGGCTTTTATGACTCAGACTGTCAGCTAGTCTTTAAATATCATCCCATAAACTGTATAAGCACACCATAGCAACCATATAGAGTACCCTAGTAACCATACAAACACATGAATAAGCCATATCTCAGCACCAGAACATCGTACAGACACAATCATGTGCAACCGGGTCGTGTTTTTTGCCACTGCAAGCACCATTCACATTTTCTTCTGGAAATGTACATTCTAGTTAATGGTGCTTGCCTATAGGCAAAGCAACATTAGTGTTATTGCTCATACTTATTATTATTCTTTTTATTTTTATTCTTCCACACAAAAGTTTGGCGCGCTACTCCTCCTGGACCGTTTGTCACACACCCCTGAATGAGGTGTCAAAACGTGCGGCCTATTCGGGAATCGTGTGCTATGACTTTTATAAGCGATCGGGGGTGCGGTGTTCGCCCCAGGGGCGAAAAAGCGGCCCAAAAAGTCCCATAGACTTAACATTGCGTCTAACTTTGACGCCTCATAGCTCAGAGCGAGGATTTCGTAGAAATGTGAAATTTACCACATTTGGAGAGGTTGGCAGGCTCTGTAAGAACATACCTCACAATGGGGTAAAAGTTGCACCCCTGGGGGGCAGGAGCGCCCCAAAGTTTCCCATTGACTTAACATGGTGTAGGACGGCCCATGAAATGGGCCGTCCTACACCATAGTAAGCGATTTTGTATTGAACATAACTCTGGATCACAGTGTCATAGAGACAAGGGGGCGGGCTCATTTTACTCAGACGACCAATCAGTCTCTCAGGATCATTGTGAAGCTATCAGGCCACGCCCCTAGCAACCATTTAGAGCACCTTAGCAACAAGTTCCATAGACTTCCATTGAAAGAGATCAAATGGATATCTCTGGATAGAAGAGTCATAGAAACATGAGGGTGGGCTCGTTTGACTCGGGGCAGCAAACAGCCAATCGTGAATCACATCAACACTTCCTAGCCCCTCCCTAGCAACCATTGTCGAGCACCTTAGCAACCAAAATTCACAGACTCATAGCTCAGAGCAAGGATGTCGCAGAAACGTGTAATTTGGCACATTTAAAGAGACTGGCAGGCTCTGTAAGAACATACCACACAATGGGGTAAAAGTTGCACCCCTGGGGGGCAGGAGGGGCCCAGAGTTGCCCCAATGAAGTACTATGGTGTAGGACAGCCCATGAAATGGGCTGTCCTACACCATAGTAAGCGATATTCTATTGAACATAACTCTGGATCACATTTGAAGAGGCTGGTAGGCTCTGTAACAACATACCACACAATGGGGTAAAAGTTGCACCCCTGGGGGGCAGGAGGGGCCCAAAGTTGCCCCAATGAAGTACTATGGTGGGCTGTCCTACACCATAGTAAGCAATATTCTATTGAACATAACTCTGGGTCACATTTGAAGAGGCTGGTAGGCTCTGTAACAACATACCACACAATGGGGTAAAATTTGCACCCCTGGGGGGCAGGACCGGCCCAAAGTTGCCCCA